>NW_026592710.1:5844244-5920692 GCF_907164565.1 Psammomys obesus | reverse complement strand
CACTTGGCAGTGCAAGCAAATGTTAAGAGATAGTACAGGAAAAAGAGCTGGTACCAAAAAGCCTCCTAAAGAAGAGATAGACCTCATCTCATTACAAAGTGAGGATGAAACAGAGTCAGGGGAAGAAACTGCTAAGTCTCATAGCCTACTTCCTTTGCGCTGCTTCCCTTCCGCCCAAAACAAAAAAGGCCCCTAGGTGGGCTGGGGCAAAGGGCATGGATCGGAGCCATAGCATGGTGAGCAGGAGGAACGGGGACTCTACTTGTCTCCTTCCCACTCCCCTACCGAGGGCCAGGCTTGCGGAGAACTGGGTGGATGAGAACGCCCAAACCCTCAGAGGCAAGACCTGCCTCTGCCAGCTGCAGAGCTTAGCAGGACTGCAATTTACTCTGCCCCCTCCCACTGGCTTCAGCCAGTGTCAGCTTCAGCCAGCTCTCGAACAGAAACCAGAAAGATGGAGCCACTTCTAGTTTTAAAGATTAAATTGTGTTCACTGATAAATTCTGAATTTTTCTAGTTCTGACTTAAAATCATGGTTATGCTCTGTATATATATTTAAATGTTTAAAAAGCAGGTACCGTGGTTGTTTTTTGTCTTTGTCTCTGTGTTTTGTCTTTGTGTGCGGCCGTAAGTGTCTAAATGTTTCTGTGCAATGTTTGTGCGTGTAGTACTTTCTGTTCTCTGTTCTAAAAATTCCTCAGAGCTCGAGGTGCCTGTATCTGGGTAGCAAGACGTGATCGAGGTGGTCACAGCTGCCGAAGTTCAGGGGGACGCCCCTAACTTCATCAATATTTTCAATAAATTTGGCCAGCTGGTTAATGTTTTTTTTTTTTTTGTCTCAATGTCTCTGTGCAGTATTTGTACCTTCTGTTTTCTGTTCTGAAAGGCCTCATGAAACTTGTTTAAAATGTGTGCCTATGTGTTCATTAGATCTATGAACGCATAGGTTACCACGTGGTGTATGAGGTACCTCAGTGCCTCACTGCCATCTTGACTTTAATATGTGGGTTATAATGTGACCGCCATCTTGGTATGGGTAAAAAAAAAAAAAAAAGGAACCTTGGTCAAATAATTCTCATTTCCTTCTAGGTTAAAAGAATGAGTTATTTTAAATTGGCATTGGTTTTGAAAATTAAGTTGTTTACATTGGTAAATTCTGGTTTTAAAATCTGGTTTTGTTAGGATTATGGTTATGCCTTGTGACTTCTCTCCTACAAAAGGGGTACTTTGTTTTGATATTGCAAAAACGGGTTTTAAAAAATGTTTAAATGTTTAAGGCTATAAAATGTTTAAAGTTTATCAGGCATTTGGGTATGACAAGGATTTTGGGTATTTATTTTATCAATTTTACTAAATGAAACCCTACCGTATTGTTTGTGCTAATTGAGAAAATCGCAGTTTTTAAAATGTATCTTGTGGAGAGCTGTTTGTTTGTTAAGCTGCTTTGTTTATAGAAAAAATTGGCAGTTTCAGAACTTTTTGTAATAATGTAACTTGTTTTTGCTTTGCCTTTAAAAAGCAAATCGTAGACCCTGGGCTCTAGCAGGATCATGTTAGGATGGAAAGGATTTTGATGAGAGTTTTTGTGTTGTCTGAAAAGCAAGAGAGAGAGAGCAAAAAAGTAAGAATGTCTAGTTAAGCCAGAAAAAGGAAGCTAGGAACCTGAATTTATATAGGATGTTGCAGAAGGTTAGTGGATGTATTATTAAAAAACCAGAGAGTTAATATGATTTAAAGAAAAAAAACTGTATTTAAATATGTTATACTTCATTTAAAAGACTGGTGATTCCTCATTGCAAAATGTTTTTTATGCTCTTTTAAGGGGAAAGAATTCTGGCTAATAGGTTTGGTATGGCTAAAATAATTTATACAGTTTAAGATTGTTCTGTACTGTTCTGTTATGCAGTTGGTTCTAAAACTTATTTGAGCTCCATATATAGCCAAAGATGACCCTGAACTTTTGGTTGTGGGGGATTGTAGATGCTCCACAGTGGTTGCTATATCATCATCAGCACCTAATGGCTATGTTTGGTATTGTCAGTCGCAGCCTGTGCTAACACGTGGCTAGCCGCCATGACGGTTCAGCAATAGAGAGAGCGTGGAGCTATAGTTTTGCCGCCATATTTGTTTGGGGATTACAGCTGAGTTCAGTTAGACATGGCCAGCCGCCATGCTGGTCCGGAGATAAAGAGGGTGGAGCTATGAGTTTGCCACCATTTTGTTTAGGTCTCTGAGTTATGTTCAGTCATCTGATTAGTGCTAAATGCAAAGCTTTTTACTGTTCAATTTTAATACAAGCGGTAGGAGCAGCAAGATTTGCTAGCTTCTCTATGAACTGTATCTGATTAAAAGGTTTGCTTTTAGTTCAAAAAGAGCAGATTTAAAGTTATGCTAACAATTACAGTTGGTTAAGATGTTAAGCTATACCTAGTGTCTTTGTTTAGGTTTTTTTTTAATACAGTTTAGAGCAGACGATAAAGACAAAGAGTAACTCAAATATGCTGGCCCTCAAGCTTGTCAGAGATCTAATAGATATGACATTTTAACATATGTAAGCTTATTATGACAAAGTCCGACCTGTTGATGCATCTTTTCAAGTGTCTAGCACATCTGTGCAAATAACAGAGTTACCTGCCGTATTGACTGTGTTTTAAAGTTGTAATAAGCAGTCTTTAAATATTTTTATGGATAGTGCCTATGTAGCTCAGTCTTTACCTAGGTTAGAGATTGCAAATTAAATTTAGACATCTTCTCCTACTAAAATTATTTTTACAAATTGAAAATTTGATACAAAAAAAACCCACTTTTCCTTTTACATTGGACATTTACAAGCTCATTCTAACCTTCCAGGACCTTTAACTAAGGTAATTATAAAGCTGACTTGTTTAAACAATGTCCTTCTTGTGTTGTCCTTTTGCCTACTTCCCATCTTGGGGTCAGTCCCTGTGGCCTTGTACCTAATGTTATTTGGCAAGTGGATGTTACACATATTCCTAAATTTGGTAATTTAAATTTGGTTCATGTTTTTGTTGACACTTGTAGTGGGTTTATATTTTCCACACTCCAAACTGGTAAAGCTGGAAAAAATGTTATTGCTCATACGCTGTCAGCAATTGCTATATTAAAACTTCCAACACAACGTAAAACAGATAATAGCCCTGGCTATGTTGGAAATATGTTTTCAAAATTTTAAGAGTGGGCCCCCAGAGACATAAGCCTCAGGTTGTTAGGAGATGAGGCACAGGGAAGTTCAGGGGTTGCCGTCCTGGCTACTCATAATTGGATGAGGGATTAGGTAGCTGACTTTCAGGTCTGGTCAGTCATGGCCAGACACCTGAGGAATATCTGATCTTTAATTCACGTTCAGAATCTCCTGCTAGTGGGAATGTGGCTACAGCCAAAGATGGAAGAGCAATTAACTTCAACCTGTGTCTTCTCTGAGGAGCGAGCCTGAGAGAAGGTCAGGGGCTCTTCAAGAGAAGAATTGAGTCCATTTGGGTTGATTGCTAGGTGTTATCTCTCAAGCGTAGGTCTGGTCATTCTTCTTTGCAGAGTGGAAGTCTTTGCTTGCTCACTTCCTTATCTCTGCCCAAGCAGAGGACCAGGGTCCGGGGCGGTTACATTCTTCCGTACTCTGGAAAAGTACTATGAGGCTTTAATTAACACTTTAATTAACAAGGGCCTGAAACTCGAAAATATGGACATTCAGCTGTGGAATGTTTCTGGCCTATGGATACAGAAAGACAGTTTGCTACTGTCCTATGGAAAGATCCTTTGGACAACAAATGGCATGGTCCAGATCCTGTCCTGATACGGGGCAGAGAAGCAGTTTGCATCAATTCTAAAGAGATAGATGCAGCCAGATGGTTGCCAGAACGATTAGTAAAGCATATAGATAATAATAATAACACTCATCAGTCCAGGGTAAAAGAATTACCCTGAGAACATATTCCTTTTATATCTCTTTACAGAAATGATGGGAAAAAAAACCAAAACAACTGTTTCCATGGACTGTGATCCTTTGCCTCCAGCTGATATATGTTCATGGTAGACTTAAGCAGCACAGGAATGGGCTCCTTCCCTATCTCCTTCCTTTCCTTGGTCCCCTGCTCATCTTATTGATAATTCTTTCAATAGGACCTGTTCTTTTCAATACAATTATGGCTTTTATTAAACAGTAGATTGATGCCCTAAAGGTACAGCCCATCCAGGTGCACTATCAAAGGCTGCAGATGGTCAGGCAAGACTATGAATAGGCCTAATGCTAATCATCCCAGTGAGCTGAACCAGTCAGCCAGTGACAGGTAAGAGAATCCACAGTGGTCTTCTGTTCCCCCCTTTTTTTGCCACCTAAGACAGAAGCTCAGCCAATCGCTGCTGATGTATCCAATGACGAGCTTAGCAAGGGTTGAAGACCCCAGATTCCCACCTAAGACAGGCACGGTTCCCTTGGGATTATGGCCTTGTAAAAATAAAATAAAGGGGGACCTTCTGGCACCTTGCTGCCCCCTAAATTTTGGCATCTGGCTTGACCGGACTACTGCCCGGATACAATAGTGCATTCCTGGCTGACCTGGAGCTTTTGATAAGATCATCTTCCTGAAATACCTTAAATCCTAATCTCCCTCAGGGCTTCCTAAGTAACTCTTCTGAGGAACTTTCCAAATTACCATTATTAACACATCTTGGTGGGCCATCCTGTGATTTCTAGTCACTTAGTAACCCTGCCAAAGGCAATTACATTGCTTCTGCCCTTCAACGAAGAGGTCTTACATCAAATTAACGCCACTGATTTTCAGGAATGCTGGGTGTGTTACTCACCACGGCCACCCTTCTACGAGGGCATAGCCTTATCCTTAGAAGTAATTACAACTAATAATTCTAATGCCTTACGGTGGCAGCACCCAGAGGGAGTCAGCCTTACAGTCACACAGGTGTCCGGAATTGGAACGTGCCTATTGGGACCTTCTATGCTTCCCCCGGTGGCTTTACAAGAAACTTGCAATATTACTCTTGTAAATTCAAGCTTTACATATATTGCTGCACCTTTTGGCACTTATTTTGCCTGCTCCACTGGTCTTACTCCTAATCTTGTAAGCTCCACCTTTTTAGTCCATAGAGATTACTGCGTCCTTGTACGGCTTTTCCCAAGGCTGACTATACATTCTAAGGATGAGTTCCTTCGGTTTGGGGAAAAAGGGGTACGTCCATCTTGAGTTAAATGTGAGCCCTTAACTGCCATTACTCTAACTGTAATTCTAGGGCTTGGAGCCGCTGGAGCTGGTACAGGCATAGCCTCCCTAATTACCTCCCAGCAACAATTTAATCAACTCTCCCTAGCAGTGGACAAAGACCTACAAGATTTGCAAAAAGGCTTACAGGACCTAAAAGATTCTATGGTGTCCTTATCTGAGGTAGTTTTACAAAACAGGCGCGGTCTAGATTTGGTTTTTCTCCAGGAAGGTGGACTCTGTGCTGCGCTCAAGAAAGAATGCTGCTTTTACACTGACAAAACAGGTGTAGTGCAAAGCAGTATCGATAAGGTTCGCTCCAGTTTGGAGGAACGAAAATGGAACAGAGAGAAACAAGAGTCCTGGTATCAAAATTGGTTTCCCACATCCCCATGGCTAATCACTCTGCTTCCCAGTCTGCTAGGACCTTTTGTAGGTATCCTTTTGCTTCTCTCTTTTGGCCCCTGGGCCTTTAATCGATTGACAAGCTTTGTTAAGAGTCAGGTGGATTATGCAATCAAGCCAGTGGGAGTCCATTACCATCGCCTCGCCACGGAAGACGAGCCTACCGCTGACCTGCCAAAGGACCAAAACAACCCCACATCTCAACCCTTAGACTTCACCTCCCTACAAAAATCAACCCGGGGGTGGAAATTCTGGTCCCGCCCCTCCAAATAATAACTCAGGTTTCCGTGACCCCTCATATACTATTTGGCTACTAAACATATTCCTTGCAGGATCCTTATGGAGCTTTGATGGTCTTATTGAGAGCAAGATGCGTTACATTTCCACAAAGTGAGTGGTCTGGTAAGTCAGAGATGGAACGGGTGGATAAGTCTCGGCCCGCCTAAGACAGGACGACCTCGCCGGGAGGAGGCCGATCCAATGACGGGTAAGGGTCCAGCACTGCCCTTCTAACAGGCTCAGACCCCGTTTGTGCCCCTTGTACTATGGTCAATTTAAATAGCCTTGTCAAAACCAATGGCCTATGAGTGACAACACTTGACCTACTCTGGGGAACGCTCGTCTCTCTGGTGACTGTTTGCTCCTTTGGATCCAAAATTTTACTCTTAAACAAAAATAATTGGCTGCCAAAATGAGCCCTTCTTTGGGACACCATTAGCGGGTCACAGTAACCTCCCTATCCCTGTTCTTGTATACAGAGAAGGGGGAGATGTCTCTAGAGTAGGACTTTCCAACCTACCCCTCCCTGAGTGTTCTACACTGTGCTCCTCCCTCGCCCCGCCCCTATCTAAGGTTGGCCTTAAAAGCCTGCTCCGGTTCAATAAAATTTGACTCTTGACAAGTGCACATTTGCTTGAGTCCGTTCTTCTCTCTCGCCCGTTTTTCTTTCAGGCCTGGTCCTCTTTGGAGACCCCACGAATTACTAGTCCCGCAGGCGGGTACACCATACCACTCTCTTTAGAGAAGGCTACTGGGGACATAGTAACAGCTAGCTCTTTAAATTATTATGATATGGTGGTGATGATGATGACGACAGAACCAGTGTTGCAAACGTAGTGACCTAAATCTGAAATAACTGGGGTCTGTGAGATTACTCAGCAGTGAAAAGCACTTACTTCTCTGTTCCCAGCACCACATAGGGACTCACAGCTGTCAGTAACTCCAGTCCCTGGGATCCGGTGCCCTCTGTAGACCTTCCTCAGTACTAGGTGTGCATGCGGTGCACATACACACTCAGGCAACATGAATACACATACAACAACGAAATAAATCTAAAAAATAGTTTCAAGTGTGGCAACAGGACCGGAAAGATGGCTTGGTGTGTAAGCGTGCTGCCACCAAGCCCGATGACCTGAGTTCTATAGCCACGTGGTGGGAGAGAACTGACCCTAGAGATTGTCTTCTGACCTCCACAAGATCACACGACACACGTGTGCACACGTACGTCTAAAAATTTTGTACTAACGTTGCAGAATGCCAGAGCTCAAAGTAACCTTATTCAGCATCACCCATAAAACCAACTCTCGCCAGAGATGCAAAAGGGATACCCTGAAGATACCAAGCTGGAGGCAGATACAAACCTAACTATGTCTCCCAACCCTGGACTGACAAGGTCATTCATACAGTACTTTGTAAGATGGCGGCCCTCCTGGCATCTATAATCACATGAACGAGGTGGCGAGGCCAGCACAGGATCGGAGCAGCCCCACAGAGAGCAACAAAGTCTGTGGCTTCAGGAGGGATCGGCCAGCAGAGGCCTCCCAGAAACAGCAAGGGTGCTAGAGATCACTCAGGAGGGAGGAGAGCACAGGAGAGCTGCCCCCTTCCGGATAGTGGCAGCACCCATGCAAGCACAAAGCCTCACAGCCGCAACAGTCCCGATTGCACTACCATAAAACCCACATTAGCTGGGGGCGGGAGCACACACCTAGAATCCCAATACTAGGAAAATAGAGGCAGGAGGATCAGAAGTTCAAGGTCGTCCCTGGCTATGCAGTGATTTTGAGCCAGCCTAGGCTATATGATATCTCAAACACACACATAAAAACATGTCACCCAGTAGTACTCGGTGACCTCCAGTACTGCTTGTCAGCTGTTCCAGGTGCCTGTACCAGGTGCACGTCACTGGTCCAGATGCCCCTATGGTATCGATGACAACTTGGGCTTTGCCACCAGGCACCCTGCAGGTTGGCCAGTACAGGGAGCAGCACACAGCAGCAGGAGACCTGGAGGGAAGCTACATACCAATAGAGATTCCCCCCTCCAAGCTGAGCTGGCCACGGTGCAAAAGCCTGGCTGACACTCCAGGCTGCAGGGCCTGGAGTGCCCCCAAATAGCAGGCAGGCAAGGCTGGGGAGCCATGGGGTGGCAGAGCTCTCACGCACCTTCTGCATCCACGGTCTCCTTCAAGATGATTTCCACCCGCTCCACGTGGTGCCGGTTCCAGAGGCCATCCAAGGCCTTGCGGTTCTGATCTCGGAAGGGCAGGATCTGAGCCACGGCCTGTCATGGAAGAAGACAGGTCACCTCAGGTTCTTCCTGGGTGAAGGAAGGACCCTATCTCTCAAGCTCCAGACCTCTCCACTTAAAGGGGAAATCCCTCTCTGGACAACAGCTCCTAGACCTCACGTCTCACAGCTCACTGGAGGTACTCAAGACTAAGTGCCCTACACAGTTTCCAGCTAAGAAAGAACATGGCTGTAACTCAATGTAGAGTGTCTGCCTACATGCTTAAGACCCCAGGTCCAATCTGTAGTACAGAAGAAAAAAGGAAAGAAAAGAAAGAAAAAAAATGAATCCTATCTTTTAAGACTATCAACTTTTAATAAGATAATTTGTTGACAAAATTGCAACATGAGAAACTTCAAACTGCACGCATTTAATATTATTCCTTTTCATTTCCAGGCCAACAAACCCTTAGAAAGACTGGTCCTGGTCCAGGGACAGTTTGAGACTAGAACCTGACAAATACAAAAAGTTGGAGTTGCCCAGGTGATCAACTCCCTAGTATGTGGCCCAGCTCAGCAGTCTGGGTACCAAGGAGAACAGGCACAACGCACTCTCTGTTGGCAGTGCGAGGGCTTAAGCCCGGAGTTCTGAGGCCTGTGCACACTGAACTGGCCATTGACCTGGATCTTGCAGATTGTTTCAAGCTCCTGTTTCTTAGGCTTTGCTGAATCACTTGGACTTAGGGTCCGACTTCCCTTATTCAGTTCTAAGTTGTTATCAGCCTTTTGCCTCAAGACAGAATTCAAGATGAAAAGGATTTTTTTTTTGTTTGTTTGTTTAAAGGCAGATGGGCAAGGGATTGAAAGAGCTAATTCTAATTTCCACAACATTCCCAAATGGAAGCCTGATCCAGACACTAGAGTCCCCGGACCACTTCTGTGGAAAAGGCAGGTCAACATGGGGGACTCAGAATGCATACCCTCACTGGGAAGCCACGACAAGGATATAGAAATGGGTAGGTCTGCCATTCACGGGTTAACCCTGCTTCTAGCCTCCTGTCTTCCCTTGAGAGGACTATGGAGGCTGAGGCGTCCTAACACTCTCTAGCTCCATTCCGCATTCAGCAGTAAATTCTTGATGACTGCTCTGTGGCGGCCAACATAGCACAGCCATGCTCCACGCTGCAGCTCACCTGCTTGCCCAGGTAATGGTCTACCCGGTACATCTCTTCTTCCTGGAAAAAGCTTCCAAGTTCTGAAGCCAGCTGTTGGGCTGAGAGGTGGTCATGGCCAAAGGGTTTTTCAAGAACAACCCGCAGCCAGGCACCTGGGTGTGGTCGGCAGCTGCTGTTAATTTTTCGGGCAATGTCTGCATAGGCGAAGGGGGGCACAGAGAAGTAGAAGATCCTGCCGGCCTCCCAGAGCCCATCCTGCAGGACCTGGGTCTCGATGTCCTTGTTCAGAGTCTGATAGTCCTCGGCTGTCTTCAGCTTGCGGTATTGGCTCAGCTGTAGAAACTGGCCCTTGAGTTCGTCACATTGGCTGGGTACCAAGTCCTTGGGGCAGGAGAGGGATTCCAAGGCTTTGTCTATGAGTTTCTGGCCTTGCTGCAGGGCCATCAGGGCAGCCCCATGGAAGCTGAAACTGTGGCCCTTCCCAGCCTCATCCAGGTAGAGCTGAAACAGTCCCTGCCACAGGTACTTCTTAGCTAGGTCCCCGGTTGCTCCCAGCAGGACTATGGACACGTGTCCCTTGAATTCCTGTGCCTGTAGGCAGCCCATAAGGGCCAAGCACATTGCCACTATGAGCATCTTCCAAATGCCTGTGCCTGGGAAGGACAGATGGAACAAGGAAGGATCAGACACGGGTCTGGAGGTTATGATGTGGAAGTAACATAGCTAGGTCATCAAACATTTCCTGCCTGGCAAGATTCGGCCACACGTTCCTTGGGAAAATGTGGTAGTCCCCTCCCTCCCGAACAATCTGGCTTCTGGGCCAGAACTCAGTGTGCAGGGAGCTTGTTCTGTAAGCAGGACCTTTGCCAGGGGAAAAGTCCTCAGCCAGTTGGTGAAACCAGAGCATTCTGCGACTAGGAGCATCAGAGAAATGGCATGAATCAGCAGGGAGGTCCACGGTGCCGAGAGTGGAGCAGTCCACCTCACAACCAGAGCTGGTCACAGTCATGAGCACAGGCTAATGGGCGGCAGGAGAACCCTAGCCAGGGCCAGCAGCAGGTACTCCTCCAGTCAATGGCTGGTATGGAAGAGGCGTGCCTACCTTCTCTCAGCCATCATTCAGCTTCTTCCCATGTCTCCTGGACTTCATGCAAAAATCACAACTGATAGTGGCTGCACATACCTAAGACTAGACTGTGGGGGGCAGGCAACATGGTTCAGTGTGCAAACACCCCTGTCCCAACCCAGTGATCTGAAGATAGTCCCTGGGACCCACATGGTAGAAGGAGAGAATCAACTCCTGCAAGTTGTCCTCTGACCTCCACCATGTTTGTGCGCATGCACGCACACACACACACAGGTGAATGTAACAGAAGAGGAATAGACTCTGGAGCTGGCATGTGGCTCAGCCGTAAACTGTTCAGTATGCTGGGTCCCATCCCCAACACAGGAAGGGAAAAAAAGTCATGTGGTAGCACACAGCAGTAATCCTAGTACCTGAGAGGCTAAATCGGGAGGATTGCCACAAGTTCAAGGCCAGCCTGGGTACATAAGGACTACATAGCAAGCCCATGTCTCAGAAAACAACAGGTCAAGATCACTGGCTGCTCTTACAGAGGACCAGGGTTCTGTTCCCAGCATCCACATGGTAGCTCATAACCACCTCTAACTTCAGTTCCAGAGGATCTGATGCCCTCTTCTGGCCTCCAAGAGCACTAGGCATGCCTACGGCAAAATACATACATACAAAAAATACTCATAAAATAGAAATAAGTTAATCCTTTTAAAACAACAACAAACAAGTCTAGGGTGGTGGTACAGGCCTTTGATACCCAAAGTCCAGAGGCAGAGGTAGGTGGATCTCTGAGTTTGAGGCCGCCTGGTCTACACAGTGAGAGCCAGAGAGAGCCAGAGAGAATCGCTATTTGAAACCCTCTCCCCTGAAACAACAACAAACAAAAGACTGTGCAGCCAGTGCCTGAGTGTGAATCCCAGCTCAACTCCTTAATAACCTAACAATTATTTAACCTGCCTACACCCACTTTCCTCTAAAATTTGTCCTGCAGTGATGCCTCAGTCCAGTCTTGTTACAAAAATAAAGTGACTTCATTTTACATGATGCTTAGGGCAGTACCTGATGCCTTTTAGCCACTGCTTATGGCTATATATATCATATATATATATTATCGAGTGAATATAATATTCCCATGTGCCAGTCATAAAATCAAACGCTCTCAGTCTGATCTTACTGGATCCAGACCAGAGCCCTCAAGACCCATACAGGATGGTTCAACCTTTTGCACAGGTTGAGGTGCTGTGGAATGAAGCTTCCATAGTGACAGAGTGACAAGCTGAGTCCTTGCAAATGCCCTACTGGCCTTCCCTGGACAAACATGCTTTTCTTTCTTTCTTTCTTTCTTTTTTTTTTTTTGGCCTGACTTAAGGCAGTTGGCATATATGAGAGATAAGAGGCCTGGATAGAATCACAAGAGCACCTCAGTATTTTGTGTCAGTCTCCTGTTCTGGCCAAAGTCATAGGGCCAGGTGCTACGTTTACATCACCATAGCCCTCCAGGTCTCCACGGAAGCTGGGCTTTGGGAAAAGGCAGAAGGAAGCAGAGAGGGGAGGAGCCATAGCTATGGGAACTAAACAGTGAAAACACAGGTAGAAAGGAGAGGGGGCAACTACAAAAACTGGATAAGCACCTTTCATAAGCCAGACAGCATAAACAGGAAAATATGTCCATACAGATGGGAAACTGGGGTTCAGAGAGATCACCAAACATGCAAAAGACCCCAGAGCTGGCCAGCCTACAGGTACCATTCAGTTGGGATTAAACTTGCCTCTGACTGCTGCTGTTGTTGTTATTGTATGAAACAGGCTCTTGCTCTGTAGCCCAGGCTGGCCTCACACTCATAGCAATCCTCCAGCATCAGCCTCTGAAGTGCTGGGATTGCAGGTGTGAGCCATGTACCTGCTTTTACCTGGTCCTAGTCCTCTTTCCTCATCTCTCCGGGGACCCACCCCAAGATGGCTCTAGTAAGACAGAGGTCCAATAGTTTGTGCCGCATCTACAAGACAAGTCAGGTCCATTCAAAGGACCGAGAGGCCCCCAGCCTTCCTCCCCGATCCTCCCAGCATCTCTGCTCATTCTCAAACACACAGATGGACTACCTTTCTTTCTCAGCTGGCAGCAGCCTCTGCCCCAGGGGAAGGAGAAGCTGCAAGGTCAGTGCAGGAGAAACCAGAAGCCCAGAGAACAGCCTGGAGAAGGAGGCGGTGCCAGCTGGCAAGCGGCATCCCAAACTCCTGATCCGGTCCTGGGAGCCAGGGCTCGGGATGTGCCGGGACAGAGGGGAGCTGGGGAGCCTCACAGGGCCTGTCAGGTGGGGGAGCCCAAGGCTGCCTCTCTGAGGACAAGGACGATGGATGGCACCTGGCCCACACTGCCTTCTGGCCCTCAACCTAACACTGTTTCCCTCTGACAGCATGTGTGTTCTGGACCTAGTGCCCAAGTGGACCAGTCCTCTCTTACATTCCCAGAATTCTGAAAGCAGGCACTATTGGGTAATTCACTGAGCTGTTTACAGTGCGATTGCTACAGCTACTCTTCCTGGAATCGGCATGGGAGGTACATGTGTTACTTGTTCTATGATCCTGTTTGTTAACAGCGCAGCTCAAACTGTACCATGTATCGGAGTTTCCTGTGAACTGTTTAAAGTGCAGATTCTGCTGGAGAAGATGAAGGGAGAGGCCTAAGGAGCTGATGGCGGGGTCCAAGGAGCATTCTTTGAGTAGCAAGGCTCCAGAACACTGAGCACAGAGGGCTTCAAAGCATATACACCTGGGGCTGGAGAGATGACTCAGTGGCTGCAAGGGCTGGCCTTCCCACAGCTAGAGCCCCAGCACCCACAGGGCAGTTCACAACTGTTTGTAACCCCAATCTCAGGGGCCTCCACAGACACCAGGAACACACATGGCGCATGCTAAACACCCCTACGTGCAAAAAAAAAAAAAAAAAACAACAACCAACACCTGCTCTCCTAGTCCCATTACCAAGTCAGCACAATCCTGCTTGAGCCAGTCTTTAGATGCTTTAGCTCAGCATCTCCTTATCATAAATGGCTTCCCTGGAGCCAGCATGAGCTGGGCGATGCAGCCATCCCCACTGCGCTGCCATGATTTTCCTAAGACAGCTGAGGAGACTGGAAGGATGAATGAATTATGAAGTCAGAAAGTCCAACTTGCCGCACTAACTTTGGGTCCCAAGCACTGGGCTCAACACTCCCTCTAGCTACAGAACCCTGGGAAACTACTTAATCCATTTGAGTCCTGACTTCATCTACAAAACATGGTTGAAGCCAGGCATGGTTTCATGCCTGTGATCCTAGCACTTGAGAGGTTGAGGTGGAAGGGTCAAAACGCTCAAGGCAAGCTTGGAATACAAATGGAGGTCGGGTGGACAACTTAGAGAGACCCTGATTTAAAATTAAGAGTGAGACAAGGGCTGAGGAGGGAAGGGTTGCTAAGATTAACAGAGATGACATATGTGACCCAAACCAAAGTAAACAAGACAAAAATCAACACAACCAGGCATGACACAGCACATGCCTGTGATCCCAGCAGTCAGAAGGCTAAGATAGGGGGAATTGCTGAAAGTTCAAGCCCATCCTAGGATACATAGTAAGATTCCCAAATCAAAAAACAAACAAGAAAATACAATCTGTCTCTGTCTCCTTTCCTCCTCTCTCTCCCTCCCTTCTACCTCTCTCTCCCCCTCCTCTCTTCCCCCTCCCTCTTTTTCCCTCTTCCCCTCTCTCCCTCCCCCCTTCTCTCATCTGCCCCCCAAGGTGGATGACACAGGTCAGTGGGTAAATGCACTTGCTACCAAGAAGCATCATGGAACTGACACGGTAAAGGAGAGAACTGCCTCCCTGAATGTGCTCTTTCACCTCCGTATGCATGTCTTGACAAGTGAATGGGTGTGCACGCATGTAACACACTAAATAAAATTAATAAAAAATCTAAAAGAATGAATTCTGGACAAATGTTAACTAAGTAGACTACTTAAATAGTCCAGGTCTGGTGATGTACCCCTGTAAGCCAGTTCCTGGGGGGTGAAGTCAGGGAGGTCAGAAATTCAAGCCAGCTTGTAATACAAGTAGTTTGAGAGTCTGTCTCAGAAAAAGAAAGGAAGGAAAGAAAGAAGGAAGGAAGGAGGAAGGAAGGGGACAGGGAGGGAGGGAAGAAGGAAGGAAGGAAGGAAGGAAGGAAGGAAGGAAGGAAGGAAGGAAGGAAAGAAGGAAGGAAGGAAGGAGGCTTACTAACAAACGAACCTCAGGATCTTTAGAAGAACAGCCAGTGCTCTTAACCACTGAGCCATCTCTCTAGCCCCCACTTTTTTTTTTTTTTTTTTTTTTGCTGCCGTATATGCTCCTGATATTGTTGAATAGAGAGGCATCTACAACACAGATATTGGCAAAGATCATAAATCAACTTCCCCAGCCCCTACCTCCTACACAGCAGCTGTTCAACACTGACCAGCCAGTTGCTACCCGTGTAACCAAGCCTGGATTTTCAGTTTGGAATTTCCCACCTTGATTTCAGAGTTAGTCAACGGACCCAAACTCTGACCTTCTGGTTCCTTAGTTGAATGCTGACTAGGCCAAACATCCAAATCCAACTGGTTTATTTACCCTGAATCTAACGTCATCCCTCCCTCCCCCTCCCCACCCCTTCCTTCCGTTCTCCTCCTCTCCCCTCTTCAGGTTTGTTTCTTTGTTTTTGGGAGAGGGCATCTCTGTGTAGCACAGGCTGGCCTCATCCTGCTACCTTCTAGCACCACCTAGCAGTATGATTACAGGCATGTCCCACCACACCTCTCAACTCGCTTCAAATGCAGTTTCCACAAGTCCCAGGAAACATGACCATGTTCCGACCATAAACCTCAGAGGTGTCTGGTCTGTTGGCAAATACCAGTGCCCACTTCAAATTATATATGGGGACAGCTGCAGGCGTCTGCCACCAAGCCTGATGCCCCAAGTTCACGCCACAGAAACCACAGGGTGGAAGGAGAGGTCCGACTCCCGTTCCTGCCCTTTGACGTCCACTTGAGCGCACACAGGAGCACACACAAACATGATAAAAGTTAGAGAGACTTGGAGTTCAGTACTTCCCACCAGCTCTGTCTATTCTGTTGTCACCTTTGTCAACATCTATAGACAGAGGCCTTTCTCTCTCCTCTGTCTTCCTCTGGCTCCTGCAGAGCTGAGTCTAGGGGGTGGGGGTGGGGGAGCAGAGTGACCCTCTCAGTCTTGGTAGGGTCATGCTAGCTCTCTGCTCACAGGTCTGTTGAAGGGCTGACACACCTGAACTTCTCACCATCATTTCTTGACCTCCTGGCTCAGGGCCCTGTACTGGACTCTTCTCTCTGTCTGACCTAGTTTCCCCTTCAGGTGCCCACATGGTGCATTACCTCACTTCAGCAGGACCACTTGCTCAGTCAGGCCTTCTCAGACAATGCTATAAAATACTCAAACTGCCACCTCCACCTCATGCCTCCTCCCCCTCCCCACTCTATTCCTCTCTGTAGTCCTTCCTTCCTCCTTCCTTCAATTCTTCCTTTCTTCCGTCCAGGTTGTATCCTAGGCTGCCCTCAAGCTTGCTATGTAGCTGAGGGTGACCTTGAATTTCACTGAACTTATTTTATGTGTGGGTGTTTTGTATGATTTTGTGCCACATGCACACCTGGGGCCTGCAGGGCCCAGGAGAGGGCTTCAGGTACCCTGGAACGGGCATTATACAGTTGAGTGTTGCCATGTGAATGCTGGGAATCGAACCCAGGTCCTCTGCAAGAGCAGCCAGTACTTGTAACTGCTGAGCCATCTCTGCAGACCCATGAATTCTGCTCTTACCCCCTCTGTCTCCTGAGGCCTAGGATGACAGGTATGTGCCACCATGTTTAGGCCTAAGCAGCGCTGGGTGTGCTGTGCACGCCAGGCAAGCACTCCACCAACGGAGCTACCGCCAGCCCTTTGTCTGACACTTCCCCAACAGTGCGCGAGAATTACGCTTAGCTTGCTCACTGCCCGCCACCGGTCTCCCAGGAAGTCAAGTCCAACCTGGACTGGGAGAGACTGGTTCACTTCACTGCAGGTCTCCTGCATCCACAGCAGGGCCAGGCATTTGGCAAACAAACAGCTGTATCTGCTAACAGCCAAATAAATCCCATTTGCACCGGATCACCGTAGCCTGGTGTACAAGTTGCCCAGGACTGAGTGATGGAAGCCATAGGCTGTAAGGGTCACGCCGAGCACCACAACGCTGCAACCCGCCAGGAACTGCTTCTTGCTTATAACTATACTATTAGCACTGTGGCTATTTTTGGTGTGTATGCCATATGCCAAATACTAGGCTTAGAAGATGGCAAGTAGCAGACCCTCTTTTGCTTGCCACAACTCTGTGAGGTATGAACTGTCATAAGCCATTTGTGTAGCAGTGAGCTGAGACACAGGAAGGTCAACTACCTTGCTGAAGGTCAGACAACGCAGGTGGCAGGACTTAGAGCTAACCTCCAATGCCTCTTAAACTACGTGGCTAAGAGCTGGGGAGATGGCTCAGTGGTTAAGAGCCTGGCTGTTCTTGCGGAGGATGCAGGTTCAGTTCCCAGCACCCACTTGGTGGCTTACAACTCTCTCTAACTCCTGTCCTGGGGGATCCAGCACCCTCTTCTGGCCTCTGCAGGCACTTGTCCACATGTATGTATGGTGCTCATACATACATGCAAACAAAAACACATAGAAATAGAAATAAATAAATCTTAATTTTAAAAAAAGGCCAAGAAAGAAAATGTGTGGTTATATCCCCCAAATGACAAAACGGCAAGCCAGCTCTGGGCACTGCTCTGGCCTGCCGAGTCACCCGAACACTAACGGTCTCTCGATGGTCTCTGCTAACAAGCCCCATGTCCATGTGTGTAACAGTGATTCACACGCCCTCCTTCCGATATTCGGAGGGCATGGAGTCAATGCCCTAGTATAACCGGAAAGGCCCTGTGAGCCAAGGCTTTAAGTATACGATGTGGGATTCCACTTGGCGCCTCTCAACAGCTGGGTGGCCTCAACAGCAAGGCCTTTGTTCCTCAGCCACGGAACAGAAGAGCAAGTGCACTTACAGGCACATACAAGGATGATCCATGTAAGGGCCTTTGCACAATGCTTGGCAGGCCGTGGGCGCTCGGGAAATGCTTCTACCACTGAGCGCTGGCACCACGAAGGCACTTCCCACAATGCCTCGGAACCGATGAACCATCTCGATACAGAAGAGCTACATGTCATGGATCACGAGAGCTCAGCTGGTCCAACTGACCGCACTGATGGAAGAGGCACGGTGCTGGGATGGCCCCTTCTTGGGCCCTGAGAATTCTACCATCTGACCTGAAGACTAGAGTGTGACAGCCAGGGGTTGTACATCTATAACCCCAGAACTCAGGACGCGAGGTAGAACTGAGAGCCTGAGACCAGGCCGGGAACTAAACCAAGACTTTGTCTGAAAGCTCAAAGCAGGGCTGGAGAGATGACTCAGTGACTAAGGGTGCCTGCTGCTCCTGCAGAGGACCTGAATTCCATTCCTAGCACGTACGTGGCAGCTCACAGCCATCTGCAACTCCAGTCCTTGCCTGGCCTCCTAAGGGTTCCAGGCACACATGTAGGGTACAAAGAGACACGTGGAGATAAACACCCAACCACACACACACACAATGAATAAATGAAATCAACACAAAGGGAGGGGGAGGACCAGAGCGTTTGCTCAGCAGTCAACCATGCTTGCTGTCCCTGAAAACCTGGTTCAGTTCCCTGCACTAACAACGCAGCTGACTATAACTCCAGCTCTGTGGGACCCAGCTCCCTCTTCAGTTCTCAACAGGCAAGTGAACATTGTGTGTGTGTGTGTGTGTGTGTGTGTGTGTGCGCGCGCGCGTGCGCACAAAGTGGGGCTGGAGAGATGGCTCAGTGGTTAAGAGCACATGCTGCTCTTCCAGAGGACCCAGGTTTGATTGCCCACTTCTTCATGGCAGCAACTCTGGTTCTAGGAGACCCCATACTTTCTCCTAGCCTTGGTGAACACACGTGCTATACTTACACACATGCGGGCAAAATACTCATACCCACAAAAAAGTCAAATCTTTTAAAAATTATAAATTAGTTTTAAAGAAATACAAGCTGTGGCTGTAGCTCAAAGGTCTGGTGCTTACGGAACATGTATGTTGTCCTAGGTGAAAATAAGTAACAAGAGTAGAAAGAGTCAAGCTGTAAATGTATAACCCTAAACCCATGGCTCAATTCTAGGTTGTTTTCCCTGGCTGTAAAATGGGGGTAAACAACCTCATTTTAATGGCTGGCCAGAAGAAACCAGATCAGGGAACAAAAAATACTTTGTGAGGACATGGTGTAAGAGCTCTCCTGACTTGCAACCCAGAACAGCTGCTCTCAGGCACACCGGGAGGCCTGGGCCACGGATGACTACAGCAATTTTCATAATTTTCCTTTATGGTTTGGTTTGGTTTTGAAACAAGAGTGTGGCTAGGTAGCCCAGGCTGATGTGGCTCACTGCCTCTGTTTCAGAAATGCTGGAATAATGGGTGGGCCCTACCAGCCCATCTTGTCTTTCCCCTTTAAATGGTCCCTGAGCTAGCCAAACCAGGCAACAGTAATTTGCTGCTTTCTGCTAAACAGTTTTGTATTTCAAAAGAAAAAAAAAAAAGTTAAATCCAAAACTCTTAAAGACCAGCCGTGCTTAAGGTAAACAGCAGTTTTTAAGGTAGAGTCTCACTGTGTGACTAGCATTGAACTCTCAATGTAGAACATGCTGGCTTCAACCTCACAGAGATCTTCCTGCCTCTCCCTCCTCCCTCCAAGTACTGGGATTAAAGTGTGCACCACTATGCCCTTCTTAATCAGGCACTTTTCTGTGATGTGTTCCCCAAATAAAGATTAGCTTCATCAACTCAAAGATTCGGGCAAATTGTGCATCATTACTTCAGAGACCACAGGGGTCCTAGTTTTCCAACCGATTACCTTTCAAGGGACACGATGGAGGGAGTGGGCTGGCTACTGTATTAGCCGTATGGAATTTCAGTTCTTCTGGTTAAGAGGTCAAGGCTGGGAGGGTCGACTTTCAGAGGCCCCATGCCTCTGGAAAAGAATATGCTGGGTCGGTATGCAGAAAATGCTCGTGCGATAGCAACTGCCAAAGCTTAAGCACTGGGAAAGCACCGGCTAGCACATTCCAGGAAGCCCAGGGACATGGGCGCGCTGGGACCCCAGGGCTGCCCGGAAAGGGGCCTGGCCGCCTCCTACTGGCCCGCCACCTAACTGCACCGCATCCCCAGGCCCTGCAGGGGTGGAGTAGGGTGACGACGCCTTTATTCCGCGGAAGGAGGAGCGTGCGGAAGGAGGATCAGGAGGATCGGTGACTCCGGCGAGCACCGTGGGCCCCGAGCTACCCCCGTGGCCGCTGGCTGGCGTGTCGACAGATGCAAGAAGTGCGCAGCCCAGAGCAAGCGAGGGGTGGGGGTTGTGCAGCTTACTTCACCTCGCTCCTGCGGGAAGTGGCCGGGGCTGGCTGAGCGCGACGCGTGGCAGGCGCGGGGGCGGGGACCTGCAACCCCCTGCCGCGCCTCGTCTTCCGCAGGTGCGCGCTTCACACACGGGCGCGCGCGAGAGCCGAGGACTCAAGGCCAAGTTCAGCCCGAGATGCCGAAGAAGGTCAGGGCGCGCAGCATCAGAGCCCAGCGGGCAGGCCTCAGGCCACCGCGGCCCCGCGCCGCGCTCACCCCGGCGCCAGGAGCGCGCACTGTGGGGCCTGGAGCGAAGCGCGCGCAGGGAGGGCGGAGCCTGGGACCTGGACACGCCCCCTAGCTCGCCAGCGCGACGGAGGAGGCGGGGCCTCCGAGTGCTTTCCTAACTTACAGCTGCTCTTCTTGGGCTCTTGCCTCACTGGCATCCCTGTCCCTCTGGGTCACACTGTTGGTGGCGGGGCTTCCCTGCTGCACGGAGACGCGCATGTGCCTTTAAGATGCTAGGGGTAGAGATAGTGGTTGTGTAGTTGAGGCGATTCAAAGGATGAGCAGTGTCTATGGTTTGTAGTCAGGAACCTGAAACAGGTTCCACCCTCAACCTCCACCCCCGTCCACTTCCCCCGCCTTCCCCAGAACTCACGTTTCCCCATCTGTACTGAATAATTGGTCCACTGGGTATTCCAGTACCCAAAGGAATGAGTTAAACGCTGGGGGGAGGGTTGCACACTCTCGCCCACCTTCACCAGTCAGTTCCAGATCTGACACCCCCTAACTTACCTGGTCTCAGGACTCTGTGTTCTTCTGTACAGTTAAGGTAGTGGATGTTGTGGCTGAAAATTAACTGTCAAATGATTAGGCTCAGCTTGTGCCTGTGTGGCTTTAAGCAAGACAGGAAGTATAACACGGCTCTCGCTAAAGAGTACCAGGTGTTTAAAAGACATCTCAGCTCTTGGCTCCATCCCACCCCTACCCATTTGGTGCCCTGCCCCCAACCTCATGCCCATCTTTATTCTAACCCTGCAGCATCCCCCATAACTCCTGAAGACATAGCTGCTCCTTCCCTTTGTGGCCCTTATCTCAGCAGGACCCAAGCATCGTTGGGCTAATGAAGGCAGGGGTGTTCCCTCATTGACCTGCCAGGCTGCCCAGGGCCGCCTCCTGGATGAGGGTGCCCATTCTTCTTTCCTCTTGGAGCATCACAGCTCTTAACAGCTCTTTAGACGGTCCTCCCAGCCACACCACTGACAGAAAGGCTGCATGGCCACCTCTAAGCCATGGAGAGGGGAGAAAATGAACCAGCCTTTTATTTCATGCTGGTTGCTCTCCAGTTAGGAGTGCCAGGCACTATCAGGGGGAATTTGGCAGGACCAGAAGGATCAAGTGAGGCGAATGGGCGGGATTATCAAGGGGGATGCTGGGCAAGGAGGGTCCAGGAAGCGAGGGAGCTAAGGGGAGGTGGCCCCCTGTTGTCAACCCAGGAGTCACAGGAGGCCTTCAGAGGGTTGCCGAGCCTCAGCCAGGATCGAGGTCACGTTGGGTGGAGTCTGAGGTGGGCCATGCCAGGCACCTTCTGGAAGTAAGCAGGAGGGTCGAAGGCAGGGCTCAGCCAGACTGAACTTAGCTGATGTCAAGATTCTTAGCCTAGAGCCCTTTCCATATTCCCTAGTCCTGTGAGACACAGCCAGGGCCAGGGAAAGTACAGATTGGGGTGGGCAGGTGCCCAGAGGCTAAGATGAGTGGAAGAGATACTTCCCAGATCTCTGTGAGCTCATCTTAGGGAATCATCTCCGCTTACCTTGAAGACATCTTTTAAAATACCCCCAAACCAGTTTAGCTGTGACCAGCTTGGTAAGAAACACAGGTGTGTCTCCTGTGTGGTGGGGAGGGAGCTGGGGAAGGACAAGCCCGTCATCAGACCTTCTCTTCAGGAACGTTGCTCCCACATTACCGTGAATTGCTTCCGCCCTCCTTCCCTATGTGTGTCTGTGTGTCTGTCTGCATGTTGTATGTGCACCTGTGGAGGCCAGAGGTCAGGATCAGGTGTCTTCCTTTATTTTTCTATACCTTTTTTTTTTGCACTTATTCTATTTTATATATAGGAATGTTTTGCTCGCACCTCGTGTGTATCTGGTACCTATTAGATGTAGCTGGTACATCACATCCCCTGAAGTTAAGCACCCACATGGGTACTGGGAACTGAACCTGGGTCTTCTGCAAAAGCATCAAGTTGCCCTAACCTCTGAGCCACCTTTCTAGCTCCTACACTATATATATATATATATATATATATATATATATATATATATATGTTTTTTGATGTTTTTTGTTGTTGTTGTTGTTGTTTTGTTTTGTTTTGTTTTTTTAGTTAGGGTCTCTCACTGAACCTGTAGCTTGCGGAATTGGCTGTTCTATCTTCAGTGCTTGGGTGTCAGGCCATATACCATTGAACCTAGCTTTATTACATAGGTGGTAGGGTTTCTTGGGTCCCACACCTGCACGGCAGTCACTGTACTCACTGACCCACCTCTCTAATTTCCCCTTTCTCATCTTCACTCCGCTCTCATCCCACCCTACCCCTGTGCCTTCTGGTGTGATGTGAACGATTTCTTGACTTTCTTCATAGAAACAATCTGGTCGCGTTAAACCCCAATTGTCTAGGTATGAGAGCACTGCTTCCCCAAATCACCCCTGGAAACCTTGTCCGTGTGGGCTTTGGGATTGGTCCCAGCCCCTCTGCCTGCCTGGAGTTTCTCATCTCTGCGCTAGCTGCTACTACCCAATCCATATCACAAGGTGTGCTCAAAGCTCCGTGGAGGAAGTCAGGGGGAAGGAGAAAAAGTGCCCCTTGAGGGGGCAGTTCTTGTGGTCAGATCGCATCTGGATTCTCTTGCACTGGGTAAGGAAGACGGCAGGGCTGTTTACAAGGCACATCTGTGGGGACTTTGCCTCCTAGTCACCACACAGCATGCTGGGTGAGCAGGAGTCAGGATTAACCCAGCTTGCCTTGCAGACATGGAAAGTGAAACCCAGGGAGATGAATGACTCACAGAGTTGTCTATGGAGTTAGAAATAAAATCACGTCGCAGTTTCTATTTTCAGGCACCATGCCCCAAGTCGGCTCTGCTTGCTGGCTCCTTGTTTCTCACAGAGGAGGGAGGAGGAGGAAGGGAGAGGAGGGAACAGGTGGAGTACGTTTTTCAGCCGTGGGTAGACATTCTCCTTCCGGATGAGAAACCTCCCAATGGCTTGTTACGTTTCAAGGTCGGCTCCGTAAAGCAGGGATGATTTTGTTCTCTGTTGCTGCCAGCATAGGGTACCATGTTTAAACAACATAGATCCATTAGGTTACTGCTGCCCCTGGTCTGGCTACAGGGGTCAGGGCTGAGCTCCTGTGTACAGAAGCCATTTTCTTGCTATGCCTTGCTTCAGCCATGTTCTGCTCCCAGCACAGACTTGTGATCTGAAGAATCCCCAATTTCCCTCCTGGCTTTTACTGAGAACTGTTCTCAGTTTGGAAGTTCCTTGTCCTGGGGCCCCTTGTCTTCAAGGCTTGGATGGAGAGTTGAGAGAATCTTTTCTGCTCTTACCTGGGTACTGTTTCTGACTCAGCCAGGGAAGGGTGTCTGCTTTAAAACTCACAATATTACACTGGGGAGGCATACTTGTATAATCCCAAATTATATTTCTCATTTTAGACTCCATCTTTTTTGTGGTGAGAGGGGGTGCTGGAAATCTCTATGTAGATCAGAGGTCTTGAACTCATAGAGATCCGCCTGCTTCTGCCTCCTCAAGTAACAAGATTAAAGCTGTGCACCCTCATGCCTGGCCCAAAAAAATATACTTTTAATTATTTAATGAATTGATTTTATGCATGCTGGTGTTTGGCCTGTGTGATGGCAGTGCAGCACAGGCCTACCTGGTGCCCTTGGAGGCCAGAAGCAGACATTAGATCCCCTGGAGCTGCAGTTCCAGATGGTTGTGAGCCACCATGGGTGCTGGGAATTGAACTCGGATTCTGTGGAAGAGCAGACAGTGCTCTTAAATTAACCACTGAGCCATCTCTCTAGGACCCCCCCCACAATATTTTACAGTTTATTTTCACTTATATGTATATATACATGTGTGTACAAGTGCCTGAGAAGGCCAGGAGAGGGCGTTGGATCCCCTGGAACTGGAGGTACAGGCATGTGAGCCACCGATGTGTGCGCGGGGAACCAAACCTCAGGAGTGGGCTCCAAGCCCTCTGGACCAGTTTGGGACTGAGCCATCTCTCCAGTCCCCAGCAAACAATGTTTAGTTACATGGATGTGCCTCGTTGTGTTGATTATTTCTGCTTTTTGGCTCTTGAAAGTGCTTCAGTTGCGAACATGTGTATGGGTTTTAACGTGAACACTTGGGGGTAGTTCTGTATCTGACCTCTGAGGACCTGCCCCACTGTTTTCCTAACTGGTTTACACTTCTCACCGAGCCCTGCAATGCACCAGTACTTGTATTAACTGACTTTTGACTGTCGCCATTCTAGAGGCTGCAAAGATGGATGTACTTGTCATTCTGACTTGCTCTTGTGGCTAGTAATGATGGTGACCATTGCCTGTGCTTATTTATCGCCTCTATTTTCTGGGGAAATGTCTAGTGAGGTTCTTTGCCCATTTTCCCACAAGGTCTGTTTTTTGTTTTTGTTAAGATTTATTTACTTATTAGTACACAGTGTTCTGCCTGACTGTCAGAAAGGGCTCCAAATCTCGTTATAGATGGTGGTGAGCCACCATGCGTTTGCTGGGAATTGAACTCAGGACCTCTGGAAGAGCAGACAGTCCTCTTAATCTCTGAGCCATCTCTCCAGCAACACCCTACCACCACTGCCATGCTGTCTTTTGTGTGTCTGTGTGTGGGTATGTTAGGAGAAGCCAGTGGTTTGGGATCCCCTGGAACTAGAGTTGAAGGTTGTTGTGAGCCACCTGTTGGGTGCCAGGAGTGGAACTCAGATCCTCTGGAAGAGCAGCGTGAGCCGTCTCTCCAGCCTGATTTCTCAATATGGTCTAAGTACAAATTCCTTGCTGGATAAATTACTTGCCCTTTGTGTTTGTTTGTTTGTTTTGGCACAGGGTGTCTTAGTTCAACTTCTACTGCTGTGCTAAAGATCAAAAGCAATTTTGGGAGGAAAAGGTTTATTTCAGCTTATATTTTATAATCCATGAGTAAGGGATGTCTGGGAGGCAGGAATTGAATCAGAAACTGTGAAGGAAAGCCTCTCCCTGGCTTGCTCCGCATGGCTTTTTCAGCCTGTTTTTAATACAGCTCAGGACCTGCCCAGAGATGGCTCTACCTGGAGCGAGCTGGGCCCTCCCCATTGATGTCAATCAAGAAAATGCCCCACACACTTGCCTCTAAGCCAATATAATGGAGGCAGTTTCACAACTGAGGTCCCTTCTTTTCAAATGACTCTAGCTTGAATCAAGTTGACAAAAACAAAAACCAAAAAGCAAAACAAACAAACAAAAACGCTATTCCACACAGGCCCTTGTGTCACCTAGGCTAGCCTCAACTTCACTTACATCCTATGTTACTGAAGATGACCTTGACTGTCTCATCCTATTGCGTCCTGGAACACTGGTATGCACCATCAGGCCTAGTTTATGTAGACTGGAGATTAAAGCCAGGGCCCTGTGCATGCTAGGCAAGCACTCGATCAACTGAACTATTTCCCACCCCTGAGCCCTAATTACAAATGTTCTCCCTCATTTCATCTCCTCACTTCCCTGATGGTATCCTTTAAGACATGAAAGTTTTTAATTCTGATGATGTCCAGTTTGTCTATTTTTACTTTTGCTGTCTTTGCTCTTTGTGTCCTATCTAAGAGGGCTTACTTAGCCCAAACCAATGTCATAATGATTTTTCTGTGTGTGGTACTAAGGATGAAGCCCAGGGCCACGTGTACAGCAGGGCGAGTGCTCTCCCACAGAGCCACACCACAGTCTTAACGGGGAAACATGCATGTGGCATTCTGTACTGCTTAGACATAAACCTTTAGGTTCCTTTATTTAGGTTTGTTTGCTGTTTTTGTCTTTTGCGTTGCTGAGGATAAAACCTAAGAGCTTGAGCATATGACAAAAGGGATCTACCACTGAGGTACACCCCTAGGCATATGTTGCAGGATGGTTTTAGTTAGTTTCTTCAGTGGCTTGTGGATGTCTGCCTGTCTCAGGGTGCACATGGTCGGCCCCCAAAACCTTTGCTCACAGACATACAACATGCCTGTCCCTTCTTGTGAGACCGACATAGAAACCAAGGCCTGGACAATAAAAGACCCTCAAGGCAATTATCCAAAGACTGTGGGTGAGCTGAGGAGCCAGAGCTACCGAGCCTGGGCATGGGGGGGGGGGGGGCTTCACTCTGCACATGCCCAAGGTGACAGAGAGGGTGTCTGTATGAACAGCGCTGTGATACCCTCAGGCACACTAGCCATGCTGCTCTTGCCTGAGCCATATGGAGGAAGGCAGAGTCCCAGACTTGGTTTGAGGCTTGCTAGGAATGAGGAGCAAAGGGAAGAGAGAGCTCAGGAGCAGCTGGCCTTGGGGTGAGCCAGGGAGGAACTTTGAGTAAGGAATGAGGGGCACCTGTCCTCAAGCTTGCCATCCCTTGCCTTGAGCTTCAAGAGAGGAAGGCAGGAAGCGCTCTCAGCAGATACAAGGGAAAGATAAAAAGTGCTGGCAGCCGCCCCAGACATCACTGCACCAGCGAGAGCTGCATCATAGCTTTTGGGCCAAGAGAACACACAGCCCAGCTATGGCCAAGGCTGGCAAGCCTGGGGTCCTGGGGAAGGACAAGGCATCCTTGCAGGGGAAATGTGATGGTCAGCAGGACCTCACAAGACACTGGCTTCTCCAGGAAGCAGGCTCTGCCTCTCCCCAGCCCTCCACTGCAGTGGCCTGGTCTGGGGCCAAGAGTTGGGAAGCATCTGTGAGCCAGCAGTTCCCAGGTGGCTGCAGGGTCACAGCGGGAGACAGGTCCACACTCAAAGGCTCCCTGCAGTCCTCTTGTATTGGAAATGCAGGTAAGACACCCCTCACCATCCATTCAGCCGGTAGCACCTGCAGGCTCTGCTAGGCTCAGGGGTACAGCCAAGGGCAGCCTCTAGTCTAGTCTCTGCACAGGGAGACAGACAGATCAAACAAAGAAACAGTGCGCCAGGAAGGAAGGAAAACTGAGTGATGGGTTCAGTCTCCCTGGGTGCTTAGAGATGATTCTTCTGGAAGTGACATTAGATAGCAGATGGCGGGACAGAGACTGGCACACACAGCTGGAGGAAAATGTCCCAAGATCAACACATTCGAAGGCCCAGCTAGGATTAGGCTTGTCACCTCTGAAGGCAGCCAGCACCATCTGACCTGATCCCTGAGCAGACGCTGCCTGATGCACAGGACCTGGGAAGCCACCAGGAGACACATGGGTTTGATTCCAGTTGCCAACAGGGGGCTCTGTGGGATTTTAAATGAGAGTGACACAACTGGTTTTCATCTTAAGAGTCTCTTGTAGCTGGGCGTGGTAGCACTCCTTGCTGCACAGAAGCGCTGACTTGGAGATAGAGATAGGACACAGAGTTCAAGGCCAGCCTGGGCTACGTAGTGAGTTCAACGCGAACCTAGGTTACTGAGCTCAGGCTCTGTCTCAAAACAAGTAAATAGTTAAGGGTTGGGGTGGAGCTCAGTTGGTAGAGTGTTGGCCCAGCAAGCAGGAAGCCCTGCGCTTGATACCCAGTGCTGGGCGCGGTGCTGTAGACCTGTAATGCCAGCACTGGGGAAATAGCTTCAGGAAGATGAGAAGTTGAGTGTCATCCTTGGCTCCCTGAGGTCAGCCCATGCTTACAAATAAAGAAATAGGAAGCAAGATGCTTTAGGCTTTTGGATTACAGTGACACATGTTGGGTAGAACCACGAGCAGGGCCATTCGGGCTAGCTGCACAGTACCACAGTGCATTGAAAGTTTGGGCAGGGCATGGTGGTGCCTGCCTTTAGTCCTGCACTGGAGGCAAAGACAAGTGGGTCTCTCTGAGTTTGAGGCCAGCCTGGTCTATAGAGTGAGTTCCAGGACTACATAGAAAGATCCTGTCTCAAACAAACAAACAAACAAACAAACAAACAAACATCTTAAGTTTGGGTCTGGGAAAGACGTTTCATAGTAGAGTACTTGCCTAGCATGTACATGGATTTTTATTTCCAGGCCCGAAAAAGAGAGGTGCTGTGGGTTCTTAAAAGAAAAACAGATCCAGACACAACTGACATGGAAAGATGATTTAGTGTATTTAAAGTCCCTAATGAGGGGAGAAAGGACACCCACACAGGGAAGTGTCTGAGTTGCTCAGGAGGTAAAGCAAGCAAGAGGACAATGTGAACCGTTTTTGGAATGAGGAACGGTGACTGAGGCGGCAGGTCTGTGAGTGGAGACTGCTCCAGGCAGAGAAGCCCCATTAATCTATTTTCCAGCACTGTCATGAAATACTTGAGACTACTCCTTTAGACTAAAACAGGCTTATTTAGTCCATAGTTTTCGAAGGGTCCAGAGCATGTCATCCCTTTGGCAGCACCACATGGGTAGGTATCAGCGTCCTATAGAGTCATGTGGGAGGGGACAGATCCCAGAGACACTGGAAATTAGAGGATGCAAGGGGCAGGCTTCCCCTTTTACCACAGCTGCCTCTGTGAGAAAACCCAGAATCCCATGGGAACTACCTTCATCCCTTCTGAGGATGGAGGCCAAGCACCCGCAGGTCCCACCTTCGTCCCAACACCACCACCTGAGAACCAGGCTTCCAACATAGCACTGCCGGCCCCTCTGCTGTCTGTGCTCGGCTCTGGGCTGAGGAAGGCAGGAGCATGATGGTCTTGGGAACATGGTATGGGGCTCTAGGAAGTTTGGTGTGTATACAGAAAGCTCCCAGGCAAACTCTTGATAACCTCTATTAAGTAACTTGACCTGAGGTTCAAGGCCTTCTGTGTCAGTGGCCCAGGGCTCCAGATGTCAGAGCTCCAGAAACACACAGTATACGCTGGGCTCCTGGGTTCTGTGGCCTTAGGGAGGGGAAATTAGCAGGACATCTTCCTAGGAAGAGGAGAACCCCAAAAGACATTGCCTTCAAGTGGCCCTGTTTTTTGTTTTGTTTTGTTGTTTTTTGTTTTTTTGTTTTCTAAGCAGGGTCCCTCTGTGTAGCCTTAGTTGTCCTGAACTACCTTTGGCAGGCCTTAAACTCACAAAGATCTACCTGTCTTTGCCTCTGCTTTCCCAGTGCTGGGCTTAAAGGCCCACACCACCATGACCAGCTCCTGTTTTGGGTTTTGTTTCAACTTCTGTTTCAGGGAACTGGAATGATGGCTCAGTGGCTAAGAGGAATGGCTGCTCTTCCAGAAGACCTGGGTTCAATTCCCAGCACCCACATGGTGGCTCACAACTGTAACTCAGGTTCCAGAGGATCTGATGCCCTCTTCTGGCATCTATGGACATCAGAAACACATATGGTGCACAGACATACATGCAGGCAGAACACCTATATATGTAAAATTAATAATTTAGGAACACATGTACAGAGGACTCTCTTAACCGTGTAAATAATTGCTTTTTTTTGTTGTATTAGAGCTCACTTTATTGAATTCAATTATAAATACACAAGCAAATGCCTATAACTCTTTTTTTTTTAAAGACAAGGCAGAGCTATGTAGGCCAGGCTATCTCAGATCCACGGTGCCCCTGCTGGCTCAGCCTCCCACAGTGTTGGGATTACAGATATGTGCACACCTGATCATGTCATCCTTATGTATTTGCTTATTTACTTAGAGGCAGGTTCTCGCTCTGCAGCCTGGGCTGGCCTCAAACTTGTGAACATCCGTTTCTGAAGTAGCTGCAACTGCAGGTCTATACTCTCACACCTGGCTGTCATTCTGCCTTTTAAATCAAAATTAAGAAGATGGAGCCCCCACATGACATAAAATAAGTGCTTCATGAAAAACAAAAACCAAATAGTTCTCTGGTTTTTGGTGGCTCAGTCTCCTTGGGAGAAAGAACGGTTAATGTTTTTGTGCCTGGCCAAAAGCTATGAAAGAATTCTGTGCTGGTCAGATTTTATTGACTCTAGAGCCTAGAGCCACCTGGGAAGAGGAAGCCTTAAAGAACTGCTCAGATCAGAGAAATTGTCCTGGTTGATGTTTGATATGGGGTGTACCAGCCCATCGTGGAGGCATCATCCCTAAGCAAGTGGGCCTGGGCTGTGCAAGAAATCCAGCTGAGCACGAGCCAGGGGGCGAGCCAATAAGCAGCATTGTTCCACAGTTTCTGCTTCAGTTCTTGGGCCGCTACCCTGACTTCCCTGGCTGAAGTACTGTGGCCTAGAAGAGTAAACCAATTAAAGCTTTCCTTGCCTGGCTTGCTGTTGGAGATGGTGTTTACCACAGAGACAGAAAAGCCAAAACTGGGACAAACTCCCTCTTTAGAAAAGGACCTTGACCCGGTAAGAGACCCAATGAGCCAGGGATGTCACAACACCTGGCATCAGTGCCTGCTGATCTAGATGTCACCCGGCATCTGCCGTGTGGGCGGAAATATTGATTCTTGGTGAGAAAATGGATTGCATGGTATAGGGCAGACGAAGAAGGACCCATGTGGCTTTTTTGACACTGAAGCATTCCCGTCACCTCGACTGACGAATGCTCATGTTGGAGGGGACTGTGTGGCACCTGCAGGCCTCATTGTTTACAGGAAAAAATATTACAGCGACGGGTGGCAGCCTTCTCTTCTGTCTTGCCAACCGGACACACTTTACAGGCAAGCTGTCTGTCTGGTGGTTCCGAGCCTTACCCCATGCTACCTCCTTACCCCCGATGCTCTTCTTGGACATGTTTGTTGTTTATGTGAGTGGATTCATTAACATTGCATAGTTGTTAGCAGGGTAGATCTTTGGGGTTTTTAATGTATGCAAAAACTCTCATTTGTTTGTAAGTCAAAGGGTGTAATCAAGAGAATGAAAGAGCAGAGCCGGAATATGGCTTCATGGGTAAAGTGGCCAAGTCCCCAGAACTCAGGAAAAGCTGAACAGGAAGTTAGCATGAGGCTGTAATCCTAGCACTCCTAGCAATAAACCAGGAACTCAAGCAGAATGGAAGGTGAAGATGAGGACCAGCAGCTGAGGTTGTCCTTTGACCTCCACACACATGCCATGCCTCGAGTGTGCAGATTCACACACACACACACACACACACACACACACACTGGCCTGGAACTCACTATGTAGACCAGGCTATCCTCACATTCACAGAGATCTGCCTGCATCTGCCACTCAAGTGCTGGGATTAAAGGCACACTGCTACACCCAGAAGAAAAGTTTGTATAAAGAATGAAAGGAGAGAATGCAAAGAGCTGTTTGGAAACAGTACCTAAGGCCTCTTATGTCATAATAACAATAACTACTACAAAGAAATATCAAACAACCCTGGGTTTGCCTGGGCCAGAAAGAAGGAAGAAAGGGAGGAAGGAAGAAGGAAACTGGATGCCATCCTGTGAAAGGGCATCCCAAGTGAAAAACTTTAGACCCTCTCTTTTCCCACGTCTCCTACTGCAGGAGGAGGCATAAATGTCACAAGGGGGAGGGGGACACCAGTGGGACTATTCTAAACTAAAATGGGGGGTCATGACTTTGAAGCTGCAGCTCCCTCTATGGGACTAGGGCAAGGACCAGGAAGTCCAGGGCCTGGCCTTAGATGCCATGCAAGGGTCACAGGAGCCATTTTTTTCAGAGCAGGCACGGAGAGGCTATTTCTTTTGCATGCTGTGAGCTCCACTTGTTCAGAAGCTTCAGGCAAAGGCGTCGGAACTGTCTGCCAGGGGCTCGTCTCACCATTGCAATTAGTGCAATTAACACATGCACTAATGAGGGCTTCTGTTCGCACTTCCAACTTCACCTCTGCCTGCTCTCTGCAGACAGCGCTCCAAAGGCTGTGTTCATTAGTGTTCTATATGCAACGTGGATTTCTGCAAATGGCAGAGCACGGTCCGATGTCCTGGAACTTAGTACAGGGAACAGGGTTGAGGTAGGGCCTTATCCAAGGAGTGCTGAACTCTTTAAATCAGAAGAGATACATCCTGTGAGCTTGTGGAGTGGGTTCTGGGGAGGAAGTGCCTCAGGGACTTCAGTCTATGTTGCGTTTCCTTCCTTCCTCTCTTCTCTTTCTTTCTTTTTTTTCTTCTTTTTCAGACAGAATCTTATGTAGCCCGGGCTGGCCTCAAGCTCACTATGTAGCTAAGTGAGTTTGTAGCCAACCTTAAACTCCTCCTCAGCCTCCTGCCTTCACCTCCCCAATGCTGGGATGGCAGGCATGTGCCACCTCCCTAGCTAATTAATGCTGGGGGTGAAACCCAAGGCTTCCAGCAAGTGCAACCAGCTGAGCCTCATGCTCAAGCCCCTAGATTTGAATTGCACATGTTTGTGGTAAGGTGGACTCTTGACACTCCTTATTGAACTTGGGACAAAGGTGAGGTGTCTGGCTAATTCTACCTTTAATTACCTTCTGCATGGAAATTTCAGATATATTAGGAGCTGGATAAATGGCTCAGCAGTTAAGAGAATTGGCTGCTTTTCCAGAGGACCAGGGTTCAAGTCCCAGAACCCATATCTTGGCTCATAACCGTTTGTTACTCCAGAGATCCCATAGCCTTTTCTGACCTCTGTGGGCCCCAGGAACACATGTGGTATACAGACAGACATGCAGGCAAAACACCCCCCACACATAAAATTTTGTTTTTAGATTGCAGCTGGACAAGGCTTTTTCTGTGCTTTGGGAGGGACACAGAAATGGGAACTGGGGCTTTGGAGATTACTGTTTTTGCTGTGTGGATATGGGCCTTGTCCCAGCTGTGATCAATGTCTGCCGTGGGGATGAGGGCGCCATGTCTCCCACCCACTCCTTGCAAGTGCGGCCATGAGACAGCTCAGCCCAGGGGTCGGGGGAAGAGAAGCGGCTACATGTTTCGCTCAACCTACCCAGGGTCTCCTGGCTTCTAATTCACGAGACACAGCTCCTATATGATATCTTTTTCTCCCATTTTCAGTAATTAAAAACATAAAATACATCATTTGGCTCATGAGCTCATGTTTCTGAAGCATTAAGTATTCACAGGGCTGAGCGACTAGCCCCAACATTCCCCTCCAAAATGTCTCCATCTCCCCCAGCGAAACTGTTCCCGCTAAATACCAGTTCACAGAATTTAGGGTTTTGGTGACTGGCTTCTTCCGTTTAGTTTAATATCATCCCAGTTTAATCATGTAGAAGCAACATGATTGAATTTTTATGGCTGAATAATATCCTCCTGTATGGATATACTATATATATATATATATTTTTTTTTTTTTTTTCTATTCACTGGTTTGTGGACACACTTGGGTTGTTTCCACACTGTGGTTATTGTAAATGATGCTGCCGTAAACACTGATGTTCTAGGACCTGAGTTCTGGCTTTCTTTCTTTCTTTCTTTCTTTCTTTCTTTCTTTCTTTCTTTCTTTCTTTCTTTCTTTCTTTCAGTTCTTTCAGCTCTGAAGAACTGGAGCTGCCAGGTTGATCAGCAAATCTATATTTAACTTTAAAATTATTTATTGTTTATTAATATCCACGCGTGTTTCTTGCACGGATTTATGTGCATGTGCTGGTGCTGATGGAAGGCTGAAGACGGTGTCGGATCCCCTGGAACTGGAGCTACGAGCAGTTGTGAGCTGCCATATGGGTGCTGGGAATTGAACCTGGGTCCTCAGCAAAAGCAGAAAGTGCTCTTAACCACGTGTGTTGAACTTTTTAAGGCCCTGTGACTGGTTTCCACACAGCCGCGTCCTAGCCCTACGACGCTCATGTTCACAACTCCTTCTGTACTTGACAACACTCGCTCTTTTCTGCTTCACTTTGCCCATTGTGATGCTGGGGCTTGCGCCCAGGGCCTTGCATGTGCTGGGGAAGCCCCTACCACTGAGGTGGCGCCCCCAGATTCAGGAGTTTAGAGTTGGGCCCAGAGGTGCGTTCCTGTGATTCCAGCCCTCAGTAGGCTGAGGCAGGAGGAATCTGAGTTCCAGGCTAGTCTTCGCTACAGAGCAAGAACCTGTCCCGAAAGAAGGAAAAAAAAAAACCAACCAGAATGTGGGTGCTTTGGGTGGGCATCTCAGTAGCTGCACCAAGTCCTGGATTTAATCCCAACATCAATAATAATAATAGTTATTATTATATTTTATTTATAATATTTATTTATATTAATATTATAATCTTATAATGATATTGCAATATTATAATATGATTTTGTTTATTATTATAATGTTTATTATAATTAATAATTATTATGACAGTTTTGAGTTATGCCAAATCCAAAAGGTGAAAAATTGCCAGCAGACCTCAAGGGATCTATGTGACTCACTGAACAGCTTACTGAGGCCCAGGAAGGCCAGTGCTCAAGGACAAGTCAGAACTTGGAATCCCACGCAGCCCACTGCAAAGCTCCACTGAGAGGTCCCGCCCAAGGCCTTCTCCTCCAGCAATACTGAAGGTGTCCCAGCCGCCCTCCTTCCTCTCAGCTCCACAGTATGGGCTATGGGCCCTTTCCTCCCCTCCCCTCCCCTAATTAGGGAGGGGCCTGCTGGGCACATCCTGGGGTGAGCAGGTACAGCACTGACTAGCTTGTCACCTTAGCCCCAGCCTCCTGCCAGCCACTTTTTAGCATCAGGCTTTAGAAGGTGGTCCACAGAGACCAGAAACCTTTCTCTGCAAGGAGTCCTGTGTTCTCTTTTAAAAGAGCCTTTTAATTAGATTCTAGTTATTTAAAAAAAATGCAATCTGCTTTCCTGTATTACTCTCCTGTTGTTTGGGATTGCGCCCTCGGTGCCCGAGAACAGCGATGAGTAGAAGCCCGAAGACAAAGCAGGCACCCTCAAACTGCCTGTATCTAAGACAGCACAACCCTCTCCCTCGAAGGCTGGGCTTCCTCACCTCCTTGGCATTGCCCCAGAGGCCACTCGCCCACTGGTCGCTTGTTCTCCCCTCGCCCTAGCGACGGACCCTTGATACTATACTGTGTGCCATGTTAACAGGCTTTGACATCATTAACAATGTTGATGTTAGCGCACTGTGTGTCCCAAGCTTCTTCTGCAGCTGGACGGAACCACACGGCGAAGCTCCGTCCAACAAAGCGCAACCAAATCTGATCAAAAAGAATTATGACGAGGCTTTGATTTCTGTCTTTTCTCTCTCTGGCCTCTTCTTCTTTGAGATGTTGATGGAAGAGATGACACTCCGGTCTCTCTTCTGGCTTGTGAAGTAAGATTGAAGTCTCAGGCCAAGGCTGTCCAAAGAGAGAGGTAGAGGAGCTGCCATAACTACCAAGGACAGTTGGGATATTTTGACCTCTGCAATATTTTTAAATTTTTTTAAAGTAAATTTATGTGTTTATTTGGGGGCCAGGAATCAGGGACTGCACACGTGCCAATGATACAGGTCTGGAGGGCAGAGGACAACCTGCAGGAGTGGGTTCTCTCTTTCCACCGTGTGGGTCGGGAGAGGAAATCAGCTGGTTTGCAGCAAGCACCTTTACCTGCTGAGCATCTCCCTGGCCCTCTGCAGTATTTTTAAGTGTTTTTCTGAAGACTTCATTCACCACTCCCCAAGTCCCTCTACAGGCAACCGACCTACACACAAGGTTAGATGAACCAACTTTCAAGAGACATGTTTATTCAAATGAGGTCCTTGGGACAGGCCCCGGGCTCTCACCACTGTTGTCTTGTACAAAGTCTTAAAGAGACGAGGACAAAAAGAGGGACTTGGGGAGATGTTACCTTCAAGCCAGCCGAAAAGCCTCAGGAGGAAACAGCCCACCAACACCTTCCCCTTGAACTCCCAACCCCCAGAACTGTGAAAAGAATAGCTTTCTGCTGTTTCAGCCCTCCAGCCGGGGGTTCTCTGATATAGCAGCAGAAGCAGGCAAACAGGCTCCTGGTGGGAAGCCGGCAGCTGGCCAGCCAGGAAGTCGTCATGGTAAGTCTATGGAGTAAGTCACTGCCATTTGCCGGGGGCATCGCCCTCGGGCCGGCTTCCCAGTGAAGAATCTGCATGGCTCTGTCTACACAGGATACCATCCCATGGAGAAGAGACAGAGCCATGCATGAGCCAGAGAGCCAGGGAGCCCCAGACAACAACAGACGCCAGGCCACAGGGGCTATGGTGAAAGGTGTGAGGAGCAGAGATGTGGAAGGAGGCTCCTGTGGGGAGGGTCCAGGCTGTCAGCTGACAGTGTGAAGGCTAGATCTTGCAGCTTTTAGCCTTGGTGAGGCCTTCCTTATATTCTAAGCCAGAGAGCCCATGTTGAAGGAATGCAGAGTTGCGGAAGTGGCCGCTTCGGGAGCCAGCACTCCCAGCCTGTGCCTTGGGAGGTGGCAGGGGCTACCTCTGTGTCTGTGGCCAGCAACTGAGACACATAAGAAGCAGCTTTCACTCACAGTGACACATGAGAAATTTGCAAGTAGTGTGGGAATACAGATTTGCCTAGACTTGAACTGTGTGACTCCATCTCAGAGAGAAGACCAGAGGCTTCTTCTCCGTTTATACACAAGTGCCATGAGGCCCCAGTGTGCTCCTGGCTGTTGCTGGGGGCTCAGCAGGGTTGGAACAACTGTCCCAAGGCAGGAAGACAGGGAGACGACCTGTCAGCAAAAGGCAGGTTCAGGGGACATTTTGGTGCAGGCAAAGAAATGCAGGCACATGCGCAAGAAGGTACTTAAGGGCCCTGGAAGGCTGCCCTGTGATAAAAATAGCTTCCATTTGGCTACTGGGGCCTGAAGATGCACCCACCATTCCTTTTGTAGTTAAAGTGTCTTTGTTCTCCTGTTAAGCACAAACCCCCTTGGGAAGAATGTTCCAGAAGCCCGTTAACTCCCAACTGCTTAGCAGAACAGCTTAACTGGCGAAGAAGTGCCGACTCTACCTTAGCCGGGCTGGAGGCCAGGGAGACTGCAGCGAAGACTCTGCGGCCAGAGTTGTATTTCTCCTCCATTCTGCACATGGCACCTGCTTAATATAAACAACGAACAAGTGAGGCGCCGCCAAGATGCAGGTGCAAACTGGCCTGTCTGCTCCTTGAACGTGCAGGTTCTGCGTGAGCACAGAGGTCCATAGCTGGGGACGAAGAACACTTGGTGGGGGCGGGAGGGGTCTCGCCAAGGCTGTGTGCATTTGGCTTTGTCATCCTGGTGTCCTCAGAGCCGAAGCAGGTTCTCAACATAAAGGACATAAAAGCTCCTGAATGACAACACCATCATCTTCTACAGACCATGGCCACCTTGTTCTCCTTCCTGGTGACTGTGGTTTTGTGTTGGTGGGGAAAAGGCTGAGGTGCTGAGGTCATCTGATGCTTTACTCAGCAGGAAGGGAAAGCTGTGATGTATTTGACTTTTCCCTCTCCCAATCCAGACATGTGGTAATTCACAGGCCCGGGACTTTTTATGATTTAATGAAAAGAGAATCTCCCAAATTCGGTGGCAATCCTGGCTTCCCGTGACACCAGCCCCCAGGCTTCCGGATGCTGAGAACCCACTTCATCCTTAAAAGGGAAAGGCCCGGCCATCGCTGGTGACCTTCGGCCAGAACTTCCCCTACTTTAACCTAGTTTCCTCCCAAGGTTGCAGAAAATAAAAGCCGCAGAGGCAGCAGTACCTGCCGGCCCCACACTTGAGAAGAGCTTGACAATGGCTGAATGGCTGCCTGGAGCCCGTGTGTGCAGTGCCTCCTCTGTCGCCATCGTCCTAGACTCCGGGGGACGGTTTGTCTTCTTACCAAGGTGTTAGCTGCCCGAGTCATTCCTGTGGCAAAGCTCAAAGATTTGGCAGCTAAGGAGAAGTCTAGTCCAGCTTAATACTGCCCAGAGGACTGCCATTGTCCCTCAGTTTCTGTTTTCATTTGTATTTCAGGGTGAATGGTTGGGGTTGGAGCTACAGCTCATGGTAGACTGCTTGCTTAGATTGTGAGAAGCCCAGTGTTCCATTGCCTGCACTCTAAAAGGGGGGAGGGGCATTATAGGAGGAGGAGGAAGATGAGGGCCAGAGGGAGACAGAAGGAAGAATAAGAGAAGGAAAGGAGGGAGGAGGAGGAAGAGGCAGAGGAGGAGAATGCGGCTTGTGTCCTCTGGTTCAGAACTGCCCAGCCAGTGTTCTGTTAACACATGTATAGATGGGATTCTGAGTTTTGTTAATCCCAGCTGACCAAGTTCAGTGTGCAGTGACAGCTCTCTTCCAGTCTCGGTCATAGCGTGACCTTGTACACATGCAATGATCCATAAGTTAGAAGGCGCCAGAAGCCATGCCCAGTGAGGATGGCAGAGGAAGAAGCTGTGAGACCAGCACGGAGTGCCCGTCCAAAATGCCCCCAGGAAGACATATGTCAGAGGTGACTGAAAACTACCAGCATGGCATTCAGACAGAAGCATCTGCAGCTTGAGCTGGCAAAGCAGATGTATGGGTAAGAGCCAGGTAGCTTTAAGCCTGTCATTATTACCCTGTGACCCAAACCTCTCTGTGCCTTAGTTTCCCCTACTGTAAAGTGGGGAACACCTGTGGAGAGGGTTGAGGAGTCAAAGGAGTCAATACCAAAAACACAAGAGAGGCCAAAGTATGGTTTTAATCACAGGGGTCACCGTCACTGCCCTAGTGAAGACTGTGATGGGACAGGGCTGTCCCATTTCCCTGCCATTGTTCTGAGAAATTTTATTGCAAAGTGCAAAGAGGTTAATTATGGCCAGGCAAAGAGAGGTCCCGCTAGAGCCTGTGAGTGCGCTCTGCTTCGGCTTCACCCCTGGTGGGAACTAAGACGCTGCTGCTCTAGATGGCCGTAGTAGGTCTGGCCACCACTGGTCGTAGGACATACGCTTGAATCTTTCCTGATTTCAGAGAGCTGGAGTTCCTGGGTGTGGGTTTGCATGCAATCGGCCATATCATTTACAGGAGTAATTTGTGTAGCAAAGCAGAGGTGAATGCCAAGGTCATCTGAAGTCAAAGCCAAGGTTGATCACTCACTCACAAGGGCCTGATGATGGGAACAGCAAGAATTTTACAGGATCAAGAACCCGAAGACCTACAGTCTAATTCAGGCTACAACTCATTGGCCAAGTGACCTTGTGGGAACCCGGTCAATTCTCAGGTCTGGGCCCTGCCCACAAAGGGGAGAGACGTGGCTGTGTGCTCTCTGGAGTCCCCTCTGCTATGACATCTCATGGGTCTTTGCAGTTCCCCTCTCCTCAGTCAGGAACGATGCAACGAGGAGGAGAAGGGTGAGTAGTCTGATTGTGGATGGTCCAGGGCTACGTCCTCTGGCATAGTGCGTGCTCTGCAAAGCCTGTCAGGGAGGAAGGTGGGTGAGGAGGTTGGCCCAAGGTTGTGCGCATTGGCCGAGGTGCACTGCAGCAGCATGCAGAGGTCTCAGCAGGCTGCAGAGGCCCCCTCCTGACCTCTTACCTCAGGCCCGAGGCAGGTGCCCGCTCGGTGCAATTGTTTCTACCGAGCGGGCTTTTGAAGGGGGGATTTTACTCTGCCTTGCTGAACGTACGCATGTGTCTGCACGCGTACATGTATGGACATACACACATAAGCACTTTCCCCTTCGCTGTCCTTTCTCGTACTCCAGGTTTATAACAAGTTTAAAACCGGAGACTACCTACTTCCCCCTCACTCCCTGCCATTTCTCTGCGTGTCTGTTCTGAGCAATCCCCTGTGGGTTACAGCAGAATGAGCTATTTAACCATATCTGCATTTAAAGTGCATTCTCTCCTGGAACTTTCTCAATTAAATCCCTGCCTCAATCTTAGATGATATTGGCTTGCACAGAGGCGGGCGCACCAACTTCAGGAACCAAGGACATCTCAGGTTACAAGGGCCACTCAGTGGCCTCCTTCTGCGTTTCCTGTGCATCCACACTTTTATTTTTTTATTTTTATCTATTTACTGCTTAGCAATAATGTAAAAACAGGTGCTTCCCAAACTGTCGAGAATTTGCTGGTGGCCAGAAAGGAGCCATCTTTCCCTTCTTGGAGAAAGCGCTGAGGTCCACCTGTCTGAAGCCTAGGAGACTGTCACCTTTGCCTCAGCTCTGGACAATAGTGAAACAAGTCCCGTCCTCCCTGAAAAGTCGGGATTCCAAAGAGTTCCGCCCTTCCTCTTCCTCCTCCTCTTCATCTTCATCATCTCCAGGTGAGCAAACCAAGACGGTAGAACAAAGCCCGGGACCCGGAGTGCGGGGGAGGCGTAGGCTGTGGAGTGGGCACCCCGCAGTGCCAGGGGTTTAAATTGAACTGAGGGGGGCTGGGGAGAGCCCGCCCCGCCTGCAGTGCTTTGCTCCCGCACCCAGCTGACACTTGGATTTAGGGTCCTGCCTCTCCAGCGCCAGTCTGCAACTTGCCAGCCATCCCGACGGTTCAGCAGCTGAGCAGGGAGAGAGGTAACTTTCGGCGTGGGTGTACTAGCTAGGGCCCCGCCGCGTCCTGCTTAGGTAGTTACCTCCCTCTGGGTTTTCCAGAAGCCTTCTCTTCGAAGGAGCTGGAGTCCTCTCCCCTGTACTTTGCAGAAACTCCGGCTCCAATGAACTCCATCCAGGCTCTTCCCTGCACGGCTTGCCAGCCGAGCAGCATAGAGAAAGCTGAGTCAGTTGCTCGCGGGAGTCAATTTAAAAATAATTTTAAATGCTATTTAAATTCTTTAGGGTGAAAAAGCATGCGGGAGGGGGTGTTCTTCCTCATGTGGGTTTCACGTGTGCATCTTGTGTTTTAATCAGCTGTAGAAAATGTGAGTTTGTGGAGGAAATCATGATGGGGAGTTATGATTTAAAGAAAAAAAAAAAAAACAACTACTCCATTGCGGTGTCCTCCGCTGCAGTCCCAGCAACCTGGTCCGACTGCGGAGGCTCTCTCTTTACCCTTGCCAGAGTCTCGCGGCGGGGCCCCACCTGCAAGGCTGCTCCGGGCTTCCTGGGAACGGCCTCGTCTCCTTGCCCACCCACCCTCTGCAGAGGACCCGGGTAAGTAAGCTGATGGCGCGGCCAGCTGGGGTTTGAAGGAGAATTTGGACACTGCAGCTTTAAGAACGCCGTACTGCGAAATCTTTCTCCTTCAAGTGACTGCAGAACCTCAGCAGTGGCTGCAGTGGGAGGAGGTGGGGTGGAGGTAAAACATGAAGGGGAGGGTGCCCACTCGCGGGTGGGTCAGCTGGCTGAGCACTTCGACCCGGGATGCACCCGGCTCCGGGCAAACCCAAAACACAATTGGGGCGCACGCACTTTCTCGGCTAGTTCCTTTCTCCCACGCTGGGGGCGGGGACCCTGCGGACTTCCTGATGAGTTTGGGCTCGGTCCTGGCCGGGTGCGTGTCATCTGCTGCCTCGCGCATTACTGTGGCTCGCTGGCTCTTTAAGCCATGTGGGGCAGAGCTGGAGAAGGCTGGTCTGAGGTGGCGATCTTCCTCAGCCCGGCTTGCAGTGGGGAGGCAGACGCAGCCTTCACGGCCTTGTTCGTCCAGGGTGCACGTTTTCTTCTTCCTGGATTTCCTGAGAGGAGTGCTGGAGGGAAACTCAAACAGAATGATTTTTCTCTTGCTGGGGGCAGAGGCTTCCATGTGTGAGAGAGAGGATGAAACCCCTTTGGTTGGCAAAAAGTGCTGGCTAGTGGGTGCTGGGGAGTGGGGGAGGGGGCCCCAGGAAGAGTTCACCCAGATGGACTCACCTGCACAGAAAATGAGTGGAAATGCACTCTGTTGTGGGTTCTTTGGCTCCTGAGCTATGTCTCTGGTACCCAGACTTCTGCATGCCCAGCCAGAGTGCCACCCCAAAGCTGAGGTGCCAGCTGGCAGAGGCCCAGGCTGGTACTGCTGGTGTGGCATCCCGGACACACAGTACTTGGGTCCAGGTCTGCACTGGGGGGCGGGGGTGACGTCCAACCGGTGACATCCGTCTGGCACTGAAGGACTCAGTTCCTTGTGATTTCCCCTTTGGATCAGAAGGAAAAAATCCCGGGTCTCATAAAACTTCAGTTCAAAAGCTATGCAGCAAAGCTCGTGGATATAAATTATCCAGGCAGCCTCTGGGACAGCAGTTGGGCATTAGCTGCTGAGCTGCGGAGGGAAGGGACCTCTGATGGGGCCTGGGCGGTCTGGGGTGCACTCGGCAGGGGGCAGGCGGGGAGTGCGCTTGCACCACGCACTGCAGTCTTGGGGAAGCGTGCACCTCTAGGCGATTTTCTGGGGCGTTGGGCAGCATGCTTCTCTTGCCTGGAAAAGCAGTAGGGGCTGAACTCCCCAAGGCTTTGCACACACTTCTCTTCTCCTCACAGCTGACTTTCTTGGTCTATTTTTTCAAAGCGCATTTCCTTCATATTCAAAACTGTCCTTGATTTCTGCCCATTAATCAACAACTTTCATTCTTGAGGCTAATATCTTTGGTGCAATTGTTTTTTGAGGCAGGCCAGTGTATCTGAATGTGTCATTAGAGTCCCCCACACCAGGGTCTTTTGAGGTCAATGTCCTATGGTGTGTAAGATGGACCTAACACGTAGGCCCAATTCTAGCTCGTCCTGGCTCCACCCCACAACCCCAGAAGCTGCTGGGGCGTGTCATTTGGCTCTGGACTGACCAACCCCCGCCCCCATCACTGAGATGGACATCTCTGTGACCTCACCAACCTGGGGTTCGGCAAGGGAAGGGAGGAGGTGTGCCCAGGCAAAGAGTCCTCCAGTCTGTGCCTTCCTGCAGTGTGGATGACAAATGAGCACCCTTTCTATGGGTAATTAACCGAGGGAGGAGCCTGCGCGTATCAGCTGCAGAGCAAATGCCGTCAGGGGCTTCAGTGGCCTCCTAAAGGGACATCAGATGGTACAGAAAGTTCTGAGTGGGAGCGGGTGACCCCGGTGCCCACATTCTGGTGCTGCTACAGCTGGCGGAGTGAGCAGTCCGCACTGCCAGTGTGAGATGAACACACCTAGCTTCTCTAAGTCGCACTGCAAAAGGGCCTTGCCTTACACAGACTGTCAGGCAGGGCCAAAGCGGCCACACCAGCCTGGGTGAGGGAAGTGTGCAGTGAAGGTTAGATGGTGCTGGGGGCCGCTGGGCCTCTGCAACCTTGGCCAGCTTTCCCTCTCAGCAGCACGACAGGGGAACCGCTGCTCAGAGGAGAGCTTGGGCCTCCCAGGTTGCTCAGACAGAAGACAATCCGGTGCACGTGGGGCCTCCGCACCACCCAGTGACCCCCTCCCCCGTGACAGCCGTGGGGGCCGTCTCAGATCCTGAGGCCTTGAGCTTCACTCGGTGGGCCAGGTGGGGACTTACAGGGCCTGAGGAGAACTAGAAAGGGCTCTCTCTGCATCAGCCAGTGCGCTCAGGGCAGCGAGTTATAGTACGGCACCGCTAATGAGGGGAAATGAGGCTAGCACAGTTTCCCTGGATCAGGTGGGGGGTGCCGTGGTCAGAGCGAGCACAGGCTGTGCAGAGGCTCCCGGGACACCTCGACTGCACCAGCGCTGACTCAGGGCCCTTTGCCCCAGCTCTTCTCCCCTACCCTTTGCCAGTCAAGCCCTTGAAGCTAGACATTCCCAGGCTCCTGGCGCAGGAGCCCAGACTGCTGCAGCCCCCCCTCCCCTTCCCGGCCAAGTCAGCAGTGCTGACGGCTGCGGGGCTGCAGCAGCGGCGGTGATGCAGAGACCCTGCACCACTGCTCAGGGCGGGCACAGCGCGCTCTGCCCGCACCCGCGTCCCGACGGCCGCCTCCTGGCGGCTGCGCGCAGCCCGCGCCGGGTAGACCCGACCGGACGGCGGCGCTGATTGGTGCAGCGAGTGAGTCCCTGGCTTTATTTAGACCACCTTTTCTGGAAGACAATACTTCACTAGAGTAGAGGGTTGGGGGCAGGAGGCAGTTCTCCCCGGCGACGGGAGGATGATAAATGAGCAGCTCTGCGCCTGGTGGCTGTTAACTCCAGTGGCTTTGCGCATCCTCGGACCGACCGTTTCCACAGCTGCTCTGGGAGTGCACACCCAAGTGCCTGGCATGCTTTGAGGAAACTCCAGACAGACCCTCAGAAGGGTTAGGAGGGCTTGGGACCAGGCCGGGAAGCTGTGAGCGGGCACCAGCTTTGAATCTTCTGCTCTGAAGTACAGCTTGGAAGACACGCTGCCTTCTTGTTTTGGGGGTAAGGATGGGGTTTCCAGCTCGGGCATCTGATAGGTGAGGTGAAGGGACCTACTGGGGCCCTATTCTTGAGTGTTTTTCATTTGGCATTTCTGAAGCAGTCTGCGGCGAGGAAGGCGTGGGAAAGAAGCACGCACACCCTGTGGTGTGTGGTCTCCAGACAAGGCTGAACTTGGATGCGAAGTCCAGCCTCCCCTCCGAAGGCAAAGCGACCCAGGGAACGTGGGTGGGTGCAGTAGCTGCTGATCTTCTTGGGGGAATAAATGGGCTTAAGTGGCAAGAACCAAGTGTTCTGGAAACAGAGAGGGAAGCCTGGGGGTCCAGGAAGCATTTTCTACCCAGAGTGAGTAGATGGTGGGGAAAGTCTTTATTCAGGCAAATAGCATGAAAGTGTCACCCAGGAGCCCATTCCTGGAAAAATCCGGCCTAGTGGGAAGTCGTACGTGCTGCATGTTGCAGGACTGTTTGTTCGCAGTTGTGAGACACTTCAGAGACTGGGGCCTCTCGCTGTCCTGGACCCTGAACTTAATGCTGGAAGACTCACAGCCCCGTGGCTGCCTCTCCTGCATTGGGTTGAGTACCTCCCCTCACAGGTTGCCCTTGAGGCCTGCTTTGTGCAGGGGAAGGAGGGAAGCTGGGGAGGAGGTCCTGGGATAGCGAGAGGAGCAGGGCCAGCCGACCCTGCTCCGCCTGTGCTGATGTAATCAGCGTGAGGGACCGTCCAGGCCTGCGGCTGTCCCAGAGCTGACACCAGGAACCCTCTTGTTCGGCCTAGGACAGCACAGCATTGCGGCTGTGTCTCCCTGCCAAGGACGCAGGGTGAGGTGGCTCTCCAGGAGAGCCTCACCCTTCAGGCTGAGCCAAGTGGTCACTCCAGAGTCTAGGCTAGAAGAGAGAGCTGAGGGCTACAAGAGGTTGGCTTCCATCTGGCAATGCAATGCTGGCACAGGTTACCTGGTGAGAAGGCAGCACCAGACGCTGGGAGGCAGGGGTCACAGGGAGAGAGACCACGTTGCTAGTGGGAGCCCAGGCCTGCAGAACTACGTCCTGTCCTCTGCACCCCCCCCCCCACAAATACTGCTCTGTCCCCGCCGTGGGCAGCAGCTTCCCCAGTGTCCCTCCTGTGCAGATCTGGCAAAGGATCGAGTTTTGTCATTCCTTTTGTGCACTTAAGCTTTAAACCCGAGGCTCAAAGCACAGTAACTTTGCAGACACTCTAGACAAAACTAGAAGATCTCTGGAAGTTATCCACCCAAGCCCCTAGCTGAGCTTGGCACTGAAGATAGTGAGATCCAGAAGGGAGCTGCTTTTTCCAAGGACACAGAAGGCTTGGGATCCCCTAGGACATGTTCCAACCTGGCATACAAGGTTCAGATGAATCACCAAGGCTGGACCCACCAGGTGCCCCAATGGTGAAATAGGACAAGGTAAAGAAATGGGATGTGGGGGGAACACAGGCCTGGGATCCTAAGGACCATGAGCAAAGCTGGGTGGGTACGAGGCAATTCCACTTACTCCCTTTGAGCTTCTCTGCAGTGCCCCTGGTTTACAACTGTCACTGGGCAACGTGCCAAGGGGAGAAGCCATTCTGCTGCTTTTATAGTTCCTTCTCTGCAATTCTGGAAAATCAGGGCCACTTGGGTCTGGCGGCTCACTGTCTGGTTATTAGCGCTGTAATTTAGACTTTGTCCAGCAGGTGGCTCCCAAGGACACGGTAAGAAAATGGAATAGGCCTGCGCTCAGCCTGGCAAGGCGGTTTCCAAGAAAGGGGTTTTCTGGTCCGATGAATAGAGGCAAACAATAGTTTTCAAATTTTTCTCTCATCTAATAAGAACAAAAAGTTTGCTTAGAAATGTCTGGAGAGGTTCGGTATCTGTGTCACTTCTTGAACCTACCCTTATCTTATTTATGCTGTGCAGAGCGTGTATTTGCAGGAATTTCACCGCGGTTCTCATTTCTTAGAGCCGACCTGACCTGTCATTTGTACATCAGAAATTATCAGAAATTTAGCAATATTCTAAGAAAGGTCTATCAGTCTACGGGGTGGTCAAAGCAGGTCCTGAACTCGACCCCTGGGGGGCTCTGTCCACCCCATGCTTGCAGAATATCAGCAAAAGACAGACGAGCACAGACGTGAACAGGAGTCCTCAGGAATCAGGCACCGGCTCTGGTGTCTTTCCTATCCCATCAGCCTCTCCCTCAAGGATCGAAAAACATTTTGGTCTTTGGCCGTTTCTGTTGGGAGTCTCAGCCCAGCTCTGCCACCAGAGAGGTCCCTTGTTTCTTCTCAGATGGTTCCCTGTCGCCAGTGCACCGTGACGACCTTCAGCTGTGCAAAGGTGAATCACTGCACCGCTCTAGAAATCAGCCCATTTGTTTAATTCAGATCGTCCTGCTTCTCTGTGATTACGAACTCGTGTTATAGACTGCAGGGTCTGAGCTGTGTGGTCATGTCTTGGTCACTTCCGGCTCAGGTGGAAGCAGGAGTCTGTATACGGTAGCAGAGCGCGCTGCAGACCGGGAGAGCTGCCAGACCCCTGCTGAGATCTCTGTGGCATTTCGGTGACCTTGACAGGGTTGCGGAGAAGTAACCTAGAAAGTTGGCCAGAGCTGCCTCAAATGGGACCAATACTCGAACCGCAGCTTTGTTTGTGTGACTCGATTTAAAACATATTTTCATTCATTGTTCGAGTGTTGGGGGTGGTAAACGTGTATAGAGATCAGAAGATGAACCTCAGGAATTGGCTCTAACCTTCTCTCCGTGGGTTCTGGGTACCGGACTCAAGTCATCGGGTTAGGGGTAAGCACTTTAAACCATCGCCCTGGCCCATAGTGCACGAGCCTTCCATCTTCCATAAAGGTCTTCCCAATAGTGCGCCCGCCATCCCCGCAATCCTCGTGATCTAGAAAGCATACCTCCCTAGTGCTAGACTTACAGGCACGAGCCGCCAACGCCCAGCTGTACCCTTTTACTAACTCCCCCATGTAACACAGAATTTCTCAGGGGCTGAGGTTACGTCTCTGTAGCGGAACGCTTGCCCAGCATACACAAGGCCCTGGGTTCAATCCCCAGCACTAAAGAAAGAAAAGATAAAAAGAATAATTGCTTGAACATCTGCTGTTGAGAGATTCCTGGAATGGTGTCTGGAAAGCAAGGTCTCCATCCCGTCAGAAGCGCACAGGAAAGGCGGCGGCTCGGTAGGTAGAGATACCTGTTACCAACCCTGATGATGTGCATTTAATCCCCAAGAAAGGAGAACCCACAAACTGTCCTCTCACCTCCACACCCCCAGCATAGCACTGCCCTCACACTCACCCTAATTAATCAATCAATAAAAGTGTAGAGATATTTAAGTCAGCATGGGGGAAGGCTAGGGGGAAGGCTAGGGGGAAGGCTAGGGGGACGTGGCTCGGCTGATTCAGTGTTCCCCTAGTATGCACCAGCTCCTAGGTGGCCAGGGGTGTGGAGAGGTTGGTGGCCCGTTCCTGTAATCCTAGCGTTTGGGAGTTGATGGCAGAAGGATGTAGTTTTGCAGTTTCTTCACAGGGTAGGTAAGCCCTCTCTACCGATGAGCTATAGCCCCAGACCTTCATGTTATTATCTCTTTTTTATATTTTAAGACAGTAGCTGGCTATGTTGCCCAGGCTGGCCTTGAACTCACTGTGTATGCAGCCCAGGCAAGCCTTGAGCTGTGGTTTTCCTGTCTCCTGAGCAACTGGGATTCCAGGCCTGAACCATCATGCCTGGCAGGAGTCTGAGACCAGCCTGGTGTTACCAAGACATTCTGGGCCATCATGAGCTGAGTACTGAGACACTTGCAAACGAACAAAACAAGTTCTGGGGAGTGGTGGCACACGCCTTTAGTCCCAGCACTTGGGAGGCAGAGGCAGGCAGATCTCTGTGGTTTTGAAGCCAGCCTGGTCTACAGATAGAGTCCAGGATATCCAAAGCTACACAGAGAAACCCTGTCTCGAAAGAAAAAAAAAAAAAAAGTGGGCTCAGTGGCTTACTGCCCCACTGCTTGCTTACTATGTGCAAGGCTCGAGGTCCATCCCCAGCTCAAGGGTGTGTGTGCGTGTGTGTGTGTGTGTGTATAAGAATCGCTAGTATTGCTCTTTCTCACAGGAGAGAGACAGAAGCACAGGGCACAAGCGTGAGCTCGGGATAACAGCTTCCGGGTAGCTCCTGCCTCTTCCTTCTCAGTCCACATCCTGGGTACGAAGCGTTGCTGGCTACAGGTTCCATCCCCGGGGTTAGCTTTCCCTTTGCACGGCTCCTGCGTCCGTCCGTGTGGTTCGTGTTCTGGGCATCTGGCTGTGGGCTCTCTGCTGGGGGTGGGGTGGCTCTCCTGGGCCTGGTGTGTTTTTATAGCAGTCTGAGTAAACGGCACAATTACACCACGCTTCGGCTGCATGTGAGAAAAGCATTCCATTTCAATGTTTAAATCACGCTTTTTTTTTTTTTCCTTCTAATGCTGTTTTGACATTTTTTTCTTTGGTAACATCTCAAGTCCCCTAAGATGTGGCTGTGGCCTCAATGACTCATGTCATCTGAAACACTGTGTCCCAGCATCTCCTGTTTGTGATCCAAAGGTCACCTTGTCCTGCAGCTCAAATCTTGTAAAGAGCCCATCAAAGTCTCCAAGAGTCTAGGCTGCCTCTGTATGATAGGATTTTGTTGGTTTGTTTAAGACAGGGTCGGAGCATATAGGCCTACCTAACCCGAAACTCACTAACTAGACCAGGCTGATCTTAAAGTCACAGAGATCTGCCTGCCTCTGCCTCTAAAGCACCAAAATTAAAGGTGTGCGATACCGTATCAGGCAAACGATGGTTATTTCACATTGACAGCCAGCAAAAGTAATACCTTCTAAACACACAAACTTGGCTTTTCTTCCAGACAGGAGTCAGATGGGCTAGCTCGTGATAAGAGCTAGCACAATGGAGTGGGGAGGAGGTGGGCCCTTGCCTGTGGTTCCCGATACTCAGGAAGCAGAAGCAGGAGGACCAAAAGTTCAAGGTCACCTGGGCAACTTAGTGAATGCTAGTCTCAAATTAATACAAAAGAAGTGTAAAGGGCCGGGCACGTAACTCAGCTGAGACAGTCCTTGGCTGGCCTGTGGGAGGTCTCCGTTTAGTCTCCAGGGGAAGACAAAATATGAATTGTGAAGAGGGTGGAGCCTGTCTGTGATGCTCCTACTATCCTTGACCAACCAGCCACCCAGGCCACCCAATAGGTTCAAAAAGGAGCCCGGCTGATCTTACTGGGCATGTCTGCTCAGCCTAGTGTCCCTAGAGCCATACCCGTGTCACTTCTGAACCACCTCTCTGTTCTTAAAAGTTAATGCTTCTGTTGGGAACATGTGTATTCCTACATTGTTGCTAAGGTGCAGGGTTCTTAAGAGATGGTCCAAGACTGCAGCCCCTAACTGAAGGAGGAGGAAGAGTCCTCCTCCTGGGGCGGGAAGGCGGAGAGGTATGTTCTTAGGAGCCCTGACAGTCATCATGATGTGCACCTGGCCTTGGAACTGTTACACCTTCCTAACGGCATTGCCCCTTTGTTTCTTCAGGTCCCAGTAGCCCAAAGTGGCTTCTGTTCCAACATGCTCCTTTAGAGTGACAGAGACGAAGCTTCAGCCAGAAGCCGGGTAAGTGTTCATAACAGTTCCGGTCAGGAGTCCTGATGCTTTTAAAGCACAGTTTTCTGACAGCCGCCTTGAGCATTCTTCCTGCTTGTAGAAGAGGGGGTGGGGCTAAGCCTCCAGCTTCCTGCTCCCCGGAACTCTGTGGCTGCTGTCTGTTAACCGACAGGCAGGACAAAGGGACCTGAGAGTTGTGAGCGGCTTCCCCTGAGGGTCTCATGTAGGAAGTATTTCCATCTTGGGAGCTAGCGCTGTTATTTCCGGCTTGTTCTTTGGGCCTCTGCTATCCCTTTAGAGTAGATTCACCTTGGGCGGGAAACCTTTAGCTGAGCTCTATTTCATGACTAGCCTATTTCCATCCTTAGCCCTCCTACATCTCTTTCCTTCCCCCTCCCCTCTCCAGAGCCTCAAAGCCAGGGTTTCCCCTCTGTTCTGCAGAACGATCTCAAGTCCCCCAGGCACGGCCCCCTTCCACTTCCTGACTAATGGATGGAGTCCTCTGGGTACGCATGAGAGATCAGGTGTCTGCACTGATGTTGTTTAAATTAGGAGAAAACTATGTATACTGGGTGGAGGCGAGGGGTGGGGGGCTTGGGATACAGCTCAGTTGACAGCGCTTACCTAGCCTTTGTGGCACCCGGGCTCCACCCCCTGCACAGAATAAATCAGCACAGTGGCCCCCAGGAAGCTGAGCCAGGAGGATTAGAACTTTAATGTCAGCCTCTATTACACAGTGAACTCATGGCCAGGCACAAGCCTTTAATCCCAACACTTGGGAGGCAGAGGCAGAAGGATCTCAGTGAGTTCACACCTGTTCTATATTTCCAAGCTACAGGGTAGTCAGGACTGAAAAGAACTGCAGCCCCCAACCCCCCCATCCACCCACCCCACCCACCCCAAAAAAAAGAAAAAGAAAACGAAAAGGGAAAGGGAAAGGGAAGCCTGAGACCAGCAAGGTGATTCAGTCTGGAGATACTTGTCACCAAGCATGATGGCCTTCGAGCAGTTCCCAAAAGCCACTGTCAACCCAGTGACAGAGCGGCCTTCTGCAGGTTGACCTCTGACCCCACAGGTGGGCTTTATCAATAAGCACCTATGTGGGCAACCTTGCCGCACTCTGCCCGTCACTGCCTCTCCAATAAGGTGCGCCTGGGGAGTGAGGAAGAAGTCAGGTTTGCCCCTGTGCGGCCAGCAAGACATGCCACCCATCTGGAGAAAGCTAGATGCTGTAGACAGAGAGGCTGAGAGATTCTGTTGCTCATATCACAAATGAGGAAGTTGAGGCTCAGGAGTGTTAAATAAATGGCTCAAAGGTCACCATGAAGCAGCTGATCGGGTAGAAGGGGATGACTAACTCCCAAAAGTTGTCCTCTGATTGACACACACACACTTCCAAGTTGTGCCCTGACCACACTCACTGCATAAGTGAATAGATCGATGGATATATGTAAAGAGAAAGGAAGAGAGGAAGAAAAACAGGTGGTGCACGTCTGAAATCCCAGCTCTTGGGTGGTGGAGGCAGGAAGATCAGGAGTTCAAGGCCGTCCTCAGCTACATAGAGCATTTGAGGCCATCTGACATTTGAGACTATGTCTGCAAAAACTTTTTTTCTTTTCTTTTCTTTTCTTTTCTTTTCTTTTCTTTTCTTTTCTTTTCTTTTCTTTCCTTTCCTTTCCTTTCCTTTCCTTTTCTTTTCTTTTCTTTCCTTTTCTTTCCTTTTCCTTTCTTTTCTTTCCTTTTTAAAGAAACTAAGAAAGAAAGAAGGCTTAGAGTTAGTTAAGGGAGCAGCACACTTGCCTAGGAAACGGATAGCCTGTGGTATGTGTGTGACTGGGGCCCTGGAAGGAGGGGGTTGCTGTCTTCCGAGCCGGGTGACCCCAGAGGAGTTCTGTGTGTGGGCAGGATGCAGGTGGGACCTTAGCTTTTCGTGTGATATTCCTCTGCACACCCTGGGGCTTTGCACTGATAATTGTTAGACTTGGAGGAGAGGGTCTGATTTCAGGGCCGGTGGGTGAATGTCACTGAAAGACCAGAGCGAACAGGATCATCAGGGAGGAGAATAATGGTGTACAGGCCAAGCCCTGGCATCCTCCAACTGGAGGAGGGAGAGACCAGAGGAGGAGCCCACAGAAGAAAGAATAAACCACAGGTGACACTTCCAGGGGCCAGGAGAGTGGTAGCTGCCATGCAAAGCTCAGGAGGAAACAGCTCCAAAGAGCAGGAAACAGAAGCCACTCATGGGGTCAAATGTCCCATCAGCCCTCCAGACCAGGGACTTGAAATCAATGGTTGGGTTAATGGATTGGGGGATCCCTGGAGACCTTGACAAGATATAAATAGAATAGACAGGGATTTTGTTTGTTTGTTTTCACACACACTCTCTCTGTGTCTCTGTCTCCCTTTTCATATGTGAGTGTATGCACATTTACATGTGTTTCATATGTGAGTGTATGCACCTTTACATGTGTTTGGGGTACACTTGTGCATGTGCGGACCAGAGGTTGATGCTGGAAATCATTCTCAAAGGCTCTTCCACCTTATTCAATGAGGCAAGGCCTCTCAATCAAACCCAGAGCTCATCAGCATGGCCGGTCTAGCTCCTCAGATTACTCTGTAGATGTCTTGTCTCTGCCTTCCAAGGCTGGAAGTACCGGTGGGCCAACATGCCCACCCAGTATTTGGGTGAGTTCTGGGGATTTGAACTCTGGTCCTCATATTTGGGCAACAAGTACTTAATTGCCAAGCCATCTCCTCAGCCCATGAGTTGTGTTTTTTTGTTTGTTTTGGTTTTGGTTTTTAAGACAGAGTTATTTTATATAATCCAGGCTGGCCTGACAATGGCAGTCCTTCTGCCTCAGACCCTCATGTTCTGGGATCATAGGAACACACCACCATACCAGGATTTGATTCTTGCTTTTTTTTTTTTTTTTTAAGATTTATTTATTCACATATTTTATGTATATGACAGCTCTGTCTTCATGCAGAGTGGAAGTAGAAATCAGATCCTGTTACAGATGGTTGTGAGCCACCATGTGGTTGCTGAACTTGAACTCAGGAGCTTTGGAGGTGCTCATCAGTGCTCTTAATCATTGAGCCATCTCTCCAGCCCATTGTTTTTGTTTTTTGAGAGAGGGTTTCTCTGTGTAACAGCCCTGGCTGTCCTGGAACTTTCTCTGTAGACCAGGCTGGCCTTGAACTCACAGAGATCCTCTGTGTCTCTGCTTCCCAAGTGCTGGGATTAAAGGCATGTGCCACCACTGCCTGGCTCCACAGCAGGATTTGAAGCAGGCTTTAATGCTACCTACCTCCCTAGACCCACCAGACATGAAAGCAAGGGTCTCTTAGACTCAGAGGCAGGGGCAGAATCAGGAGAGCAGAATGGGTCCTGGTCAGTGGGCTACGCAATCTGTAGACACCGCTTGTTGGTGTGGTGGGGCTGGGCTGGCCTCCACCAGGAACTTCTTGCAGAAAGGACTTTCAGTACCTGGTCTGTGCAGCCACTGAATCCTCTGAATCCTTCTGGGATCCACAGACCCTGATGGCTGCCAGGCACAAAATCCATCAGGGCAGTAGAAATCACCTGCTAGGAGAATTAAGGATGGTTCACTGGATAACAGTGCTTGGCACATAAGTGTGAGGATCTGAGTTCAAACCCCAGAACCCATGGGAAAGCAAGACATGTGGCCAAGTATTCATGATCTCTGAGTTGTCATTTGGAGATGGGAAACAGATACAGGAGAATCCCAAAAGCTCGGGGACCAGCTGGTCAGGCATACACAAACAACAAGAGAACTTACCTCAGACAGAGTGGAAGGCTGATACTTCTGTCAGGATCTCTGACTTGCCTCCTGAGATCCTCCAGATTCACACACAAGAATGTTTACACACACACACACACACACACACACACACACACACACACACGCACACGAAGTTTTATAAAAATGATAATCTGCTAGGGCTGAGAATATGGCTTGGTTGGTAGAATGCTTTCCTGGTATTTACAAAGTCCTGCTTTCAACCCCCAGCACTGCAGAAACTGGGCATGGTGGGCTGCAGAGGCGGCTCAGTGGTTAGAGCGCTGGCTGTGCTTACAGAGAACCTGGGTTTGGTTCCCAGCACCCACAGGATGGCTCACAACTATCTGTAACTCCAGTCCCAGGGGATCCGATACCCTCTTCCGACTTCTACAAGCACTGTCCAAATGTGGCACACATGTATAATATGTAGGCCAGATACTTGCACATAAAACAAAATAAACCAGATATGGTGGCCCATGCCTACCATCTGAGAACTCAAAGGGCAGAGAGAGGCTGGTGTATCAGAGGTTCAAGGACATCATCTGATTCATAGGGCGTTCAGAGCCAGCCTGGGCGAAAGAGTCCATGTCTTCATTCTAAGCATCCCCTTATGGTAGACTTCAGTGTCTGGGTTGTAATCAAAGTACACTGGGTCGTGGTTTGTTTCTGTTTTTTTGTTTGTTTGTTTGTTTCTGACTGCTTCTTTGATGAATTCTTTATCCAAATAAGCTGTCTCAAATTTCTTGAAGAAAATGGTTTTCTTTCTTGCTTGCTTGCTTCCTTCCTTCCTTTTTTAAAAAATATTTTATTATGTACACAATGTTCTGTCTGCAAGTACATCTGCAGGGCAGAAGAGGGCACCAGATCTCATTATAGATGGTTGTGAGCCACCATGTGGTTGCTGGGAATTGAACTCAGGACCTCTGGAAGAGCAGCCAGTGCTCTTAACCTCTGAGCCATCTCTCCAGCCCCTCTTTTTGTTGTTGTTGCTGTTTGTTTTTAGTTTTTAGAGACAAGACAAGGTCTTTCTATGGAGCACAGCTGGCCTCAAACTCACAGTGATCCTCCTGCCTCAGCCCCCTGCCATGCCTGCAAGTAGCACAGGACCTCATAGGAGACTGTGGCGAGACCAAAGGGCAACTTAGACAAGATAATCCACTCCTGCCAGCACGTGGGATCTGGGGATCAAACTCGGTTCATCAGGCTCTGCAGCCAGCACCTGTCCCCTCTGAGACAGCTTGTCAGCCCAAATCTAGCCGTCTCCTAGAGCTGCAGAGGGAACAGCCTCCACAGTCTATCGGACACAGCACAGTCTTGAAAATGGTGCTTATGTATCTGCGTGCTTGCCGATGAAATAACTACCCATCTGTCTGCTGCTCATAACCAACCCTGTCTCGGAACAGGGCGCTCCTTGCTCCTTGCTCAGAGAAAGGTTGATTTGGCTCACACTGCAGCCTTGGGAGCTGGCAGACCGGCAGGACCTTCAGGCTGCTGGAGTTCAGCTGTTCTGGGGTCAGTGCTGGGAGCACAACGAAAGCCTGGAGCTGACTCGGTGCTCCAGCTGGAGCACCCGTCCCTGTGCCACACATACACATGCGTGCAGGTATATGCACACACAAGTATGTATACCGGCCTGTGTGTTGCCTCATCAGACAAGTCTGATGGCCAGCAGTGGTGAGGAAAGACCCTCCCCCAAGTCACATTTCTACCGAAGTGTGTGTCTGGGACAGTATCCCTGGGGCCCTTTCTGGGGGTAGAGGGGGAAGAGACAGGCTGTCTGGGCCTCTTGACCCAGGGCCCCAGCAGAGATCAGCTGCAGCCATTGGATGCCTGATTTCCTGTCACCTACCACAAAACGAGAACTTTTAGGTTGGAACTTCCACCTTGTTTGAAGCAGGGTCTCTTGTTTTTGCTACTGGCTCAAGGACTTGCAAGGGTCCTCCTGTCTCTGCCCCCACCTCGCCATTGGAACACGGGGATTATAAATGTATGCAACTATGCTGGTTTTACATGGGCGCTGGGGAGTCCCAGGTCCTCACACCTGCACACAGGTGCCTTTCTCCACTGAGCCCTCTCCTCAGACCTCTTTCCCTTCCAACTGAGGTCAGCTTGCCATAACCTCAACAGTGACCCTGTGCAAGGATGGTCACGGAGTCTAATGTCTCAGTCTAGTTTTGCATTGCTGTGATAAAACACCAAGACAAAGGGCAACTTATAGAAGGAAGGGCTTGTTTGGGGTTAGGGTTCCAGAGGGAGGGGAATTATCCGTCACTGTCACAGCCGTCCAGGATAGGCGTGGCAACAGGAACAGCCAAGAGCTCACATCTCAAAGGCAAGCAGGAAGCAGAGGAAGGGAACTAAAAATGACATAATGCTCAAAGCTCATCTCAAAGCTCAACAAGGCCGCATCTCCTAATCCTTCCCAAACCGCGCTGCCAACTGGGGACCAAGCCTTCAAATGCCCCGGACTATGGGGAATATCACGTTTCAACCATCACATTATACAAACATCACTGTTTTTTAAATTCTAGAACATTGTCAACCTCCTTTGAAAATCTTCCTGTTCATACAATACCTATTCACCGGACATCAGTACTCCCGGGGTCCCTGGCTGGGCATCCTGGATGACTTAGATCTAGAAATACCTGGAGCTCTTTATAGGTCATATTAGAAAGGGAAGCCAGCAGGAGCATGGCCGCCTCTGGGAGTCAGAGGCCATATTGGAGATGCCAAGTTTTCCTTGGGCACCATATAACAGCTGTGTCTGGGGACATGGGCTGGTGCTGCTGGGGGCTCTGCTGACATTGTTCTTGCTTCTCCGGTATTCCCTCTCTCCAGAGACCTCCTACATAGCCTGGAGGCCAGGTGTGGGGCTCCAAGTGTGGATTGATTGTTATGAGGTTCTAAAACCAAAGCAGGGAGATGCAGGACTGAGCTTGTGGAACAGAGAGGCCTTTCGAAAATGGTCCCTCGCCAGGCATCATAGCACATCCCTGTCGTCCCAGCGTGCAGGGAGCTGAGGCAGGGGGACCATGAGTTCATGGCTAGCCTGTGCTATACAGCCTCAAAAATAAAACAAAACAGAGAGCTGGGGACATGCTTCTTTAGCAGTGACAAGGCCCTGGGTTTGTTTCCAACCATAGGAGAAACAAGTCATTTATATAGTGATGTTATAAAGAAAAAGAAGAGGATGAGGAGGAGGAGGAAGCCTAGATCGACACAGCCTCTGAGGATGGAAAAGTAAGAATTAGGTAAGAACTGGGCTTTTTAGTGTTCTGGTTGTGGAGTCCAGTGTCGACACAGTGTATCTCTCTGACTGTTAGTGCCCACATCCAGGCATTTTGGTGGTTCTCAGAGAAAAGTGGGGTACAGGGGAGCCAGTGGGGAGGAGCACCCAGGTGTGATGTCCCCTGGGTCTGTCCCTATGGAACAGAGAATGAAGGTCCTTCATGCCTGTGGTGCTCCCCGGAGGCTCACTAGAGCAGGAGACTGCTTGGGGTGTCTGCTGTGGGCTGGCACTACTGCAGTTCTTGTGACCCCCCACGCACCATGCACATAGAGCTCATATATTCATCCATTTTCTCCCCTCTGTGGCAAGGCCCAACTTCTACTTTTCTGGTCCTCACCTGTGAATTAGAGACAACTTGGTGTCATCTCAGATGGATACTCTGAAAAGCTGACTAAAATCTCCAGGGGAGAGTTAAGATGATGCCTAGTGCCACAAGAGCCTGCATGGGGGAAAGGTGTATGTGTGTGTGTGTGTGTGTGTGTGTGTGTGTGTGTGTGTGTTTCAACTCATTAGTGCCTAAGGTCACAACACAGTGAGTCAGAAAGGAAGCCTACTTTGGCTGTTCACAGAACCTTGCCCTGGCTGCCTGGGGTGACACACCCCTTTGATCTCAGCACCCAGGAGGCAGAGGCAGGCAGATCTCTGTGTATCCGAAGGCAACCTGGTCTACACAGTGAGTTCCAGGCCAGCCAGGGCTCCATAGTGAGACCCATGTTGAATAACAAATACCTTGCTGAGAGCAGCCTCCAGGGGACACTGAGGACCATCATAGGTCAGGTACCTGGGGTGAGAATGGGAGTATGGAATTCCTGCCTCCCTTGAAATGGTTGGGCCTGCCCAACAGCCACCCACCTGCGCCTAGCAATTGTGGAGAGTTCCTCAGCTCATTCTAGGCCTCTTGAGATCTCCCAGATACTAGACATTTGGGAAAATAGAATACACAGCCTCATCCCCATGAGCATCTTCTGCAAAATGGGGACAGTTCATATGGGCACTTCCACGTGTCTTGCATGCCTGGGCTTCACTTTTCCTTACTTTTCTCAGAAGAACCCCCTTTGCCTCCCGTGTAGGAAGAATGGGGTCTCCCTCTCTCTTCAGACAGCCTTTCTCTAGTTACCAGGGGTAGCTGCTGTCTCCAGTGTTGTGCTTTGTACTCACAGAGTCCGGACAAAGTGTGAATTTCAAGCGTGTGAGAGGGCTAGAGGCAGTGTGTATGGGTGTGAGTCTACAAAAAGGATCTGCTGCTGTGGAAGGGATTTCTGTCATGTGACCAACAACTCAAGTCTGAGATTTGTATAACAGGAGTTACTGTGAGCCTGTGGCTTAGTACCTGGGCGCAATGGACCCAAGGGCAATTTGTCTCTGGAGCATCCTGGCAGTCTAGAATCCATAATGCCTGGGCCAGGATGGCAGGTTGAGTTCCCCTTCCCATAGGGCAGGGGGGTCTTGGGGCTGTCTTGCACTGCGCCTCTCTATCTCTCTCAAGGGGGTCCAGAAGCAAGCGTGAGAAATGGGAGGCGTGTGCCTGGCCCGCTGCCCAGACTCCTCCCTGCGGCTCTGGGCTCCCTACTGAAGTACAAAAGCCCTGCCCCACTCGTGGTCTCCTGCCCTGCGCTCCCAGCTCGAGAGCGCCATGCGCCCGCACGTGTCCTTCACTCCTGGGACCGGCTCGCAGACTTTCAAGCCCTACGGAACTGGTCGCCACAGGGTCTGGCAGCGCCAGAACTTGGGGGGCACGGTGAGTGGGGACAGGACACAGGGCCAAGGGGCGGTGGCCAAGGGGCGGTGGCCACGGCAGGGTGCTTGTTCCTGGCGTTAGACTATGGGCTGCATGGGACACCCGAACCCGCTGAGCTGGCAGTGTCGCAGAGGAGGGTCTTCCGGACTTCAGTGACCTGGTGGGACTCTTCTGATCGCTTACCCGGGCGCTACCCCGCAGGCTGAGTGTTGTGGAGAGTGTCTCCGTGGTTTCTGTTTGCTTATCATAGGCCCGCTCGGGCTTCGGTCTCATCGTGGAGAGGCCCGGGGGGGCCCCGGAAGGACCGTGATGGCCCGGAGTGCACGCGACCTCGGCCCTAGGGTGGTGCGCCCTGGAACTGGCAGGCAGCGAGGCAGGGCGCGCCGCGCAAACTCTGAGCTCTCGGAAGAGCCAACCTGGGCAGAGCACAGGCGGAGGCGCGGGCCCGGTGTCTGCAGCCTGCGCTCCAGGACCCCAGCCTGGCTGCTCGGGCCCCTTGCGGCGACTCGGCTACCTCTCCCCCGGCCTGGCTAACGCTTAGACCAGCGTGACCCCGGCGCCCGCAGCGCTCTCTGGCACCGCCCTCGCGCGCCCTGCCTTTCGCCCAGCTCGGTCCCCCTTTCCTTCCAGGTGACGGAGACGCGTCTCCGACCATCTAGAGCGACCCCGTCCTCGGTGATGTTCGGCTGGGAAGACGCGGCTACCGCCCCGGGAGCCTCGCGGTGCCTGGGGCTATGCCTGGGCTTGCCTGGACTTGTTCAGAGCACGGCTGCGCCCCTCCGTAACTGCACAGACTGGGGCCTTTTGGAGACGTTGCCAGAGTCCGGAAGCCAAGGCCGGGGGCCACAGGGGCCCAGCGTCTGCGCACCTGCTCGCCGCCGAGGAGCTCAGGTAAAACACTGAGCCCGTGTTTCTGTCTGTGTGAAAGTGTGCGAAGGAGGCAGGAACTAGGCCGAATACTTTAGTGATAATTACAGAAAACTGCTGGGTTGTGCAGCCCTTGGAAGGAGAGGAATTTCCAAGAAGTAACAAAATGTCCTTTGATATCATCATCTCTGGAGAGAAAAGATATCATTGGGGGAGTTTTGCTTGGGCCGATTTTTTTTTTCTTCCTTAAGGAAGGCTCTGACGCCCCCTGGGCTGCTCAGCCTGGGAGTTGAGCTAAATCTGATGACTCCCAGGTCCTCTTTCCCAACTATAAGTGGGGCACTGATCCTGTCACACAGAGTTGTACTGAGAATTTTATTAGCCAGGAAAAAAAAAATGCTTAGGTCACTAGAGTTTTGCTCTGTTTGAAGGGGTGTGTGTGTGTGACAAAATATTACAATGAAGCCCAGGTTAGTCTTGAGCTCAAGGCGTGTTCCTGCCTCAGCTCCCTGCATGGAGATTAATATTCTAATGTTGGTGCAGAGCGGTTTCAGCCTCCATGCCTAGCCCCCACGGTGTGAACGCCACTGATGGCCAGAGCACTGTCAAACCCCCCCCCCTCCCCCAGTGTCTCCTCGTCCTTAAGAGCTCTCTGCCCCTTCCCAAAGCAGCAGGGCAAAGTCCCAGGCGCCCCTTCCCAGGCTAGTGTGAAAGGTTTCTCTTCTGGGTTCTTGGTGTCGTTAACAAGAGAATTGAATGAACTCAGAAGGCAGCTGAAGGACAATTTTATTAGAATGTGAGAGGAAAACGACATGGCAGGCACGCTCTCCAGTGTTGCCAGGAGGAGGGAGATAGAAGAGAAGCGAAAGCCAGGCCTTTTGCAATGGAGGCAGGCAAGCAGCTGCATGGCAGGAGTGGAGGGCTTCAGAGAGGGCAAGAAAGCCCTGGGTGCCAGAGAAAGCAGGCTTGGGCCTTAGCCAGCATCCAGAAGAAAAGGTGGTAGGAAGAGGTCTGCCTCTCCAGGTTAGGACTCAGAACTCCGAGCAGGCCGGCTCTGAAGTCGTGTGTGTGTGTGTGTGTGTGTGTGTGTGTGTGTGTGTGTCCCCGCTGCTCAGAAGCTTCGTATGATGGAGGGAAGCTAATGGCTGCGCAGAGGGACAAGTGCATCTTTTCATTAAGGGGATAATTACTTCTCCCATCTCCTTGGCCTCCCTCCTGGAGAATCCGGTTTCCTGGACGTGGGAGGGGGAGGGGCAGGCTTCTGGCCAGGTGATTGACAGGCCCCACTGGATTAACTCTTCAAAGAGGAGACAATCTTATGAAATGTTTGGGGGCAGCTTAGGGTGTCAGATCTCCATCCTGGCCAGCCAGCCGAACTTCTGTTCTAGTCTTTAGACCAGGAGGAATTTTAAATCTTAAGGAAGCAATTCGAATGTTTACATTTGTAGCGTTACCAAGGAAATAGGGAGGGGTTCATCCTCTGCAGCCTCTAAACCCCCTCATATCAAGCTACCTAACCATCTAGGTGACGGTCGGCCTAGCAGCACCCATAGGCTGCATGGTGCCATAACACCCCCAGCTCCACGTCAGGCAAACTACAGGAGCAGGGCACTATAGAGACCCAAGTCCTGTGGCCTCTTGACAGTCTGTGCTTGGGCTCAGGAATCTAGACGTGACTGGGCCTCTTGTATAAAATGTCACATCCAGGGACAAAGTGGCACAGTGTTAGGTTTTGTGTGACCAGTGCTGCCTCTGCCTGCCTGAGTTCTCTGAGAGCAACTCAGGGACAAATGGCAAATGGCTGCTCCCTGAGCCACGGTGCTATGCCGTAGTAGCCCGCATGGCTTTGCTAGGAAAGACAGGAAAGTTTATGCATTTGAATATTAACCTTGAAGGTTCATCTGGGCTGTTTGGGACAGGATCAGCTGGTACCCCAGGACATATTAGCATAAGAGACTGTCTCTTAGTAACTGGCTACTCTCCTGGGCAATGCCAGCCTTCAAACCAGTGGGCACCGCCTTGCTCTGTCAATCTAGCTTTCTTCCAAGTCTCCAGGATCTCCGACTGACAGGTTTTGAGGCCAGAGGACATTTTTGCTTCTCACCCTGAATGGGTGGAAAATATCACCAGCTAATAATGCTAACCTAGACAAGCCCCTGGATTGTCTGCTCATAGCATCCAGGAAGTACTTCCCAGTAATATCGTACCTTGTTGTTACATTGGACTACCCTTGTGGCTCGAAATTGGCCTAGAAGGCCTAGCGAGATGCCAGGGTTAAAAAAAGGCCACTGTGCTTATAGGACACGTGACCTCTGACTTCAGGAGACAGGGCAGATGAACAAGAAAATTGGCAGGCAGGACTCATGTACTCCTTCACCGGACAGTTGCTGTGTGCAGGAAAGCACTGAGGATGAAGCTGACAGGAAGGTGGGAGCTTGGTAGGCAGAAAGTCCAGCACATACAGATGCCTGCATTTGGTGCATTTGAGAAATGGGAAGGAAGCTGTGAGGCAGCAGATGGTTTTGCGTGATACCTGGAACAAACATCAGAAGGAAAAGACAGTAGAGATTAGACTCAAGACCCCTTCTTCCCAGAGAGCACAGCCCCGCAGGCTCAAGGCTCCTCAGATCTTCGGGACTGCTGCACAGTAGGAGGGGTCTCTGTGCAGGTAACTATGCCTGCTGTAGCCTCATTTTCTCCTCCCACAGGGAGCCCCAGGACCCCTTACGAGCTTTGGCATTCAAGTCTGGACATGACTTAAGGCCCAAGGACCTGTCACGTCTTCCCATCTCTGTCATTAGGTTGGTGAATCTAGAAGTAGAAATTGACCCTCTTGGCCTTGGTTCTGTGACATTGGGCTCGTGAGCTGGCTGTCATAGTACACGCCCATAATCCCAGCGCTCAGGAGGCAGAGACAGGTGGATCTCTGTGAGTTCAAGGCCAGCCTGGTCTGCTGGGTGTGTTCCAGGACAAGCCAAGACTACAGACAAGGGAAACCCTGTCTCGAAAAAAACAAAACAAAAAGAACGAGTAGCCCAGCAGGATGTCCCTTGCAATGTGGGCAGAGCTTCTGTGGTAAGCTCTTGGCTTGTGTCCATGGTCAGTGTACCCATTAGGACAGAAGGAACATCCTCACCGATAGAATCTAGGGAGTTTGGGTGTTTTTTGTTTGATTTAAAAAAAAAATTATTTTTTTTTTGCATTGCATATATTTCTCTCATTCCCTTCCTAAAAGTTATTGCTTTAATTTTTTTTTTTTTAGACCTAGTACTACAGATATTTCAGCGAAGTAAAATGCCCTGCCCTGAGTTGTCGCTAAAAAAAAAAAAAAAAAAAAAGACAAAGAAAGGTCTCCACAGAGATCGTGTGTGTGTGTGTGTGTGTGTGTGTGTGTGTGTGTGTGTGTTAGGAGCCCAGTGTTAGTTGACTTTTTGGAGCACGTTTATCCCTAGTCCTGGCTTTGTTCTTCTTAAAGTTAGTTGGCTTTGGTTTTATTTCTTGTGGGTGTGTGTGTCATGTGTTTGAACATGTGTGCACACATGGCTGTGTGAGCTCATAGTGGCCAGAGAAGGTCCTTGGGTGTCCTCTGTTGTCACTCTCCCTTGAACCTGGAGCTAGGCTGTCATCCAGCAAAACCCAGAAAGTCAGAGAACTTCCTGTCTCCATCCCTGACAAGGCTGGGATTGGGAGTGTGGCTCGCTTTTTTATTTTTAGTTTTTTCCTGTGTCTGTCTCTGTCTCTCTGTGTGTGTTTCATGACAGGGTATCTCTGTGTAGCCCTGGCTGTCCTAGAAATAGACCAGCCTGGCCTCGAACTCACAGGAGTCTGTCTACTTCTGCCTCCCAAATGCTGGGATTAAAGACATATGCCACCCCTGGCTTGGTCCTTAATCCTAGTGTTAAACTTCCTTAACACTCCTCTTTCAACATTATTAATTAAGATGGACTAGGGATGATATGGAGTAAGACAGCTTCGCCCACTCTGCTGTGTAAGGGCAGCTGTGCTCACCACCATCTCACCAACACAATCGTCCCATTTATTTTGAAATCTACCACCAGTAAGGGAATAAAAGCAAGCTAAGGTCATGAATCATGAGGGCCCAGTGGTCCCCATAGTCCCAGTGAAGCTTCTGCTGCAGAAGCTTCTACTCCAACCTCCAGCAAACAAATTCCTTATGTCCCATCCCAGGAGTCAAGGCCCCAAACATGCTGAGGAAGCACTCTATCACTGAGCTACACCCACACCCTCTTTGCCTTTTTATAAATTTATTTTTATTTTCAGTTTTTATGTGCATGCATGAATGCATATGTAGATACATGTTTGCATGTGCATGAGCACGTGTGTGTGTGTGTGTGTGTGCATCTATGCATGTGGAAGCCATCCTCAATGTCTCTTCTATCTTATTTAGTGGGCAGGGTCTCTCAATCAATCTCAGAGTTCACGGATATATATGGCTACTCTTGTGAGCCAGTTCTCTCTGGGATGAGATTCCCTATCTATGCTTTCCAAACTGGAACTGCAGGTGTCCACTGGGCCCACCTGGCATTCATATGGGTTCTGGGGGTCCAAACTCCAGCACCAGGCTTTCTCTGTATATGCTCCGACCACCAACATCCTCTAATTTTTATTCTGAGTCAGGGTCTCCCTAAGTCATCCATGTCGGCCTTGCGCTTTCTGTCCTCTGTCTGGATTACAGACAGGTCCATACTATCTTCCTGGCCAGATGGTTGGTTCTTGAGAACTTGCTGGGGACAGTAGCAGGTTCCAGGATGTGCTGAAAGTACCGTTGGGTCCCTCCTGGTGCTCTCTCTGCTCCGGTACAAAAGGACCCTGCAGAGTTAGAAGACAGGTGCAGTGGCCTTTCAAGGCTCAGGTGTCAGCTCAACTTGGTCCTGTCTCTTGTTTTCAGGTGTAAGCCCAGATATTCTGTGGGGCAGTGGCTGTACAGGAGCCCCCACTTTGGCATTGGCTGAGGACTTTGCTGGGTCCTCAAGAACCATTTAGGGGCTGGGGCTATAATCCAGTGACAGGTAGACTACTTGCCTGGCAGGCACAAAGCCTTGGGTTCGGTTGATCCCTACCATCGAATAAATTGGCACATACCTATAACCCCACAACTCAGAAGGTGGGGCAGAAGGGTCAGGACTTCAAGGTCATTTTTAAATTTACTTTAGTTATTATTATTATGATCATTATCATCTGAGACAAGGTCTCACTCTGTAGCCCTGGCTAGCCTAGAACTCTATGTAGACAAGGCTGGTCTAAACTCACAGAGATACACCGATACACCTACCTCAGCCTCCCCACTGTCCACGAAAGCTGCCATGCCCATCATTCAAGGTCATTTTTTTAAAGATTTATTTATTATTTATACAGCACACCAGAAATGGGCACCAGATCTCACTATAGATGGTTGTGAGCCACCATGTTGCTTGGAATTGAACTCAGGACCTTTGGAAGAACAGCCAGTGTTCTTAACCTCTGAGCTATCTCTCCAGCCCTCAAGGTCATTCTTGAGTGTGTAACAAATTCCAGGCCATCCAGAGCTAGAGACTATATCCAAATGTTGTAGCTCAGGGATAGGGCACTTACCTGGCGTGTCCAAGGCCCAATTCAACCGCCTGGGGCTGTAGAAGACCCCAGCACAGCAACATTTTTATCCCTTTGAAGCTACTCATAAGCTACAACAACAGCGCACACTGAATTGGGGTGGGGGTAGGGGCAAGGCTTCCCTAACACCATCATTCTCTCTCTCTGTCTTCTCAGACGCTTCCAGTAATTCACTTCCAGTAATTCACACTTGGACAGCATACTTGCACTGCTAATTATTTTCACTTAGTGAATTGTTTTCGCAGAAGTCTGATGATCATACTGGGGCTAACACTTCCGTTTCTCCCTAAATCTATGAAACTATCTAAAAGCACCTAGTCTGGGTGAGAGAGTCCCCATCGTGCCCCTCATTTCCTGGGTGATCCCGGGCCAGGGTTCAGTGTGTCTCAGCTTCGTGAGTCAGTGCTTTCTGGTCTCCTTCTCAGAGCTGCTGGTAGGTTCGAGTGAGAAGGGTTCCTTATCCCTAAAACCTCGTCCACCCACATCCAAGGCTGTGTGCAGGCTCACAAAAGGCATGACATTGTGTGCGTGCCCTCGGGAGCTTTAGAGCATGGTCAGGTCGCCAGAAGGTGAAGTAACGCGTAAAGAGCAAGCACTTATTGAGCTGCCCAGCACAGGCACTGCCAAGCATGGCAGGTATTACCTTAGTTAACGGGGGCATCGATGCCCTGGAGCCCCTGATGTGCCCCTTTTCTGAGTGTGGGAGAACACCGAGACATCTGATCCAGAATGAGTGTGGTCATGGTAGAGCTGGCTTGGCTTTGTGTCATGTGACTCAGTGTGGCTCAGTGAAGAAACCTCAGGCCACAAGGTTGGTGGGGGCCATCATCACCTCCATTGTTGTCGTCATGGTGGGCTTGTTGTTTTGAGGTAGGGACTTGCTACCACTGAAGGAGACTCCCGATTGTTGAAATCACAGACATCTTCCACCACGCCAAGCAAGAGGCTGTCATTGTTTTGTCTTGGCAGTGCTGGGGGCCAAACCCAAGGCCTTGCACATGCTAGGTAAGCACTCTATCACAGAGCTGTTTTTCCAGCCCCAAAGAGAGTCATGTATGCTGTGGCAATGTGGGGTAGCACCTACCATGTGTGCCATGTTCTGTGGGTTAGAAGGAAATCAAACATCTAGTATATTATGATTGTGTGTGTGTGTGTGTGTGTGTGTGTGTGTGTGTCAGTATTGTTCTGGGGCTCACAGAATGGCCTTGTCCCTACGGCGTCCAGGGCAGAATCTTCAAGGACGAAGATGGAGCACCCCTGCCAGATGTCATGGTGGTCTTACTCCTGGTGGAGAATACTTCAGGAGCCGACAGGCAAAGGGAACAGTATTCATGAATACAGACATGGTGGCGACCCTGAGGTCCCTGTAATGCGTCTGGCAGGGAGAGCTTGGAGTGGCCACTGTTTCTGAAGCGTCCCTTTGTCTCAAAGCAGATGAAATGGTGTGGGTGTGAGGGCACATGCCTATAAGCTGAGCAATTAATTGGGCAGGAGAATTGCTGCAAGTTCAAGGCCAGCCTAGACTACATAATGACTTGAGGCTGGCCTGGGCTGCAGACTGTAAAGACTGTCTCCTAAACGGAGGCGAGGGGTGGGGCTGGGGCGGGGGCTAAGTTGGTAGAGTGCTTACCTGCGTGTGCACAGGTTTGCTCTCCAACCCCACGTAAGCCAGGTGTGGTGGCACACACGTGTAACCCCGGGACGAGGAGAGGGAGATGGGAGGTCATCCTTGTCTATATATTGAGTCTGAGGCCGGCCTGGGCTATTTGAGACTCTATCTCCAAAAGACAAACAAAAACAAAACAAAAAAATTCTAGCAGGCTAAACACAAAATTCCCTTTTCCCCCTGAGCCAGACTGAGCATGAGTCAGTGGACTATGCTGTGGTGAAGAGCCTGAAGGCCTGGCCTTGGGCCACAGAGCTTTTCGCACATGCCCACGTGTGTTCTGAAGTATCTTCTTTGCTTCCGCTGATCTCACCTTCTCACTTGTCTCCTGCCTGGGTCTCAGTGAAGGTGATTCCAGCAGCCCTCTCCTCCCCTCCTGTGTGGCCACCAGAGCCACTGAGGGTCAACACTTCTGTCCCTAGTTGGGTTGGCACTGAGTGTGGAGCACAGGCCACGCAGTGGAGTTCACCGACAGGGTCAGGAGAAGAGGGGCAGCCGAAAACAAGGCTTGCTTTCACTCCCGGGGACGTTTAGTGTGAATTGTGCTATTCACTTACTATTGCATTTCAGCTAACTGCAGAGTTGGGAAGAGCCGTGTGTGTTTGTCTAAGCAGAGTACTGACTGACAGAACCCCTCGTGGAGGGAGACGGCGTTCTGAGGAGACAGGAGCAGGAGTTTGGGCCGGCCAGAGACTCTTACCCTCCCTTACACAAATGATCTGCACCACTGCAGTTGTTGAATGAGCTTGTTCTTGGCTTCAGGGGTGTGCTCAGCCAAATAACCTCAAACCCGACGGATCGGAGCAAAAGCGGTGTATTGTCTCTCAGTTCTGAAATGTGGCAGAGTCCACCCCTCTGTAGTCTCCGGGGAAGGAGCTTGCCTCAGCTTCTGAAGACAGCCTGGGTGTGTAGGTGCATCCCTCCAACTTGTGCTGTGTGTCCCCCTTAGATCTGTCTCAGTCTGCCTGTCCACAAGGACGCTTGTGCCTGGATGGGCTCCCATTGATCCAAGACAGCCATCCCAAGAGCCTAGCTTTACGACCTTAAAGATTCACCTATGCAGGCTCCAGAGTCTTTGGGGATGGTTCTTTCTGTTGGCGGTGAGGAATTGTTTCTTTATTTTTTATGGGTATGGGTGTTTTACCTGTATGTGCGGCTGAGTGCCATGTGCATGCAGTTCCTATGGGAGCTGGAAGAGGGTGTCAGATCTCCTGGGACTAGAGTAGTGGATGGTTGGGAGCCGCCATGTGGGTGCTGGGAGTCAAACGCAGGTCCTCTGCTCTTTCAGCCTGTAGGCTTAACTGTACTCCATCTCTCTAGCCTCCTATACTGTATGATTTGAATGTGACGCTTTTATGCCCACACCATCATTCTTGATTTACCATTGGTGTTGGGAGTCATAAAAGCCCTTCATAATCACAGAGCACACACAGAGCTGTTCCCTGGATCCCCTGGTTCTGACCCTGCCTCTGAGTGCCTGGTCAGGTGGTCAACTATGAGAATATGAATGTATTTACCCCACTGGTTATGGACAGCTGAGCAGAGGAGGGGGTCCTGAACTGGGGCCTCCCTGAAGCAGCAGAATCACTGGAAAGCATGAGGCCTGAAATCGGGGTGAGAGCATAGATAGAAAGACAGATGTTGGGTTTGGAACATGGCAGCAAGTGTGACAGTTACCAACAAGGGTGGGGCCGGGAGCTCATCTTGCTGTGTTGTCAGAGCAGAGTAGGTGGTAAGGAGGCCCCAGGTTCACAAGGGCCTTGTCAGCCGAGCATGACAGTGGGGTGTCACTCTCCTTGTCATCAGCCTGGGAGGGGAGCAGCGGTTCCAGGTGGATCTCTGAAGCCTTTCTGTGTGCCGGTAGCTCAGCATTTAAGCCATTAGGAAGTGGCTCATTTCATTCCTGAGCCCCAAAATCCTGCCTGCCTGCCTGCGGGGACCACAGCCTCTCTAATTTGCCTGCACCCCAAAAGGGAACTTCAGGGCCTGATGCCAGGGCTTGGTAGAGATCTGGGGTTTCCCCACTCAGACCTTCTCCTGCTGGAAGTTCTTGATTTGAGGGGACAGGCAGTGGTGGCAGGCCTCCTGCTTGCAGCAGCTGTGGGGATGCTGTGGCCAGCTCCCCATCTCCCAGGGGCCTCCTGGGGAGAGCTTATACTCCTGCAGTAAGCGTCTGAGCCTAGCTAGAGATGAGAGACTGCTCTGCCCTAGGTGCTCTCTCTCCCCCCTTCAGTCCTTTGGTCCTCTCAAAGCCCCATTTTGGGGCAGTTTTCTGCCATCCGATGACCAGGATCAACAATGTCTGTTTTCAGCTAAAACAGCCGTGGGGAGTTTCCTAAGCAAGTGAAGCCTTATTTCCCAGGATGGTGGGAGCAGCTACCCGACGGCCTACCCTTGTTATTTTATTTTATTTTTAATGTGTGGGTTGGCGGCGGGGAGGTGTTTTGTCCATGAAGGCCAGAAAGGACATTGGATCCGCTGGAACTAGTGTTATAGACAGTTGTGAGTCACCATGTGGGTGCCGGGAATCAAACCCAGGTCGTCTGGAAGAGCATCCGGTGCGCCTAACCCCCGAGCCATCGCTCCAGCCTCCCCCATCCCACCTTCTGATGTCTTGTTAAAATGATAGAATAAATAGTATAGTAAAATAATAGCTTTTATAATAAAATAACCATTGATAAAAAATAATTATAAATAGAAGATCAGCCGAGGCTGGAGGTGTAGCTTAGTTTGTAGACTGCTAACCTAGCACGCACAGACCCCAAGTTTGATTCCCAGCACTGCGGAAAGCGGGGCATGGTGGTGCACGCTTGTAATCCCGACAGGTGGAGGCAGGAGGATGAGAGAAGTTCAGGGTCTTTTTGGCTACACAGAATTAGAGTTCAAGGCCAGCCTGAGCTTCATGAGGCATCAAAGCAAAACAAAAGCCAAGTAACTCAGTTGTAAACGAAGGTTGCCGGCCGGGCCTGTTTCTGCCCCTCGGTCCCCAAGCATCCAAGACCACTGTCTATCCTGTGTGTCTGTCTTTCCTACCCGTAGGCCTACTTTCTGTGTATCTTTGCTGGGCCTTTGGCAGCCCTCCAGGGAGCACGATAAAGGTCTCGGTCTAAGCCTCAGCCTCAGTAGGACTTTTGTATCACAGCTGAGAGCTAGGTCCCCATTGCAAGGCCCTACCACAGACACGTGGGAGTTCTGTCTATTCCGGGTGCCCAAGACAGACGACTGCCATTGTCTCTGCCCAGTTCTGTGCTTTGAGATTTCTCTAGGCCGGTGTGATCCTCAGCACCAGCATCTCCTGCTGCCCCTGCAGGTCCTGAAAGTCCTCAACTCCATTTTCTTCCATGCCCTGTCTGTAACTGCTGTGAAAGCAGGCACAGCTTCCTACCCTTGGCAGGGCAGCCACTGTGGGGGTCAGAAGCGCAGAAAGATTGATGGCGTGAGGTGAAAAGAGCAAGCCTCTTCCATAAGACAAAGAGTTTGAGTTCTCCTTGTCACCTGGGAAGCACCTGTCAGCTGTGAGGTCACTAGTGTAACGGTGCTGAGAGCCGTGGGGTCCTTGGAGTTGGGTGGCAGGAGGTAACTTGGCCTGGCAGATCACTGCAGCCTGGCGGCGTCTGTTCCCTTCCAGAGACACTGAGCCCACAGGCCCAGCCTTGCTACAAGGAGGAGCTCTTAACACCCAGGATTTTCTGAGCTGAGGGTCACATGGGTGGCTGTAGGTGAATTCCGAGGTAGGAAAGGGGCTTCCAGGGGACCAGGGCAGTTTCTCTACCACAGGGATGTTGGCATTTAGCTCTTAGGCCTTGTTTGGGGGGAACTATCCTGTGGGCTTGGATGCTGAGCATCTCCAGCCCTGCCCAGTGCAGCAAGCCCAGATGCCCTCAGACATTGCCAGAGCCCCTTGGGACACAAACTGTGCTCTGCTGCTCAGCTCTGGGTCGTGGCTTCAGCAGTGGGCTTTCTGGAACCACTGCCCAGTGCTCCAAGTGGCCACTCACTCGGTGCAGCTTCCTCTCTTCCTTCCCAAGAAGCTGACCTCACTGGCTCGGTGGGCGCTTCATTGACTCAGCAGCTGTGACCACAGCAGCCTTCCTACTTGGGGGATCCCAGATGACTTATAACGGACTCGGTATGTAAATGCAGAATTCTTTCTTTTTTTTCTTTCTAAATTGAAGCTAGTAAATACACCCCCAACACACACACACACACACACACACACACACACACACACACTTCTTTAGCCTGGTAAACATTTCCTTACCCCATTGAAGGGCGTGCTACTCCACACCTTTGCTTTGAGCTTTTCTGAGCCAACAAGCATTTTGCTCTCACTGGTTTGGGCTCCGGCCCCAGGGGCTGGTGGATGATGTAAGAGTCAGGGAAGTCTGAAGTTGGTCATGATTGTGGGTTTTTTCAGGGCTTTGATCCAGGGTCTGGTGTGGGAGGAAGGGCAGAGTTCTGACTATGAGAAGAGAGGGGTCAGGATCCTATGTGGACGACCGGAACCTGCCCAGGGTACTGACAGTGCCAGCATGGAGCACTGGCTCCTTGAACGAGGCCTGGTGTGTCCGCCAGTTCCTCTTGAGGTGGAGAGTGAAGGTGCTGGCTTTGAGTTGAGGCTTCCTTGGAGACAGGCACACCCTGAGTGAGGTCTGAGACCTGCTGGGCCACACCTAGCAGCAGGCAGCTACCTCCTGTGGCCGGGGCTGAGTGAATTTCACCATGCAGCTTGCCTCTGCCCCTTTGCCACCTTGGGAAAAATGGGATCTGCTTTTCTGGCTTGAGTCTTGCAGTTTGGAGCCCATCCTGTGTCTGGTGGAAAACCCTCCTTGTGTCTCCCATTTCCCATTGGGCTCTCACTTTTTCTCTTCTGCTGTGACTCTTGAAGACTCCCCTTCTTTGAACAGCTCAGAAGCACGTGGTCAGAACCCGAGTCAGATGTCCAGCTGGCTCTATTGCAGACATTGTGTCTGTGACCTTCCACCCAGACAGGGCAGTGTGCTCACGCTCCCGTTGACTTAGGCTGGCCAGGCACACGGGCCAGAGGGCGGAAGGGAAGAGAAGTGAAATCTGCCTGCTCAGGGAAGTTGATCCTGGGTAACAAGGAAATTGCCAATGATGCCACCAGGCCCAGTGCCCCTGACCCTAGCTATTCCCATTGGCTCCCTGGTGAATCCATGAAACCAAGCCAAACCCCCTAACAAACCAGCAGTGCTCAACAGCCCAGGGATCCATTTTGAAGTCTAGGAGCAAGAGGCATAGGTGGGCCCTATGTGCTCAGGGCAGAGTTTAGGGGAGGAACCTGGTGCAGCTGTTAGCAGCCTCTGTGCTCTGAGCACCTGCCCCTCCCTTTCCATGATCATGGGCAGCTCCAAGTCCTGTGGACTCCGCTGTCTGGGGCTGAAGGAGCCAGCCCACGATGGACAGTGAAACTGCTTTCTCCAGATACTTGCCCACAGAGATAGAGCAACCCTGAGATTTGGCCCTGACCATGACCAAGCACAGCTCCAAGCCCCACCCAGCCTCGCCCCTGTGACCCACTGGATGGGTAGGCATGCTCCGGTGTGGAGACTGGGGATTTTCCTCCCTCTCCCTCCTTCTCCCTTTCCCTTTGTCCTGTTCTCCACTAGCTTCTGGGTTAGCATCCGAGGGAGGTGGCAGGCCGCAGGCCGCAGGTGGCGTTCCAGTGCCTGCTTCTCTGGGCACAGGAGCAGCGGGGGAAGGGGCAAGGGACAGGTGAGTGCACACCTCTGGAGGGGCCCAGGTAGCTGCTGGCAGCTAGCCCAGCTCCTAGCAGCTGTGCCACGCCTGAGGGGCCAGTGAGCTGAGCAGGTCAGACAGGTGGAGCCAGCCGGCCCGGCTGCCATCCCCAGCCACACGGGGCCTCTCCTGGCGTACTGAACAGGGAGCCACCTTTTCCTTTCTTCCCAGCCTCTAGGGACCATTTCCAAGGTCTGAAAAGGACATCAGGCGTGGGGGATGGATCAAGAATTTGCTTGGAGAGACAGCGGTTGAGTTCAAGTGTGGAAACACGGTCTTAGCCGTGGAGAAGCACTTTGGTTTTCAGCCCTTGTTTCTGGGAGGCAGATCTCACAAGGAGCCCAAATGCTTAGTGGCAGATTAAGGAGACGGGTCCAGAAACCTTGGGGAGCCTGTCAATGGAAGAGCACTTGTAGAAGCTTTATTAGGTAATGTGGGCTTCTCCTTCCTCACGGTGCGCGTGGGGGAGGGCTCAGCGCCACCCCTGGATTTATCGGGGTGACCTTTTTGGTTCCTGTGGAGGGAAAGGCTAGACTTCCTCAAATATAACCGTAACCTACAGACACTGTGGGGGGCAGGGGAGTGGATTCTCCAGGGTGTGGTGTCTCCTTTCTGCACTGATGGTGAATTCTCAGCCGGTCTCTATTTCTCCAGACAGTCTCTGGCGACCTCAGGCCTGAGGAGGGAGGGCGGCAGCGGGGTGGGTAGTTTCAGCAGAGAACCAGCTCATGGTGTCTCCCCTGAAAGCACACGGCTCCTTTCAGTGGGTCACGCCCTCTTTGCCACTTTCATAGAGCGTCTCTCCGCACAGGCCAGGTTGTGAGGGAGAATAGCCTCTTGGTGTTGTGCGACATTGGGAGCCGGTGTTGGGTTTCTTGTTGCTGTTTGGTGAGTTTTGGTTGTTGTTGTTGTTTGTTTCGTCGAGGACAGGGTCCTCCTTTGTAGCACAGATTGGTTCAGAGCACATTTCTTAGCCTAGGCTAGCCTTGAACCTATGACAGCCTTCCTGCCTCAGTCTCCCAGGAGCTGGAGTTACAGGTGTGCACAGCTATGTCAGCTAGAGCAGACATGATAAAAAACATGCCTTTCAAAGTTCTGCTGCAGACAGGGACAGCAGCAAGAAAAGCTTTGCTGAGTAAGTGATCTGTCTCATTTGGTTTTGGCTTCTTGAGATTGGTTTCACAGTTGATCCTCCTGCCTGTTAGCCTCCAAAGTAGATACATGGTAGGTAGGCAGGTAGACACCATTGTGCCTGACAAAAGCTAATCTCTCTCTTTCTCCCTCCCTCCCTCCTCTCCCATCCCATCCCACCAAACCTAAGGCCTCAGGCTTGCTAGCTCAAATACTGAGCTACACTGTTAGGCCAACACATTGATTTCATAAAGCAGGAAGTCCAGAAGTAGGGCAGCTTTGGGACGACTCTGAGACATCTCCACGTTCTGACCTTCATCTCCTGCCAGAGCCTCTTCACCCAGGGCTGGTTCTGTCCACTGGTTCTCTGTAGGTTGGTGGAACCTTTCCCAAGTGTCCAGAGGTTTTTCTGTACATCTCATTGGCTAGAATTATACTTCACGCCCAGCCCGTAGCCTGACAATGTGGAGGGAAGGTGTCACCAACACTAGTTTTGTGACTAGTGTGAGCGCAGGCACCAAGGAGACCGGGAGGGGCTGTCCGCATCTGCTGGAGGTTCAGTTACAGGTGGTTGTAAACCACTTGGTGTCAGAGCTGGGAACCGAACTTGGGTCCTTAACCGCTGAGCCCTGGAGTTTTTGTTTTTCAGGTTTTCTAGGTTAGCATACAAGGTGATGCTTCCTCACTGAGTCTTCTCCACACCTGTGTGTCATTCTTTGTTCTCTCTCCCCTCCCCTGCTTCCAGCACCTCCTCTTTGTGTCCCTTCTGCCTTCTTACACCATGACTACCTTGTTTCTCCCTTAAGATCTCTTTCTCTCCTCTTATGATCCCCTTTCTAGCTTCATGGACCCCACCCCCACCCACATACAGACATGTATTTTAAGCATTGGTTCTACATGTAAGAAACATGCATTGTTTGTCTGAGTCTGGCTGCTATTGCTTGATGTAATGCATCCATTTCTCTGACCTTGTCACAGTTGTATTTTTCTTGACAGATGCACAAAATTCCATCCTGTAAAGCCAAGTATGGTGGTACAAGACTTTAATCCTGGCACTTGGGAGGACTGGCAGGCAGAAGGATCTCTGTGAGTTCGAGGCCAGCCTGGTCTACATAGAGTGCTGGGACACTCAGGGTTATGTAGTCAGACCCTGTGACCAATATATGTATCCATCATGTAGGCATTTCACATTTTCTTTATCCATTTGTCCCTCTATCCACGTGCAGTTATGCTGGTCTCACTGTCTGGCTCTGGTGACTCGGGCAGCAGCGGCCACAGATGTGCATCTCCATGATAGGGTAGAAAGTCCTTCGGGTAATACCCTTAGGGTATGTATCTGGATCATATGGTGCCGCTATTTTTAGTTTTTGAGGAACCTCCATGCTGATTTCCATAGTGTCAGCTCTCTTTTCATATGATACCCTTAATGCAAAGGCAGTTTCAAACAGCATGTTCTATTCTTAATCTTTCGCTGCCCAGAGAGACAGCTCGATTCTTCCAGTAAGTAAGTAAGTACTTACTCCAAAAGTAAGTGCTTTTTCTCTCTTCCTTCCCTTCTCCTCCTCCCTCCTCCCTTTTGCTTCTGCTTTTCCCTTGATTAACCATCCACTATTGGCTGCTTAATAACCCATCTTTAAGACCCAGGAAAGGCTGTGGCTAGAGAGCTGGCTCAGTGGTTAAGAGCACTTGCTGCTCTTGCAGAGGACCTGGGTTTGGTTCCCAGCACTGTATGGCAGCTCACAACCGTCTGTAAGTCCAGTCCCAGAGGATCCAAGTCCTCTTCTGGCCTCCGGAGTACTGCACACACATGGTGCACATGTGCTCATTCGGACAAAACACTCACTGCACAAAATGCTTTGAAAAGACCCAGTAAAGGAAAACATGAAATTCTAAATGGGAAATGTTGGAGGAGGTTCTTGTGCACTGTTTTCAGATGCTGATTTCAGGGCCCCTGAGATCTGGTTACCAGCCTGCCTTGGGCATTGTTGTTAACGTTGAACCATCTCCTCTACCCAAGTGATAAGAAGAAATGTTCTGCAATTATCCCTGATTGGTTAATAAAGATGCTGAAGCCTGTGACTGGGCAGAAGAGAAGTAGTAGGGCTTAGGTTCCCTGGCTTAGAATCTTAGAGAGGAAGGAGGGGAGAAAGAAGTCACCGTGGCAGGATGGATGATGAGCACATGGCCATGAAGACAGACTGATGGAACAGAAGCAAAGAGGATGACTTTATTGGCAGGTGACCTGGTATGTATAGCTTGTTATGTGTACCTTAGAGGGTTGGTATCTGCCCAGCTCCTATATTTTAGGCTTATAAAATAAATCACAGTCTTTCTGTGTCAATTCTTTTGGGAGATAACCCAAAAGATAAAGACAAACCATTGCTTTTTTATGTGTTACACTAAGAAGGTTGTCAGTTGAGTATCCAGCTCTCCCAGAGCAGAGGCCATAGGTTGCTGGCCAGCAGCCCCAGAAGCCAGGTAGAAGTCATCTGCCATTTACCAGGACCTACTGTGGGGCGGGGCGGTGGTGGTGGGGGGAACGGACCAGTAGATGACAGACATTGACTACTTTACTTTGCTCTTTTCTCCCGGAAAGCAAAGGCAGCTCCTGGAGTGCCTGGGCTGGGCAGCAAGGATTGGTAGTGTCTCCTGATTCCAAGAGGCAAACCTGAGAGTCTTTTGTTGTTTCTGTACGGGTCTCCTGGCTCGCCTGGAGCTCCCTATGTACTCCAAGGTGGCCTTAAGCTTGCCTTGCTCTTCCTGCCTCTCCCTCTGAGTGCTGGCATTATAGACAGGCACTGTCACACCTTGATATATATATATATAT
>NW_026592710.1:5810593-5844144 GCF_907164565.1 Psammomys obesus | reverse complement strand
ATATATATATATATATATATATATATATATATATATATATATATAGAAATAATTATATATATATATATATATAATTATTTCCTGCCTGTGCCTGTGCACCACATGCAAACCTTGTCCCTGGGGAGGTCAGAAGAGGATATCAGATCCCCCTAGAACAGGAGTTAAAGGTGGTTTTGAGCCACCATGTGGGTACTGGGTCCCTTCGTCCTCAGCCACGATCACCTTTCCGCTTACCAGCCTTTCCAATGACATCTGTGCAAGGACCGAGAAACCAATGTCTTTGAGCTCTGTGGTGGCAAAGCCCAGGAGGATTTGGAAAGTGCGGGCAGAGCCACGATGATCGTCCTCAGCGCTGTCCTCCCTCCAAGTTGGATGCCTCAAGCTCTTGTCCTTGTGCTTCCCAGAGCAAGGGAAAAGAACACTGCTTCCTAGAGACACCTAGAGAGGGCCACAGTTCAGCCTCAGCGGGTCTCTCTCACGAACGTGGCTTTTCTTCCTGAGGCCACCTCTGGGAGGACATTGATGTGGCCTTTGGCATCCCTCCACTCAGGGGAGTTGGGGAGGGCTCTTGGAGTTTTGGTTTCTCACACAGATTGTGCCGAGGGGGCTGTCTTGGTGAGTCCATTGACTGCCACAAGGCTTCTCCCACAAAGTTTTTGTTTTGCTTTGTCTTTCTTTTTTAAGGCAGTCTGATGTAACCCAGGCTCTCCTCCTGCCTCTGCCTCCCAAGCACTAGGATGACAAGTATTCAGACAGTATGCTAAGCTTTTTTTAAAAAGTTTTTCATTCATTCATTCATTATTTTATGTGTGTGGAGGCATGCATGTAGAGATCAGAGGACAATTTCTGGGATTTTTTTCCCTTCTATTCATCATGTTGATTCCAGGGAACAAATTTGGGTTGTCAGGCTTGGTGGCAGATGCCCTTACTTCAGCAGCTGCTGAGATGCTGCCCCCTGCCCCGTTTTCCCTGGGACAGAGTCCTGGTGTATAACCTAGGCTGGCCTCAGGCTCCAGCTTCTCTTGCCTCGTGGGATATAATCATGTACTGAGCTCTGCTCTATGTCTAGCGTTAGGTTAAGAGCTGTTGTGGGGATAGAAATGACGCCACATCCTCCAAGCCTGATCCTTTCTGTTTGGGTGGTAGCACGGGGGTCAACACAAGTGACAGTTGGGACAAGTCAGGGGACAATGAGAGGACAGAGCCACAGGCAGGGTAGCCAAGCGTGCAGAGGCCCTCTCTCATGGCCTCCTCCCATCTCTGCGTGCTGTTTATTTAAGGCCACTCGGGCCATTAGTGCTGCCTACATGTGCAGCACTGTTCACTGAAGGCAACCCCCAGGGACAGCAGAACCTGACAGCCCCCTCCCCAGCAGCCACCGGTTGCCAGTGGCTCCTCAGCTAGGGCTGGACCCTGTGAACCCGCCCCAGTCCATGCTGGGCTTGCGGCCGCCTTGACCTTGTGCGGGTCTTGTGAATGCAGTGACAGCCCCCAAGTTCCTGTGTGCAGTGGCCCCCGTCATGTGTGGCGAGCACTGCTTCTCTGCAGACAATCACTATATCCAACTCTTACAGTCTTCCTGCTCCGCCCCCTTCCAAGGTGATCCCTGAGCCCGGAGGACTGTGATGATGCCCCATCTCGGGCTGGACACCCCCACGGCCTGGTTCTCTGCCCATGGTCCAGCTGTAGGTCTCTGTTAACTACCATCCATCACAAAAGCAGCTTCTCTGATGGGCTTGAGGGAGGTATTAATCTGAATCTTTGTTTGTTTGTTTGTTTACAGGGCTGGGGATGAAACCCAAGGCCTGGCACCTGCCAAGCAACGGCTCTATCAACTGAACTACTGGCCCAGCCCGGCCCGGCCCGGCCCAGCCCGGCCCGGCTGCTGCATATTAAGGCAGACTACAGGTAATGGTCAGATTTCTGTGTAACTGCAGGCTGGAGTCCACAGCCATCCAAACACTGGCCTGGGTGTCGGTGTGGAGGACTGCAGCTTCCTGAGTCAAGGGTATCCTCCACCCTCTGAAGGGGTGGGCTTCATCTTATCATTTGAAGGACTATATGAGGTGTCCCGGAAGAAGAGACACTTCCCGTTGGGCCCAGTCTCAGCTCTTCAGGCCTGACCAGCCCCACTGGTTATTTGGGTCTGGTTGAGGGAAGGTTGTTGTTTGAGATCACTGTTTGATTTTTGGGGGTGCGGGGTGCATGTGCATGGCCTAGCATGTGTGTGGAGGTCAGAGGACAACTTGCAGGAGTCCGTTCTCCTCCCACCACGTGGTTCCTGGGATCTGCCGCAGGCTGCCTTGCTTGACAGGAAGTGCCTTTACCCGCTGCCCCATCTCGCTGGCCATTTTTATTTTAAAAGGTTTTTTGTTTTGTTTTGTTGTTTTTGTTGTTTTGTTTTTTGAGACGGGGTTTCTCTGTGTAGCCGTGTCTGTCCTGGACTCACTTTGTAGACCAGGCTGGCCTCGAACTCACAGAGATCCGCCTGGTTCCCCCAGAGGTCAGAAGAGGGCATCACACTCTCATAACTGTTGTTTCAGGTGGTTGTGAGCTGCCATGTGGGTGCTCAGACCTGAACCCGGGTCCTCTGCAAGAGCAGCAAGTGCTTTTAACCACTAAGCCATCGCTTCAGCCTCTTGGTTTGTTTTTTTTTGTTGTTGTTGTTGCTGCTGTTGTTGTTGTTGCTGCTGTTGTTGTTTTTCAGTCTTACTGTATTGCCCAGACTGGTCTTGAACTCCCGAACTCAAAGGGACCTCCTGACTCAGCCTCTGAGTGGAAGCTGGGAGGTATTCCTGAAGCTCTCCTGGTGGGGCTAGCCCTCCAGCTGAAGTCTGACTCGCGTCCTCTGTGGGTGCTGGGTCGGGGAGGCGCCGATGCACCCTGCTTCCCTCCTGTGGTGGCATGCTGGCATCAGGGGGCTGGAGAAGTCTGCACTGCCTTGGTAGGGCCTGTCACACACCTCAGCTTCCTCCAGCAGCTCCGCACCTGCCCACAGACCCTCAGGCGGGGCCGGCCGGCTGTGAGTGCTTCTTTGGCAGTGTCTTAGCTGGTTGTTGTGAGTAATAGCGAAGGAAGCAATCAGCAAGTATACTGCCCTAGAAGTGCTGCACGTTGTTGGGCCGAGAGGGAAGAAAATGCAGAGAGAGGCACAGACCTTCGAGAGCGGCCAGGACTTTGGAAGCTTTTCCACCATGCTGGTTGGTAAGGGACGCTTGCGGAGGCGGCCATCAGCATCCCAGGAGGAGCCCGTTTGGCGGTGTTGGGGTGGGGAGGCGGTGCACAGGGACTGGGGTGAGCACTTCCGGCTGAGAGAAGCTTGCATGGAGGGGCAATAATTACAGCACTTATGGAGAGCGTGTGTTGTATGTTTATCCTCTTAGCCAAGCGGCTGCCATCTTGGGGCATTCAGCTGCGCCCCCTTGCAAAAGGATTATCTGAGCTGGGCTTGTTGACTGTTTCTCTTGGAGGGCTGAGGAGGCTCACAAGACCCTCACCTGGGCCCAGCTGCTCCCTTCCACCTGCTCTATCCAGCTCTGCTTTAAAGGCAGGTGACCTCTGGGAGGGGCTGGGGAGGACAAGGGGATTCAGCTCACAGACAGCTGCCATTTGTGCAGCTACGGGAAGTCCTCATCCCTACTGGGTACATGTCGCCTGTTAAGGAGGCACACCCACAGCCCTGTAAATAACCCCTCATCTATGTGCCCAATAAACTCATTGGTTCCCCGGAGTCAACGTTGGCACAGACATGCCTCAGTTTGTCTGTGTGGTCTTAGGAGGAGGGCTGGATGTTGCTTCCATCTTCTCCCGGGAAGGAACGGTACGCTAGCTGGGAAATCCCACACTAAATGCCCCCAGCATGTGCCATCGAGAGTCTGCTGTGCTCTGCATCGTGCAGACAGACACACGGCCCCAAACACAAAGGTAGCCAAACACGCAGGTCACAGTGAGGGACTGAGTGCAGAAGTCTTGGGCTGCTGTCCCTGGAGATGGGCTCAGATCTGTTGCTGAGCGAACCCAGTTGTCTGCTCTCACGATGCGTATTTCAAAGGCATCTCAGAAAACCTGGATGAGGCCTGGTGGCTTAGGCCTGCAATCCCAGCATTCATAGAGGATAACCAATTCAGTGGTCTGAGCTACAGTGTGAAACCCTCAAGGGAGTCGAGGAAGAAGTACCTCATGCAAGCTTTCCTTTTTAGCCAAAGCCAGACCCAGGATGCCTTGAGGACCCTGGGGGTAACCTCTGCCATTTGGGGTCTAACCTTCGACTGAAGATAGACACCTCTCTTCTTTCTCCGGGGTTTTTCATTGTGTGTGTGTGGGCGGAGGGAGGTGTGTATGTGCCGGTGGCTCGTGTGTGGAGGTCAGAGGACAGCTGTAGGAAGTTCTCTCCTTCCGCCTTTCTGTGGGTTCCAGACCAGGTCGGCAGTCCGGTCACACCTGTGTGGCAAGCTCTTTTACCCACTGAACCATCTCGGTGGCTCTCTGGTCTCCAGAGACAGTCTCAGTGTGTAGCCCTGGGTAGCAGCTTGTCATGAGGACAGACTTGACTCAATCCTCCTGTCTCAGCCTCCCAAGTGCTGGGATTACGGGCATCTGTCATGAGACCCAGCCCCCTCCCTTTCTCCTAGTGTCAAGGGGAGGTGTGCAGCCACCCTCTTCAGCAAGCTCCTTCCCACAGGAATTGTTCTTCCCATGTGTAGACCTTTGCACTGAGCGCTGCCGTTAGAGAGGGCCCCTTTGTAATGAGGCCTGGTGGATGGACCGTGCCCTGTGCCCTCAACCACACACACCCTCAGCTCTCCAGCCCTGGGGAAGCGGGCGTGGGCTGAGTGGGGCTGAAGAAATGTCAGGAATGCCGAGCAGTGACAGAAGTCGGTCTCCCTTGCCTGCAGCGCATATGAGGGCCTGCTAGCACAGTCTTCACATATTTTTTTCAGCTTTCCACCAGAAGTCAAGAATGTCTGACCCTCCTTCCCCCAGTAATTGACTACCCCTGGACTTGTAAATTAAAGGGGCCACACCCTGGCTTCTGCTGTGTATTAGCTTGAATTCAAGTGAAGTCATTTTTTAAATTTCATATATATATATATATATATATATATAATTTTTATTTTGTGTTCATTAATGTTTTACATACAGGGTTGTCTGTATGAGGGTGTCAGAAGTCCTGGAACTGGAGTTACAGACAGGGGTGAGCTGCATGTGGGTGCTGGTATTGAGCCCAGGCCTTCTTGAAGAGCAGACAGTACTCTTAACCCTGAACCACCTCTCCAGCTCCAAGTAAAGACATTCTCAAAAAAACTTATTTTCCAGACCAGCTTGGCTTTCATTTGTGCCTGTAGAAGCTCAAGAAAAATGTTCTTTTTAGAGATAATACACCTGCAAAAATGCCTGGATTTCTGGGTGTGGTGGCATTAGCCTTTAATCATAGCCTCTGGAGGCAAAAGCAGGTGGATCTCTGAAGTTCAATGCCCACCTGAACTGTGTACAGGGAGCTTCAGACCTGCCCAAGCTACATGGTGAGACCTTATCTAAATACCTACACACACACACACACATACATAAATACATAAGAAAGAAAAATCTAGATAATAAGGATTCAGAAATGGCAGCTGGGTGGGGTGGCTCATACCTGTAATTCTGACACTTGAGGGGTTGAAGGCAGGAGGATCAGTTCAAAGCTGATGGGATTACACAAGATCCTAACTCAAGGAACAGAAAAGTAGAGCTGGAGATCTGGCTTTTAGTTACTGCTTTTCCAGAGGACCTGAGTTCAGTTCCCAGCACCCATCAGCTCAGCCATCTGAAACTTTCAATTCCACGGGATCCGATGCCCTCTTCTGACCTCCCTGGACATTGCGTGCATGCGGTGCACAGACACACATGCAGAGAAAACACGTAGGCATATAGGAACATAACGTGATCGTTAAAAAGTAACAGAAAAGGAATATGCCAGCGTTGGTTTGTCTAGTGCTGGGGTCAGTGCAGGGACTCAGTGTGCTGAGCAGCCCGGGACCCTGGGTTGGCGACTGCATTGGTCCTGGTGGAGGAAGGTCACACCGAAAGATGCTAGGTGTCGGCAGGTGTGGAAGCTCTGTAATGTTCTTGTTCCATCTGACTACGATTTTTTTCCAAAATAAAACGTTGATTAAAAACAACAATCAGAAGCTGTGTATGTGTATGCACACATGTTTACACTTGAATACATCCAGGCCCCTGGGGCCTTTAAAGAATGCTCTGTCCTCGGATCGGAGTCTGAGTCCAGCCTGGTCTACATACTGAGTTCCAGGCTAGCCCGAGTTACAAGGTGAGACACTGTCTCAAAACAAGCAAGAAAAGAACTTCCTTTGGTGCTGGAGGGAATGACTCAGGGGTTAAGAGCACTGGCTGCTCTCCCAGGGGACCAGGGTTCAATTCCCATCACCCACAGCTCACAGCTGTCTGTTAAGTCCAGTTCCCAGGGATTCAACAGATATATATGCAGGCAAAGCATAGCATAAAAACGTATCATTTAAACAAATTTACTCCTTTAAAAAGGAGCTGTTTAAATAAATTAAAATTAAGGCAAAAAATCAAAACAGGACATCAGTTAAATGGGGGTTGGCCCAATGACCTCATTTTAATCCGATCATCTTTGAAAAGCTCTGTGTCCAGTCACCGTATGAGGCAGGAGTCAGCATCAGTATATGAATTAGAGAGCAGGCATGCGGAGGAGGCCCCATGTCCGCACAGCCTCTTCTGGGTACTTCATAACCCAGTTGTAATATCTCAACAGTATGCTTCTGGTCTAGATATAGACAACAGCCCAGGGCCCGTGTCCATCCCCAGGAAGAGGCCTTGGCAGAGTCTGACACAGTCATGGTGGTTGGCAAGGCTGTGGGGCTGCCGGAACTCTTCCTGGCTCTCGATTGCCGCCAGCAGAGAGCCTGGGGAGTGCCAGTCAGCTGCTCTGTAATTCCTGATCGGCAGGGCAGGAGGAAGTGAGTGGGCACTGGAGGGTTCCGTGAGACACTGAGACACGGCAGTGCGCAGGCTTGAGAGGAGAGGGAGGCTTGGGATCCTGCTGGGTGGCTTTCGTGGGGGCCTGGGAGGCAGGGTCAGGGATGGAGCAGTCAAAGGGAGCCTGATGAACTTGAAGACTCTGAGGCCGGATCCTGAGTGTGTGGGGCCCTCACTCTTGTTGGCTGGCGTGCTCAACAGACAGGGTGTAGATTGGCTCTCGGCTCCCTGGGGCCCATATGCCTTGCACATGCTTGAAATTTCCATATTTTTACAAAATAGGAAAATGGTCCAGGAGCCCAGTTCTCCTTTCCAGGACAAAGGAGTGGGGCAGGAAGCCCCAAACCTCTGACATGGGGGGAGCGTCGCCATCTGGTGGCAAGCAGAGGGCATTGCCAGCACAAAAGCGTGACCGAGTAGGCACCCAGCGAGGGAAGGGAAGCCAGCCCTTCATAGCAAGATCGCTTTTTCTTTTTTTCGTCTCTCCTCTCTCCCCCTCTTTTAATTTTTTATTATATTTATGTACAGAAAACCCAGCAGTGTACATTTACCCCAGTTTAGTGGTGAGTTCTTCTGTCTTTGCCTTTTCCAGCTTGGCAGTGCAAGCCACGGATTTCGGACCCCAGTGGCAGTGGATCTCATTGTAAATGGTCCTTATAGCTTCCCCCAGTTTAGCCAGAGCACCCTTGTCTTCCGAGTTAACCTGTGTGAAGACGACAGTGGTACAGGTCTTCCTGTGGACCAGCCACCCCCGCCTGGCCTCTCCCTCGATGATGCAGTGGAGGACCCCCCTTTTGTGACTCTGGGCAGGCAGGAAGAGCACCAGCTCAATGGGGTCTACGTCATGGGCGATGGCCACCAGCTGAGGCTCCTTGCTCTCCACCGGGGTGGGGGCTGTACTGACCCCTGCTCGAAGGACAGGTGCTCTCTTAGTTGACAACCCCTTTGCCTGCAGCTTTCTTCTCAGCGAGGGCCAGCAGCCTCTGCTTCTCTCCTGCTTTGTCTCTGGCCTGTACTTGTGGGCCAGCTCAAGCAGCCTGTAGCTGTTTGCCGGTGCAGGGCCTGGGTGAACTGGTTAAGGCAGGAGGTACTTGGAGCCACTTGGCCCTTTGCCGCTGCAGCCTGATGTCACAGGGCCATTTGAGAAGTGTGTGAAATCTCTTTTGGGCTGGATGTCCTGCCCGGTACCAGAGTTCTTAGGTCTTTCCTCAAACAAAGGATCCACCATTTCTTTAGCCTCTTGTTTCTTTACAATGGCTGCAGCCACTTCTTCCCCCTGGCACTCTTTCCTTCTCAGCTGGAAGGAGAAGGAGAAGGAGAAGGAGACCCTCCCCCTCTCTTAGACAGGGTCTCACTATGTATCTTTAGTTGGCCTAGAACTATAGACCAGGCTGGCCTTGAAATCACAGACCTCCACATGCCTCTGCCTTCCAGGTGCTGCTGAACTTTACTCCTCCTCCTCCTCCCCCCCTCCTCCCCCCTCCTCCCTCCTCCTCCTCCCCTCCTCCTCCCCCCTCCTCCTCTTTCTCCTCCTCCTCCCCCTCTCCCCTCTCTTTCCCTCCTCTTCTTCCTCCTCCCACTCTTCCTCTTCCTTCTTTGTTCCAGGTTCTCACAATGTAGCCCATACTGGCCTTGATGTCTGATCCTCCTGCCTCAGCCTCCTGAGTCCTGGGGTTACAGGCACCCACTATCATGCCAAACTTCAGAATAATACTCGTATTCCTGCCCTCTCCAGTTTTTGAGATGGGATCTCAGTATGTAGGCTTGGCTGACGCCTTGCGCTCCTGATCTTCCTCCCTTTACCTTCCCAAGTTCTAGGACCAAAGCCCTTTGCCGTCACTCATCACACCTTTTAACCTTGCTTTTACTTCATGCCCCTCTAGCAAAGCCTATGTGTCTTTGAAACAAAAGTGTCAGTCAGAGGAAGCCATGTGCGGTGGTGCCTTCCTGTGGGAGGCCGAGGCCACAGGACTGCAAGTTTAGGCCCAGCCCAAGCTACTTACTGAGACCCTATTTCAATTTTTAAAAGTATGTCATAGAGCCTTGTGAAGTGGTGCTGTGGCAAAGGGGTTCTGCTGATGAGGCCGTGATGACCCAAGTTTGATGCCCAGGACCCATGTAGTGGGAAGGCAGAACAGACTCCCAAAAGATGTTCCCTGACCTCCATGTGCACACACAACACACACAAATTAATAAATTCATGGCGGTGCATGACTTTAATCCCAGCACTCAAAAGGCAGAGAGGCAGGCAGATCTGAGTTCCAGGCTGGCTACATAGTGAGACCTTTTCTCAAAAACAACAGAAAAAAAAGTGCAAAACAAAAACTCAAGATAATAGATTAGTGTAAAAAAGAAGTATATTGTATGCCTTGGGCTTTCAGTTAAGGTCGAATGTAAAGTAAAAGGAACTCTTGTTTAACACAGGTGAGGCTCTGGGTTCAATCCCCAGAACAAAAGGGAAACACGTGGTTCACAAGACCAACAGGGAACAAGAGCATTCAAATACGTGATGAAATCAGTCTGGTGTAGAGCGGTACCTGCTTCTTGTTGACACACTACGTGCCAGAAAGCAGTCTAAGACAGTGATGAGTCAGCCATGGTGGCACTCGACTGGTGAGGGGACAGGAGGAACAGGAGTTCCAGGCCAGCCTGGACCCTATTTCAAAAACCCCAATACTCAGAAGACAGAGGCAGATGGATCTCTGTGAGTTTGAGGCTGGCCTGGTCTACACAGCAAGTTTCAGGACAGCCAGGGCTATACAGTGAGACTGTTTCAAAAAATAATAATTTGTAATGATTATAAATTTTATCTGAGCATTGGTGACTTTTTTAAAAGATTTATTTATTGATTATGTACACAGTGTTCTGCCTGCATGTACACCTGCAGGCCAGAAGAGGGCATCAGATCTCACTATAGATGGTTGTAAGCCACCATGTGGTTGCTGGGAATTGAACTCAGAACCTCTGTAAGGTTCTTAAAAGCCAGTGCTCTTAACCTCTGAGCCATTTCTTCAGACCTATTGGTGACATTTTGAGAATTTGAGACATAATAGAAAACATGTAGTATCGATTGCTCTTTTTAAATTTGTGTCTTTATTTTTAAGGAAATACCTCCCTGAGTTGCCCAGGTTAACCCCAACTTTACCCTTAGATCAGACTATGCTCCTGGCTCAGCCTCCCGAGGAGCTGAGATTATGAGCATGCCCCATTGTGCCCACTTTAGGGTTTCTGTTGCTAACATAACTAAGTATTGTAAAAAAGAAAAAAAAAAAAAAAAAGATGTGTTGCTAAGGGCAGGAAATGATTGGTGGTGTGAGCCTTGGTGTGTGGCTGCCTTCCTGATTGCTGGACTGCAGGCCAGGCCCTTAGAATAGGCAGCCAGGCCAGCTGTACTTCACTCCCAGCCAGCTGCCAGCACTGGCCATTTATCCCATAGGCAGGGCCAACTGATCTCGGCCAGCTAAGTCCCTGCCCCTACCCATCAGTCAGCACCGGCAACAACAGAAACACGTGGAACCAGATCAACAAGCTGAACAAGAAGGGGAGGAGATCCTACTGAATATATTATGTGCTACGAAACAGGGTTCGGAGCAAGATTAACTAGAATTCTTATAACTGAAGGTTTTCTTTCAATCCCCTTTGCTTTAAAGCCAGGGATTTGGACCCAGCTTAGTCCATTTGGGAGGCTGAGGAAAGGGAAGCAGGAGTTGAAAGCCAGCTTGGGCTGCAAGAGATCTATCCTCAAGCAACAGCAGGGCCAGGGCACTTCTTCACAGCATCGCTCACCGTGCCAGGAAACAAAACAGCCCGGTCCATCAGTGCCTGAAAGGATGGAGAAAACATGGTCTCATTTCACAGTGGCATGTCCTGGGACCCCAGCTACTTAGGAGGATAGGGCAGGAGTTAATCCCTGAAGTTCAAGGCCAGCCTGGGTCACGTAGAAAGACCACATTTTAAAACCAACCAGCCAAACATAAACTCCCACATGCACACATGATCTGCTCATCCATTTTAACAGTGTTTGGCCCTGAGAAGGCATGAGACACTAACCAGTGGCACAGCAGGGGTGAACCTTGACAGTGCATGGAAGTAAGTGGGTGCCAGGGGCAAATGTGGAGACAGAAGGCCGAGCAGGAGGAGGGAGAAGGGGGAGCTATTGCTTAAGGCATATAAAGCTGCTGTTGAGAATGATGAAAGTGTTTTGGAAATAGATGTTGTGATCATTGCACAACACTGATGGTCACTGTTCGAAGGCTGCTGCGTTGTGTGCTTAAGAAACGTTAAAAGGCTAGGTGAGGGGGATGGTGCACAGACACAATCCCGGGGCTTGGGAGGCAGAGGCAGGAGGATTGAGGTCATCATCGGCTACATAGCCAGTACGAGGGCCACAGCCTGGGATGCATGAGACCCTGCCTCCAAATAAGTCAGAACAGTACATCATCTGTCCTCTTTCATTTCTCCTTGTAGATTTATTCATTTTGTGTGTGTGACTGTGTGGATACCATGGGTGTACCTGGTACCCACAGAGGTCAGAAGAGGGCATTGGATCCCCTGGCACTGGAGTTACAGAAGGTTGCGAATTGCCATGTGGGTGCTGGGAACTGAACTCAGGTCCTCTGCAGGAGCAAGTGCTCTTAACCACTGAGACTTAGCTTCATCTTGATGCTGTTTGTTCACTGCCAGGCTTCTACTGCCCCGATAGAGCTCCAGACATGTCCCCTTGGCTTTTCTACTAGAAATCTAATGTTCCTGAGCTGAGAAAACTCAACGGCCTCTTGTTAAACCTGCTCTCTGGAACGGGGCATGGTCAAACACACCTGTAATCTCATCATTGTAATCCTAGAAGTCTAGAATCTTCTCCCTTTGTGCATTTTTTACTTATACTCACAAATGACCCTTATAAATCTTATCAACCTTACCTCCTGATCACAGCCTCCCACATTTATAGTTGATTGAATAATCAAGGGATTGCAAGCGTGGCTTGGTGGAGTAGGGTGGATCTCTACAGTCCTGCCCAGAAACATGGACAGGACAGACAGACAGTGCTAGACCTGGAGTCTTCCTCTGAACCCTTAAACCTTTCTCCTGCTACTACCTAGATCGTAAGGCAGTTTTGCCTGCAGAAAGACCCTGGATAGAGGCGCCATCTTCCCCTTTGGTGGCTTGGCTAGTCTTTAATTTGGCCAGTCCTCTTTGACCCACACATTGAGGAACATAGAGGCATTGGCCATGCCCAAGAGCTACCTCGATGGCTAGGCCTGAGAGAACCAGGGTCAATGTACAGATACCCAGCAAGTTGGGAGCAACAGTCTTAAGTTAAAGGTGGAGATAAGGATAGTACCAGGTGTGGGGGGGGGGTGGAGTTTAAAATCCTTGATCTCTTATCAGCCACTGGGTGGTGTTCCTTGAAGACTAGGGCCCTAATTCCAGAAATGCACTGGCTAGGTTTGGCTGAGTCACAGTCTTCTTTGGGGATCCTGGAGCCAGGGGAGAAGCAGGAGAAGCCAGGGAGAAACAGGACCCACAGGTCCTGTTTCCTCTTCCTGAGGTAAGGCTGTGGGTGGAGAGAGAGACAGCTGGTTCAGGTCCTGACCAGGGCAGGGTCTTTCCCCTTCAAATGGGGAAATGGGACCAGGTGGCCATGGCAGCGTCTCCCAGGAGCACAAGGAAAGTCCCTCTCTGCTTCAGTTTCTAGAACCACATATGTGACCTGCTACTTATGTCAAAATCAAACTCAGAAAGTCACTTGGTGCTCCTCCAATTTAGAGGGCCTGACATGTCAACCCTGTACACACACATCCCACCTCTACCCCCAACCCCGACTTCACCGGAGGCAGAGACTATTAAGCCTCTTCTTGCGGTGAGATTTGTTGGGAAGTGCAAAGGAAGCTGACCTCCTTCCCGGGGCAGCTAGCCTGGGTGATAGGGCTACGTTGGCCATGGCTCCTGAGGACTCTGCATGCAGAGCAGTCAGCAGCTGTCAGCTGGCTCAGTACAGCCCTTGGAGAAACACCTCAGGGTCACCTCCTCTGAGTACACAGGCAGGGTTCCAGAACACTGAGGTTGGGACTGCAGAGGCAGCCCTGAGCTGGGGTTTCCCTTGGTTTGCTGTTCTTGTTCGGCCCCTGCATAGGAGAAGCAGAACCTCAGGGGCCTGGGTCCTTAGTTTCTGGCTTTCTTGGGTAGAGCCTACTCTGCACAGTTTAGCATCACCCGGCAAGCTGGGAACCAGGATCCTCCGTGATGTGAGCATCAGTGAGCCTCAAGCATGGAGATCTGGCTTCAGGCTTAAAGCCAATTATGCACATTCCAGGGATTTCCCTAGGAGGAAAGTTGTTGGCCAGCTGCTTCCTCAAGGTATCAGTGGAGGTGCTGGCAGCTCCATAATGCAGGAAAGGTGCAGCCAGTACTGATCGGACAAGCCAGGCACACCTGTGATCCCAGCCCTGGGAAGGCTACCAGTCCAAGGCCAGCCTGGGCTATATTGGGAGACTGTCTCAAGCAAAGGACAACAGGAAAACACAGACATCTTACTTTGTCGGACCTCTCCTGATTCCCTTCTCCCCCGCCTCGTCCCACTGCACTCCAGCATACTCTAGGGGTGAAATGAGCGTGATCTGAGCATAGGAAACATCCCAGGCCCCTGCCCTCTCAACCGCCAAGGCACAGGGCTGGTTGCAAACCTATTCACACCAGTAGAGAAGCAGCTAAGGGGATCCAATGACAACCCTGAGCCAGGCTTAATCTTTGGAAAGGGAACTCCAAGGGGATGTTAGGGGACTTTTGAACAATTCAGAGTGGCTGGGAAAAACAGCAACTGTTCTTGGGCTCTCTGCAAAGCAAGCTCCAGAGATAGGCTTGCTGACGCTATGAAAAGTTGCTTTTAGTAACTTTTCTATATGAAAGAATACACACTCATTCTTTCTTACAAGCAACTAAAACTTGGAAACAACCCCAATGTCCCAAACCAACTGATATCATTGTAAATTGTGTATATAATGTGCTGCCACTGGCGATGAGAATGAATAGCTACAGCTGTAAGAATGTTGGCAAGTCTCATTAAAAAACAAAAAAACAAACACCAAGACACTTGCCTAGCATGCACAGGGCTCTAGGTTCAGTCTCCAATATAGCAAAGAAAAAATAGTTTCGTGTTTAAAAAAATATAAACTGGCTATGGTGGCACACATCTGTAATTCCAGCCCTTGGGAAATTGAGACAGAAAGATTGAGAGTTTGATGTCAACACAGACATACACATAAAACAGTTGTGTTCACAAAGGGGGCAGAGACTGAGATTTATTGGCTGCCAGCCCAGCTCCTGGGAGAGACCCTGCCAGAGGAAATCAGGCGGAGTGTGGTAGGGAAGGGCAGTTCACCACCCTCCTCTGGCCTCACCACAGGCAAATGTACCCACAACCTTCATACACACAAAATCCTAAGTGTCCGAGTTAGAGTTGCTGTTGCTGTAATGAAACCATGACCAAAGCAACTTGAGAGGAAAGGGTTTATGTCAGTTTACACTTCAGGTAACAGGGACTCAAGCAAGACAGGACAGGACACCTGGAGGCAGGAGCTGATGCAGAGCCATGAAAATGCTGCTTCCTGGCTTGCTCAGCCTGCTTGCTTACAGAACCAGGGCCACAGCCCAGATATGGCTCCACCCACAATAGGCTGGGCCCTCTCCCAGTAATCTGTAATTACTGAAATGTTCTACAGACTTGCCTATAGTCCTGTCCTATGTAGGCACTTTTTCAATTGGGGTTCCCTTCTCTGTTGTTGAAAATAAATGGTGTCTGGCTAAATATGTTTATTATTAGTCCCATGATTATCACGGCGGCATTATTTAACCCGCTATCATAATCAATAAGACACAGACACCTGTTAGATTTTATAATGGCCTTATAAGACCTTGGGCAAATAATTCCACCTACGCTGTCTCAACAACCTCACCATCTACCTCCCAGCCCCCATCCAATGCCATCTGTCTTAACAATTCTCATCTGGCCTATCTCCCATCTGTAATTCCACGAATACTTGCTCATCCTTCATCTGGATTGATCCTCTCTGTGACACTGTCGGAGACCACTCTCCGGGCCCATGTGATTCTCCCCCCTCCCCCGAAGATGATTCCAGCCTGTTTTCAGTTTGACATAAAATTAGTCAGCACAATTGACCCCTTGTCAATCTGACACACAAACACTTTGTTTACTAAGATATAGCCTTTTCTTTCTTTTTTTATTCAAGGTCTCAGATTAATAATATCAGAAATATAAAACATATCACCAATGTAAAAGTCCCACAACTTTTACCAACATAAACACCTTAAAAGTCTCCAGCCAGGCAGTGGTGGTGCACACCTTTAATCCCAGCACTCGGGAGGCAGAGGCAAGTAGATCTGTATGAGTTCGAGGCCAGCCTGGCTTAGTTCCAGGACTCACTCACGATCTTCTGGGCTCCTCCAAAGGGCTTGGGCCACTTCTCCAGCTTGTCCTCTAGGCTCTGGCTGGCTCGACTCCACCTCTGTCATTGTCTTTGGTGGTCAGCCCTTGGCACTGGCATCTCCAAAGTAGCAGGGTCTCCTGCTGAAGCTGGGCTGCGCCTTCAACGATGGCCGCACACAGGCTCTCACAGTGCCACGCCTCAGCTGCTCTCCATGACCCCTTCATGTCCTCAAAACCAGTACAACCTGGGTGACTCTTACACTACCAAGGTTGGTTGCTGGCTCCAGTGACAGCCTGAACCAGCTCCTGAACAGGTTCTATGTGCTGACCTGAGGAAACACCTCCCAGAAGATTCCATCTTAGTGATGCTGGTCTCTTCTTAAATTACCAACTAATTTCTCAGCTCCAGCTGACCAGCATCAATTGTCCCATTAAGGCGAAGGTTTCACTTTAGTAGTTCTGATTCCTGTTAACCACAGCTGACTCTTCAGTCCCAGCTGACCAGGACTGCAGGGTCTTCACAGAAATGGCCCAGAAGAGTCCTTGCTTCCCTCTGAAGCTTCACAAGCCAGATCTCCACTGCCCTCAACATTCTTATCTTCCAGCTCCTGCAGAGCAGCTCACTGAGCTCTCAACACTCCATGGCTTTTCTAGCCCAAAGTTCCAGAGTCCTTCCACAATCCTCCCCCAAACATGGTCAGGTCTGTCACAGCAATCCCCACTATCCTGTTACCAATTTCTGTCCTACTTAGGATTACTATTTCTGAAATGAAACACCATAACCAAAGCCAGTTAGAGAGGAAAGGGTTAATTTCAGTTTACACATCCAGGTAAACAGTCCATCACTGAGGAAAATCAGGAAGGAACTTGGCTCTCAGAAACCTGGAGGCAGGAGCTGATGCAGAGGCACGGAGGGTGCTGCTTACTGGCTTGCTTCCCTCAGCCTGCTTTCTTATAGAACTCAGGACCACCAGCCCAGGGGTGACCCCACCCACAATGGGCTGGGCCCGCGCCAGTCAATAGCGAATTAAGAAAATGCAGCTGGGTCTTCTGCAGAAGTATCCCCATGCCTAAAAACCGCAAAATGCTCAAACAAGACGAAGACTCCGTAAATTGAGAACCAATGTCTCATTTTATTTCTTTTCATTTTACATTGTTATAATTACATTTTTTATTTTATGTGTGTGTGTGGGGGGGGGGGGAGAAGTGTGCCAAGCAGAGGCGTGGAGGTCAGAGGACAATTCACGGGAGTCACTCTCTCTTCCCACCACGTGGGTGGGTCCTGGGAATCAAACTCAGATTGTCAACTTTGTTCCGCCCGGGCCATTACTCAAAACTGTCTCGTGGGCACTGACATTTCATCCCTTAAAATCGCACGTCGGGACTGGGAAGATGGCTCAGCGGTTAAGAGCGCTGCTCTTCCGGGGGACTGGATTGGATTCCTGCACCCACACGGGGTCTGACGCTCTCTTCTGGCCTCTGTGGGCAGTGCGCGCACTTCGTGCAGGCCGTCCAGGCACGTAAAATAATAACATGTACTTTAAAAATCGCACCCAATAGCTATGAAGAATAAATTAGTAAGTGTACATACATACATTATATCTACATTATATTACATATATTACATAATATATTACATAATGTAGATATAATGTATGTATGTATACTTACTAATTTATTATATAATAAATTAGTAAGTATACATACATATATATATATATATATATAATAAATTAGTAATATATATATATATATATGGTTCAGTAGGCGAACACTTTACTGAGCTATGTGAGACTCTTGATTTCCTCTCTCAGCTCCACGAAAACAAACGTCCATTATCACAGAAGTTAGAAACGTCCCCAAATCACCACCTCAGACCTTTCGTAGGTCATGCTCCGGACCTGTCTTTGCCACCATCGGAAGGAATGTCTCCAACAACTGCCCCTCCCCGCCCCAACACACAGGTAAGCAGCTGACCAGGAGGAAAGTAACACTAGCCTTAAGAATGTCCCGTCCCGGCCAGGACGGGACGTCCTAGTCGTTCACTAACCTCATAGGGTAGCTCTGGGAGGCGGAAGGCAACGACTCGGACAGGGCTGGAGCTACCGGCTAGGAGCACCCACCGGGGCGTGGGGAGGCACGTGAGCGCGGTGCTGCGCGAGCACCGGGGCGGAGCCGTGCACGAGTGGGGACCGTGGGCGGAGCTCGGAAGGGGCTGGGCGGGGCCCGGGAGCTTCAGGACTGGACGTGAAGAACTAAGGGGCGGAGCGCTGGAGCCCAGAGCCGGGCGTTTCCGCGCGCGGTGGCGGGGCGCAGGGGCGGAGCGCGAGGAGAGCGCGCCGGGCTGCAGAGACGGGGCGTGGCGTGCTCCGGAGAGGGGGGAAGGGGCGTGAGTGGGCTGGATTGTGGGCGAGGAGAGAGGAGCCCGCCGAGGCGGGGCGCCGGGGTCGGACACCGGGCTACGGAGCCTGTAGAGCTCAGGGGCGGGGCGTGCAGAGCTCAGGGGCGGGGGCCAGGGAGCTCACCGGACGGAGGTGGAGGGCGCAGCCTGGAATTAGAGAGCTCAGGGGCAGGGCGTGGAGGGCGCCGGGCGAGGCGGCCCGTTGCATAGTCGATAGGCTGGGCGGGGCTGGACGCTGGCGGTTACCCGCGGGGACGCGAGCCCCGGGCGCCCAGATGCCTAGACTGGGGCGACGACCGCGGGCTCGGCTTGGCCGCGACCTCTCGGCACTCTTGGACCTGTGCACCCTGGCCTCCTGCCCTTGGTCCCCAGCCGGCCATGCCCTCACCCGCGCCTCCCACCGAGCTGCTGCCGTGGGAGCGCGCGGTGGTCCTGCTGTCGTGCGCGCTGTCAGCGCTGGGCTCGGGCCTCCTGGTGGCCACGCACGCCCTGTGGCCTGACCTGCGTAGCCGGGCGCGGCGCCTGCTACTCTTCCTGTCGCTAGCGGACCTGCTCTCGGCTGCCTCGTACTTCTACGGAGTGCTGCAGGACTTCACGGGCACTTCGTGGGATTGCGTCCTTCAGGGCGCGCTCTCTACTTTCGCCAACACCAGCTCCTTCTTCTGGACGGTGGCCATCGCCTTCTACCTGTACCTCAGCATCGTCCGAGCTGCGCTCGGGCCCAGCACGGACCACCTAGTCTGGGCTTTTCACCTCATCAGGTGAGTAGGAGACGCTGCTCTGCCTCCAGGCCCCAGATCTAGGCTTATGGGTCCCTAGTCTTGCCTGCTGCACTGTGGCACTCTTGCGTCCCCCATATAGATGGCATAGTGGTATGCTGGCAGCCATACCCCCAGGCATCCCTGAACCACGGAAGGATGAAGACATTGGAGCCAAACCTGTCTGCGCATCTCTGGTCTCTGTTGTCTGTCTCAGCCAGAACCTTCCAGCAAGGTGGGGGTTAGGTGCGGAGCTTGCTCAGTGGAGAGAGAGCCCCACCATTTAGAAAGGAGCTGGGACACCCTGTGCCTTTAGCCTCCTGCTTCACCGTGATCTGGCAGTCTCTGCTCCCCATGGAGATAAGCTCCAGTCTGCAGATCAGTTAAGGGGGCTGCCCTGGCGAAGAGCCCACAACTTTCAATTTGCATCCCACCACCCAGGCCACAGTTGTCTCAACTATGAAGTACACAAAGGTATGCTTCTGTAGACCTGAGGCCCCTATCACATACATGACTGCATGTATGTATGTATGTGTATCACATGTGTGTGTACTTGGCACCTTCTAAGGTCAAAAGAGGACATCACATCCCCCAGAACTGGAGTTGCAGATGGTTGTGAACCATCATGTGGGTGCTGGGAATTGAACCCAGGTCCTCTGGTGGTCTTGACTGGCTAGAATTCAGGATTTTTAAAACGGATCTCAGTGGCAAAGGGCCGGTCAGGATCAGGGCAGTCAGCTACCTGCAGTCTCTGACAGTGGGAAAACGCAAGGCCCTGTCCTGCCCTGCTTTCAAGTTGTCAGCAAGAAAGCTGCACCCAGAGGCCAGCCTCACTCATGTCTTTTCAGGGTCTGTGCACAGCTCAAGGCAGGAATCCTAAGGCTGTTTCCTGTTTCCTTGCCTCAGCTCAAGGCACCCGAGTCTACCCTAATTATAGGTCCTGTCTATTAAAAACTTGAGTGCTTTCCAAGGGCTAAGAGGATAGTCAGCACTTTGGTAGAGACGAGTCACCTGGGTGTCACACGCCGAGGCAACAGGCTGGGAAGAGTCACTTGACCTCCTGTTCTTGTAGTTGTTGAAAGCCATTCTTGTGGCTGGTCCCAAAGAAATGAAAGAACACACTTCTCTTCTGGTCGGTGAAGTCTTTGTGCCATGGCACTCACAGTGCAGGGACCTGCTGAAAAGAGGGCTATGGCTTCTCTCTCCTCCAACCTGCATCACACTCCAGCCCTGTCAGAGAACAGAAGTCTTCCTTGGCAGGGCTGGAGTGTGAACACCGGTGTGAAAAGGAGCCCAAGGCTGAACCTCTCCTCTTTGCTGCACTTCCTTAAAAACTAATGAATAAAGTACATTTTTAAGTGAAGAAACGGAGCCTTCTGTGTAGCCCCTACTGAAGATGAACTCCCTAGCCCATCTGAGTTCATCAGAGATCCTCCATGACGGTTCTCTGTGATGCTCGGACAAGTCTTTCTAGGTAAGGCTGTGTTCAAAGGACTTACTGAAACCTGCCCGACCGGTTCGTTTATGACCCAGATCCTCCTACGCTGGCTGCTAAGGGCCCTCACTCTATCGCCTTGGAATATTAGGTTATTGTTGCTGAAAGATTTGTTCCTGTAAGAAATCTCATCTCTGGACACAGCCTACCTGATTACCCACTATGTGTTTATATATTAGACAAGGTCTCCCTGTCAGCCCTGGCTGGCCTGGAACTTCCTGCCTCTGCCTCCCATGGGTGCTCAGATTAAAGGCGTGTGCTACCACACCCATTGATTATCTCTTTTCAGACTACTAAAAATCAAGCCTCTTTAAACTTTACAGCCTTGGAAAGGATTTTTAAAAATCCACAGCACAGCCGGATGTGGTGGTGCAGGCCTTTAGTCCCAGCCCTCCAGAGGGGAGGCAGAGGCTGGTGGATCTCTGTGAGTTCCAGGCCAGCCTGATCTACAGAGTGAGTTCTAGGACAGCCTGGGTTCTGTTACACAGAGAAACCAAAACAAACAAACTAACAAAACAAAAACAACAAAAGAGCCCACAAACACCTAAAACCATCAACAGCACAAATGGTGGATATCCTGATGGTACGTCCCTGTAATCCCAGGGGAGGTAGAGGCAAGAGAATCAGGAGTTCAAAATCAGCTTTAGCTTCATGTAAACTTCAAGGCCAGCTCCATGGGACCCTGTCTCCTCCACCCCGCCCACCCCCAAAGTTACTAGGTATTGACAGAATAATGGAGTAGCATTTTCTCATTAAATTAGAAGAAAAATCGTGAGAACACTAACATGGAAAAGCTGGGGACGCTGAAATGTCCTGCTTTATTGGTTTTGTAAGCTGCCGTAATCCTTGTAGGAAGTGCTTGGTTCATGCCTCTCGATCTCTTAATCCTATTGCCCAGAGCCTTGTGTAAGAAGATGCTACAAAGTTCACACAAAGCTGTAGGTACTCAGGACCTGCTGAGGTGCTGCTGCCATGATGAGAATTAGAGCTAATTTCACTGCCCAACAATATGGGAACAGTAAGTTAAGAGACTCCTTAACTTCCCCTCCAACATGTCATAATAGAATGTGACACGAAAAGGAAATCTTTCTTGCTTGTTTTCTGGAAGTGCTGGGGATTGAAGCTAGAGCTACACTCCCAGCCTCGAGAAATCCCATCTCTAAAACCAATTACAGGTATGACACAAGCATTCCAGAGACTCCGTGTGTGCATACCTGCGTGCTCTCGCGCTCTCTCTCTCTCTCCCCCAGGGAAGCAACCATGTGGCCCTGGAACCTTTCTCTTAATATCACAGTCCTATACTCAGTGACCTTTCTCTCTCATTGGAGGACATCGGGCTCCTGAAGTTTTTGTAAATTTGCTGCCCCTTTATTAGCTCATTGATCACCAGTGGCCCAACCAGGTGGACCGGGCAGTCACTCACCATACACAGAAGATGGACGGCCCGAGACCACTGCTAGGAAGTGGAAGGCTCAGGGGTAGACACTCATTGTGACCACACCAGAGGTACCAAATGTGGTTCTACTTGGCTGGAATGACAGTAACTTGAACAAAACTTATTTCTAGCTTTGCAGATTTCCCAAATGTTAGTCCTTTATCTTCTCCTGTTATTTTTCCTGAACAGACGCAATGCCTCTTCATCTCTAAATGCTTGTGTGTGTGGGGGGGGGGGGGGGCGCTGGCCTTTGGTGAACCTCTGTCTCTGCCGACTCTCACAGTGTCTCTAAGGGAAAGTCTGGCTTGTGGGTCTTTTTAAAGTCTGGCTTGTGGGTCTTTCATGTCTTTTAATTCCCCCTCAATTCTTCCCTTTCCCCATTAGTCTTAGTTTATAACACTGAGTTTAGATTTTATTTTTACTAATTATTGCTGAGGAGCACGTGTGTCGTGGCACCTGTGTGTGGCGTCAGCAGACAGCTTTGTGGCGTCGGTTCCCTCCCCCCACCTTGACGTGGATTCAAGCGCTTGAATCCCCAGGCTTGGACGGCAGGCACTTCTAACCCTGTGGCATTTTGCTAGCCCAGCATTGACTGTTTTGTTCACTTCCTTTTATTTTTGTTTCTGAGTCTGATCCTCCCGCCCCCACCGCACTGTGGCTTCAGCTGTGTGTGCCGCTAACTGGTTGTATGCTCTGCTAAGGATCAGGATCAAACCCAGGCGAGCACTCCATCGACGGGGCTGTATCCTCAGCTCCTAGTTATATTTCATTCAGACACGGTTTTAGTCTGTAGTCCAGGCTGGTCTGGATTTCCACATGTAGCCCAGGCTAGCTTCAGACTCGGGGCAAGCCCTTTGCCTCAGCTGAGGGTTTGTGAGCTGAGGTTGCAGACCTGTGGCACCACGCTGGACGGTGGCAGTGGCCTTGTGAACAGTGCAGCGCGGTGGTCTATAGCCTGGCCCTTGGTTTGGGTTGTTTGTCGGACGCTTCCGCACAGGGCTTTTTAGTTCTGCACTTCGGTGGGTTTCAGAACTGCTTTGGAGTTGACATGGCAAAGTGACATTGGGCAGGCTTGGTGTAGTTATTGCTCTCTCTCTCCTCTGTATGGATGTTTTGCCTGCATGTATGTCTGTATCACATGTGTGCAGTGTCTAAGGAGACCAGAAGAGGGTATTGGGTCCCCTGGGACTGCAGTTACAGCTGGCTGTGAGCTACGATGTGGGAGCTGGGTATTGAGCCCTGGCCTTCTGTTGGAGCAGCCAGTGCTCTTAGCTGAGCCATCTCTGCACCCCCTGTTTCTTCATCCCTGGGAAGGTGCTCTGTGGTCATTGGTTTGCAGTGCCCACCTGAGGCGGGGGCTGGGTCATTTCCCATTCTTCCTTTATGGTAACTAAGATAATGATGATGCCACTATCTCCACCCTCTCTGTGGCAAGGGCTCTAGAGTCTACAGCTAGCCCCTCCAACCCCACCCCATTCTGCCAGATCACTCCTAGAGTCCTGTGGATGGGTAGGATGTGGACTGTTATCTCCAAGGGTCAGAGGTGAGGCTCCTGACTGAGCTGGCCTCCAGCAGTGTGAACTGGATCGAGAGTGAGTGTGACTATGGTCGTTTTGCCCTCTCTCACCTACCTCTCTCGGGTTATGGAGAAGGGTCTTGGGCCCCAAGGTGATCATAAACTCTGTGCTCTGTGGAGAGTGGGAAGTCCCAACATAGTGAAAAGGGGAACAAAGGTAGGGTCCAGCCAAACATATTAGTATATGCCTGTAATCCCAGCACTTAGGACGCTGAAGCAGGGGGATTGCCATTAACTCAAGGGCAGAGCTGGATTTCAGGGGTTCTGTTTGCTGTGTCCCAGTATTCTCTCTAAGACGAGAGAGAGAGAGATGTTTTTGTGTTTTCTGAGATAGGGTCTCAGTCAGCCTGGCCTCAGACTTGCCATGTAGCCCTGTGTGCTGTCAAAGTCTTGATCCTCCTGCCCTACTTCCCAAGTGCAAGGGTTAAGGAGGGGTCCTCCATGTCCAGGTTGGCATTTGTCTTAGATAAAGTCTCACACTGTAGCCCAGGCTGGCTACTGTGTTGCCCAGTAGACTGGCTTTGAATTAAGGTCAGACTTCTCTCCCTTTCCTCCCAGGTTCCATGCCCACCTCTTATTGAGTTGCTGCTATAGGGGTCTGTAGACTGGGGGCTTTTATAGTGCAGACAAGGGAGGGGTAGGCTCCACAAAATGATGTTTGATCTCCACTCTTTCTTTTTTTTTGAGACAGGTCTTACTATGTAGTCTTGGCCGGCCTGAGGCGTAGTAAATAGACCAAGCTGGCCTTGAACTCAGAGACCTGTCTGCTTCTTGCCTAGGAAGTGCTAGGATTTAAGTCACATCCCACATGTCCTGCTCATTCCTAAGTATTTGAAACATGAAAGATTCTTTCCAGATTTGGTACAGAGATTCGGAGGTGGATTGCAGGCAAAACGTCCTTTAGCACCACAAGCCATTCACAGCAGGGGCCAGAGGGCAGAGACAGGCTGAGATAGGAGGTCCAATAGCAATCCACAGAACAAAGGAAATTCCTTACTCTTTAGACTTCAGAGTGGGGAGGTCTCCATGCTGAGAGGGAGCGTCTGCGGTTAGCCATTTCGTGAAAAGTGCTAGAGAGGGTATGACTCAGGGAGCTAATCCTGTGTCCCCACCCTACCTTGGGCTCCGCATGCTAGGGTTTGGCTGCCCTGGGAAGAAGGTACTGGATAGGAAGTAAGGTATCTGTGATCTCCTCTTCAGGGGCGGCCTCTGCTCTAAATGAAGAGGCGGCCTCTTGAACAGTACTCCAGGGCGTCGGTACCCCCCAAATTGGAGCTGGTTTTTGTTTGTTCTACCCAAGATAATACATAAAAATCTTGGTAGTGGGGAACCCAGGACAAGGGCCCCAGGGGCAGCATCGGAGGCTACCCTTGATCTCTCCACGAGTAGAGTCAGACTGTTTATGTCTGTCCAGGCCAATGTGGCCAGGACCCACGTGTCTGCTAGGGACTACACGGTGTCACCAGGTGTGTGTACAGGACAAACACCTCCCCCTCTCACAGCTGAAGCCACAGAATGACCTCATGGTGGCCTTCCTTCAGAGACTAACCCCCTGAACCTCTCCCACGTCCTAGCTCTGCCCCATGAGAGGGACAATAGGAAGCCATTGTCCCTGGGGGAGCCACCTCTTTGCAGCCTGGCTCTGTTCCGCTGGGCTTCCCTCTGGCCCCTCCCACAGCTTTTCTCCACAAGAGCTTTCCTCTGTCCACACCCCCAATTCTGTTAACAAGTAAGGCTTTCCATAGCCACAGGGCCCTTAAACCAGAATTCGACATTTGACAAATAGAGGGGGTTTTCTCTATTTGTTTTCTATCCAGCAGTTGCCAGCCTCCAAAGACCAGGAGGAACTGAGAAATACAGGAGTCCAGTCCTGGGAGTAGCTTACTGCACAGATGATGCATGGAGCCACTTTCAACCTGGGCCCTTGGGGGATGGGCTGGGGCCTGAGCAGGGCTTTGGAGGCTCTTTGGGAAGCAGTGGGCAGCTTTCCCACTGAACTCTGTGAGGCGGAGGAGGGGTGTCCCCACTCTGTAACAGCGGTTCCCCAGGTGGGCAGAGCTGGGGTGCTGCAGGAGCCTGGTTCCCGAGGACAGCAGCACATTGGCACATCGAGGACTGTCCTCCGAGCCTGCTTACAGAGGGTTACCTATCCCAGTTGGACCTGTTGCCAGTTCACATTCCCTCACGAGGAGGTGCTGAAGTCACAGGACCCTCACCTGAGTGTCAGCCATCTCCTGCCAAATGTTGTATGCACCTCTGCCTCAACTTGCACATGGCCTTGGGGCGGGGCTAGAGCATATAGACCCAGGAAGACTGGGGGCTCCGTCTAGGTGGCCATGGGGAAGTCCTCATTCCCCATGGGAAAGACTTGGTAGGAGCAGCCTTTGAGAGAGGGAACACCCACCCCTCACCCCTGGTCTCTAAGGAAGCCCAACAACCGACAGCCCTGGGCAGCTTAGTTTCTTCCCTCTGAAAGTTCTTCCCTCTGGAGCTGGGAGTTCAGGGTGTGGGTGAGGAGGTTCCTCTTGGGTCCTCTCTCCTTGGCTCATAGATGGGGTTATCTCCCTGAATCCTCACAGGTTGCCCTCGGGGGGGGGGGGGGGCTTGTCATAGTCAAATCTGTTCCTCCAGGAGGCAGCGCTCTTGGAAGTTTGAATGTAGTTAACTCTTGAAGGTCCTTGTCTCCACACACAGTCTCAGGTTCTGAGAGTTGGGGCACAGCTCAGTCCTTAGCTGCCTCAGTAGAGGGGAAGCCCGTACAGAGCCTGACAAACACAAACCGGGGCGCAGGCACTCCTGGGGGGCCCTCTTGGTACCACTCCACGTGAGAGATCTGCTTGGGGTGCGGGGTGCTTGGCTTCTTCCAGCTAGACAGACCCTTTGAGTCCTTCTGCATCAGAATCAGAGGTCTGGAGAGGAGAGGCCTTGGCCAGGCTAATACATGACACCCTGTCTCAACAAATTGAAGTGATGGAGGCAACTTAACAAAGCAGAACGGTGGGGCGGCCGCAGCCTGAGGAGACGGCTCTGCTGCTCTTGCAGAGGGGCCTGGGTTTGGTGCCTGGCACCCACATGGGAGCCTACAGCTGCCTGAACCCCAGTTCTGGGGGATCTGACACTCTCTTCTGGCCTCCATGAGGTGTGCATACATACATGAAGGCAAAATGCCTGTATCCTTGAAATAAATTAATCTTTGAAACATAAAGTTTAGTGTTATTAGCCCCGAATTGAGGCAGAGATGGTGTCGTGTGGGGGCAGACAGGAAGCTGAGTATTCGGGGGTGGGGGAGGAGGTGGGGTGAGGAGGCAGTCATGCAGCCCGGGAACACTGGTGCCTGCACAAAGAGGCCCCTTAGTCACTTCTGGGCTGTGTCTTGTTTTCAGTTTCTTCAGGCAGGGTCTCACTATGTAGCTCAGATTGGCTTTAGACTCCTGGCAGTCCCCCTGCTTCAGCCTCCCCAGTGTTGGGGTTGCACTGGGCCTGCCTTTCATTTTCATCTTAGATGCTAAAGAAAGTGAAAGTTATGAGGCTGCTGTGTGTGATGGGATCCTCTCAGTTCCTGATCACGGCAGGCTGAGGAGAGCAGGCCCAGCAGCAGCGTCCCTGGAGAGCCCATCGGCTGCAGGGGCTTGGCCGTGGGAGTACTTGATCGATGTAAGGATGTGTGTGTTTTTAAGTTACATTTATTTATTTGTGAGGGGCAGGCGCGGGCGTGCCGTGTGGCCATCAGAGGACAGCGGTGGGACTCAGTCTGTCCTTCTGCCTCTTCACTGGTTCCCCATAGTGAACTCTGGCGGGATCGGCTCTGAGTTTGGGACCTTAGGAAAAGGGCTGCACATTGCTTATGTGCCCACCCAAGGGATTTCAGCCAGAGCTGTGTTTTCACGTCCTTCAGTGGCCTGTGTGACATATACTATAGATTTCCGTCTGCGTTCTTCTGATGGGGACTGAAACATTACAGCAAGAGGAGGTGTCCGCACGTCGCCCGGGCTGGCCTCCAGAGTGCCTGCTTTACAAGCGCTGCGATTGCAGGCACGCCTTGGCTCTAATCACAGTCTTGATGGCCGGCAGCTCGCGTGTGGCTGCCTGGGCCTGTATGAGCTGTGTGGGTGCCCACCTGGGTTTCCGCAGATGGTGCCGTCATCACCCCACCCTGTGAGAACGCTGGCGTGCAAGCAGAGTAATAATTTGGACTCAACCCATTACATCCGAGTCAGAACTCTCAACCCATGTGTCGTCTCCGTAAAAGGCATCCCTCTGATAAGCCCTTTTGGAAGGAGACGGGGCAGGGGTTATTGGAAAGGGGACTTGGGACTTGGGCCCCATTCCAGTTGTGTTGCTGTGGGGTCAGTGCCCTCCTTGGTGTGCCGGGTGCTCTAGGGTGTCCCTTTGGCCCTTGCCATATAAGAAAGGAGACCTCAAGAACGAGGGATTTGCCCAGAGCCTATGATTCCAGACTCCTGCAACCTCAGGCTCCCCCAGGTTGCCAGGGGGCTGACGGGAGTGTTTAAGCCTAGACACGCATGCTGATGTCTGCAGACTGGCGCCCGCACCCCTCTGGGGGCAGGGACAGGTGCTGGGCATGTACAAGCTAGATCGTTCTAGCCACACCCTCCTCTGAGAAGCACTGGGTTTTTATTTTTAGGTTATTATAGTTTTCAACAGGACTGTTTTGCCAGCATGTATGTCTTTCCACTGTGTGTGTGCCAGAAGAAGGCACTGGATCCCCTGAAACTGGAGTTAGCAGTTTGTACCAGTCTACAAATACCAGATTTGTGTCTAGGCTTAAACTCTTCAACCCCCGTCAGTCTCCTGGCAGCCTGGGGAGTCTGGGGCTGGTGGAATCCAGGGTCTGGATGGTAGATTGTAGGCTTTGGGTAGGCAAATAAATCCCCTTGACCCCAGAAGGTTGTGAGTTACCGTGCTTGGAATCAAACCTGGGTTTCCTGGAGGAGCAGCTAGTGAGTGATCTTGACCACTGAGCTGCATCATTCAGGAGGTTGTTTTGAGAGTCTCATTCTGTAGCCCAAGCTAGCATTTCACTGTGTAGTCCAGGCTGGCCTGGAACTCACAGTGATCTGTCTGCCTCCACCTCCCAAGTGCTGAGACTATGGGCCAATACCACCGTGCCCAGTTTCTGTGGTGCTTAGAGAGGAAGCCATTCACACGAGCTTCCTTCACACTAGCCCACTGTCCTCCTGACCAAGCCACATCCCCAAAGTCCTGGCATTCTAAATTAGAGCAGGCTGCCCTGTGTCCTTCCTGCCTCCCTTGTTCTACAGGAGCGCTGATGCTGGTCCGGGGAGCACTGTCCTCTTCAGAGAGGTCATTTTTGCCCATGCTGACATTGCAGCAGGCTATGGACTAACCTCTCCTTTTCTCATTCTCTTTCAGCTGGGGTGTCCCACTGGCCATCACAGTGGCAGCGGTCTCTCTAAAGAAGATAGGCTACGATGCCTCTGATGTGTCCGTGGGCTGGTGCTGGATCAACCTGGAGGCTGAGGACCGCGTCCTGTGGATGCTGCTGACTGGGAAGCTGTGGGAGATGCTGGCTTATGTCCTGCTGCCTCTGCTGTACCTTCTGGTCAGGAAGCACATCAACAGGGCGGTAGGTGCCACTGTGCTGGCTGGCCCTGAGGGGACAGGCTGTATGTCTGAGGGACCCCGTGCTGGGCCATAAGGGACTGTGTGCATGGGCTGAGTGTTATGACATGGATAGACCTGTTAGCTAAGTCAGACCCCGTGTAGGTGAGATTTAGAAGCTGAGCAGCCTCAGAGGGGTAAAGAAGCAGGACCCTAGAGCAGCATTCTGCACGCAGTCCTGTATTGCCCCCGTGTGGCCATCTCTGATATTACACTAAGGAGTTTAGATGACAGTCAGGGATGCTGCCAAATAGAGGTGGCCTCAAATAACTCAGTGCTCAGAAATGTGGAGGTCATAGGTCAGTAGGGCTGTCCAGAGAGGGAGGCTGGTCCTCAGAGAGGCGGAAGCCGGTAAGCAGATGAACCGAGCAGTGGCTGAAGCAGTCACTGCTTCCAAAAAAGGCACCCTGAATTCAGTCAGACTCCAGCCGGCGACAACCCCATTTCCTTCATGTATTTATGTACTATTTTTTTTTTGAGACAGGGTCTTGTTTTGTTGAGATGGGGTAGCATGCAGTCACCATACAGTCAAGGATGGCCTTGAACTTCTGATCCTGCTGCTTCCACCTCCCAAGTGCTAGGATTACAGGCATGCACCAGCCTACCAGTTTCTGCAGTGCTGGGGCTTGAACCCAGGGCTTCGTACATGTTAGGTGAGGCACTAGCAAATGTGCGGTATCCCTTAGCCCCAGAGCCAGGCTGTGATGTAGCTTGGACTGCACTGGACTGTGCGGCTGAGGACAACTTAAACGTCGGATCCTCCTGCCTCTGTCTCCCAACTACTGAAGTTTTCAAAGGCGGGAACTGTCAGGGACGCTTTCCCAAGGACTGGCTAAGACATGGGGTCGGAAGAGAGTGATGTGGCTGGGAGAGAATGGGACTGAGGTCAGACCTGAGCCGGGGCTCTCTCTCCCTGACGGGATATTGGAAGGAAGGGTTGAAATGGAGCTGCCAAGAGCTTTGAGTAGAGGGCTGGCCAAGCCTGCCTCAGACCTTCTGTTAGTGGGTCAAAGTGTCCAGACTTGGGGTCTGTTTTGAAGGTGGGGCACTCGGGGGAAGAAAGGACTGAAAGATGATGCCCACGTCACATGGGTGACAGGAAGGATGACGTGTCATTCAGCTGAGGTGACCCGTGCTGTGGGGCCTGAGGGCTGAGGAAAGCTGTGCCCCTAGACAGTCCTGTAGAGATGTGGAGTAGGCAGGGCATGTGGCCTGGGAGGTGGAGACTGGAGAAAACCCTCCCAGTCTGACAGGCTCCAGGCCTCCTCAGTGTCCAAGTGGAAGAGGCAGCAGAGCCTGCTCTTGCCTTCCCCAGCTGGTGTGGGCATGTGGACATGCATGGCGGTTGTGGTAAGAGGCCCATCGAGCTCACGCCTTTGCTCCCGGTCCTCCACACAGCACCAGGCACTCTCTGAGTACCGGCCCATCTGTGAGGGGCGCCAGCTGCAGCGAGGCTCCTCCACCTCCATGGCCGATAAGAAGCTGATCCTCATCCCACTCATATTCATCTGCCTCCGGGTCTGGAGCACCGTGCGCTTCGTCCTGACGCTCTGTGGCTCCCCAGCCGTGCAGGCACCCGTGCTGGTCGTTCTGCATGTACGTCTGTCCCCGTGGGCCCTGCAGGGGCATGGCCAGATCGCTTTCCTACAGCGCATCTCGGGTCCCAGTGTGTTAGCCAGGGTGGGCGTGTGGGAGGCGGGGTGCTCACTGTTCTCTCCCCATCCCAAGCAGGCGTGGCTTAGAGCGTCCACTCGTTCTCAGCAACCTAGAGAAGCTCTGGCAGAGTTGACTGATCCTGTGTCCTTCTCACTGCAGAAGGCTTAAATATAGGTCCGGGCTGGGTGGTCCGTTCAGACCTGTCCAGAACTCTGCTTAAGGCCACATGTCTGAGCTCATCCCGAGCTCAGACAGCTTGAGGGCAGGGGCAGGAGAGGTCGTGGGATTCACGGCAGTCCACTGAATGCCCGTGGCTGTGTTTCTAGCCATCGCCCGTGCTTATGCCTCTTCCCCACCCCCAACAGGGCATTGGGAACACCTTCCAGGGAGGGGCCAACTGCATCATGTTCGTCCTCTGCACCCGGGCAGTCCGCACCAGGCTCTTCTCCCTCTGCTGCTGCCGCTGCTATCCTCAGCCCTCCACCCAGACCCCTCCTGGGGCTCCTCCTCCTCATAAGACAGGAGGCTCTCAGGAATCCAGGCAGACCCCAGAATTGCCCAGGACTTGAGTGGTTGGCTTCCCTCATCGTTCTCACCGGTGCTGCCTTCCTGGTTCCTGCTGCAGCATACAGGGCCCAGCACCCGGAAGCCTCAATAGTGAAGCTGGGACCCCGGTGAAGGAGCAGCCATCGGTGTAGCCTTGTCTACCTCCCAGACTCTCAGGCAGGGAGTGCAGCCCTTGCACACCCGTGTCCTGGTTCAGTGGGGTTTCTTTGTGCGAGCACAAAGACTCAGCCATGCAGGATGCTGCCAGGGCACCGGGTCTCAGTGTCCTGGGGCCACCAACGCTGTTTACAGTCTGAGGGACCCATACCTGTGGACCCATCCCGGGCATGACGGAAAAGTGTGTCGGGAATCCCAGACATCACAGTATGGAGTCCAGGCTTGCCAGGGCATTGAGATTCGTAGAGAGCCTAGGGCTGCCAGCATTGCTGGTCAGCAGAGGCTAATGGCCTCAACCCAGGTCCCAGGTCCACTGAAGTCATGGGAGACTGTCTTCATTGAGCAGAACCACCCAGGCACGTGCTCACGGGTATCTCACGGATTCTCTGCGTGGATCATCAGCCCTCAATATTTATTACATTTGAATTTCAGCACAGGCCAGAGTCCAGAGTCCTGCCATTAGTCACTCAGAGCCTGTGGGTCCCCTCCCAGCACCAGCACAGGGGTCAGCTCAGCTCAGGCCCTGTGGTGGTGCCCTATCCCACCTGCTGTTCTACACACAGGGCTCTCATACCCTGTCCTCACAGGGGTTCACACGCGGGCAAGGTGGGAAGGGGTCTGCCTTTGCACTTTGTTTAGATGTGTGTGTGTGTGTGTGTGTGTGTGTGTGTGTGTGTGTGTAGGAAAGGTGATGGGAGAGTTAGTGAATCATCCAAATCCTGATTCCTCCCTGTAGGTAAATGTTTTGAGACCCAGCCGTGGGCTGGATGTAGCTCTTCATAGTTTCCAGGTTGGGCATAGCACCAAAACCATTTTTTTTTTTTTTAACTATTTGGGGATTACAGGAACTTGATTCTGAGATGATTCCATTTTATTTTACTATTTTCTGAGACAGGGTCTCCTTATGTGGACATGCTGGCCTGGAACTTGATATGTAGATCGGGCTGGCTTCTAACTCAGAGATCCACTTGCCTCTCCTGATAATCAAAATTTTAAAGAAGGTTTTGTTTGTTTTGTTTTGTGTTTTCTGTAGTAGGGCCTTGGGCCTGTTAGGCAACTTTTCTGCCACAGGGTTCTATTCCTAGCCCTCCTTTTGTTTTCTGTTTTGAGATCTCACTTAGTTGCCTAGACTGGCCTTGAACTCTCTGTCAGCCAGGCTGGTCTTGAACCTGCGATTTTCCTACCTCAACCTTCCAGGAAGCTAGAACTGCAGCCTTGGACCACCGGGTAGGGGTTTAAATGAGCACCTGTGTCCGTTGCCATTCGGTGGCTCTTCTGCCAACACTTTCCTCATTTCAGAAGGCAGTGTGTGCCGAGTTGCAATGTGCCCGCCACCTTGCAGGCGAGGTGAGGTAGCACCCTTGGATTCTGTCAGTACCCCCCAAAGCTGAGAGGCTATGCAGAGCCTGGTAAAATGGCTCTGGATGAAAGCAAAGCCACACCGGATTCCCACCTCTATCAGGACAGCAAGAGTCGCTATGTCCATACCCTCCTTTTCTGGTTTCCTTGGAAAGCATTTCTTTAGGAAAGATCTACAAGGGGTGGACTCCCTTTTGGGAGTCAAAGAAAGCACCTTGGCAGTGGGCTGTCTGCTTACAGAAACAGCCTACACAAGGTGTCCTGAGGTCCAGTGAAGATGTTACAGCCGATTTGTGCACTGTCAGCGTGCTGCTAATGATGATCTCCTTGCTTCTAAAATGGAACAGAAATTCTAGGAATTTGTTTCCTGTTGAGGAGAAAATGTTCTACAAAATACAACAGAGGAAATGATGTTGGAATAAACTCAGCTGGGCACTGGGGAGCCCTGGCTGTTAGGGGCTTTGCTCAAGAAAAGGCCTGCAGAGGGAGGGGCCTTCAGAAAGCTCTGTGCTAGAGTCCCGGGCTCAACCAAGCTGTCTGTTGGTTGATGTCATTGGCCCGGACTGCTTCCTGTTGAAAACCCTCTTCAGGGTCTACCCTCGGCTCTTTTCATCTGTTCCCCACCCTGCCCTGTCACTGCAGGTGGCTGGTGGTGATCCACGACTCGGTGCCTTCCCTCTAGCCCTGTGAGCTCACAGACATCCACCTTAGCTCAGAGCTGGTGACCAAATAGGCCTGCTGGGCACTCAGACTGCAGAACTGCAGAGGGAAAAAGGAAAATCCTCAGGGCCCAGGAGGACCTCGGTGCCCGTGAGGCTGCCAGCTCCCGTTGTGCTTTGCTCAGTGCTATTAATATTTATCTGTCTGTTCCCTCAGTCACCCAAATGTGACGTCGGCCTTAACGGACGCTACAGCCCTTGCCATGTTTCCCCCATCACCCTTTATAAGCACTTTGTGACTCTTGTTCTCCAAATCAGTTGCCAGCTGCTTCCTGCCTCTGTCCTTCTGAGGCCGTGTGTGTGTGTGTGTGTGTGTGTGTGTGTGTGTGTGTGTGTGTGTG
>NW_026592710.1:5792703-5810583 GCF_907164565.1 Psammomys obesus | reverse complement strand
TGTGTGTGTGTGTGTGTGTGTGTGTGTGTGTGTGTGTGTGTGTGTGTTTTAGTTTTAGATACTGGGGGATTGAACCTGGGCCTTTGTGCATTCTAGATGAGTATTCTAACATTTAGCTATTTTCCTATCTTCTCCTCCTCCCCCCTTATGTGTGTCTGAAACAGGGATTCTCTGTGTAGCCTTGGCTGTCCTGGACTCGCTTTGTAGACCAGGGACTCACAGCGATCGGCCTGCCTCTGTCTCCCTGAGTGCTGGGATTACAGGTATGCGCCACCACACCAGGCCCTGGCCAGCTTTCTAAAGCTTTTTAGTTTGTTCTCTCTCTGTGTGTCTCTCTCTTTTGAAAAATATAAAGATTATTATGTATTGGAAGCTTAGAGTACAAAGGAAACCCGATGTCATTGTTTTCACGTGTGTGAATGTTTTGTGTATGAATGTTTTGGGTATGTAAATGTACCATGTGGGTGCAGGAGCCAGAGGGAGACAGATCCTCCTAGACTGGGGTTACAGAGAGTTGTGAGCAGTGGGAGCTGGGAACTAAACCCGGGTTCCCTACAAGAACAGCAAATGCTCTTCACTGCTGAACTAGCTCTCCAGCCGCCTCTTCAAGTGTTTTTGTGGCATAATTAAGCCTAGCATGAGATTTATTTATTTATTTTTTGGAGTATGATGTTATCCCTGGCTGAGCGAAAGCACAAACTCTCTTGCTGTTTTAAATTAAAGGAGTCAATCATTTTTCTTCTGTGTGTTTGCTAAACTGACTCACACTGATGTGGGGAGGGATGAGGCAAATCCGATTGGCCTGAGGGCTGCGGAGACCCAGGGGACCTTCTGGCCATGTGCTTGTACTTAAGGAAGTGCAGGTACCCCCTTGATTGGCTGTGCCCCACTCTGTCTAGCTCCTGTCCTTAAGTCCTAGGTAAGTTACACTCTGTAATCCCGGATCCACCCACCCACCCATCCCCTTTCTGTCCATCAGAACCTTTCACCTTTGGTGGTTGGTTTCCATGTACTGTGTTTCCCACCCTCCATGACCTTCTACAGCCCTCAATGACCCTCCATGACCCTCTACAGCCCTCCATGACGCTCTGCAGCCCTCCATGACCTTGCATGACCCTCTATGACCCTCCCTGGCCCTGACTGCTATGCCTCTCTCTTTCCATACCTCCCTCCCACCTGACCTGACTGCCAACCTCATTCTGAAAGCCACTTCTCATCTTTGTTTTCTGCTCAGGGGTCTTCTGCAGCACCCCAAATCCATTGCTGGGATCACAGGCCTGCACATGCATGTCCTGGTTGACTGGGATTTGTTTGTGTGAACACAAAGAGGTGGAGATTCAGGAAAGTCTGCTATGTAGGAGCCAGGTTTCCAGTCCCCAGGTCCAGCATCCCAGGCCTCCCTGACCTGGTACTTTCCCCTGCCTCCCAAGCTGCCTCCAACCATCTGCCTGCAGGAAATGCAGCTTGCTGCTCCTCGCTGCTCCAGACTGACACTGCTTCGTGGCCCCTTTCTGCCCTCACCCAGTGGACACGCAACAGGGTGACTTATGGTTCCCACAGCCCCAGTGGCACTCTGAATGCTATATTTTCTCCTGGGGCCATGAGTTCCAGGAGCCAGCCATGCACACACCTGTGTCATAATTTCATCTCTGTTGCTGGAGGAAAATATCCTGACAAGGAGCAGCTTGGGGGCAGAGCCTGTGCTCAGGCAGTAGAGGCAGGCAGATCTCTGGGAGTTCAAGACCAATCTACTCTACATAGAAAGTTCCAGGCAAGCCAGGGCTACGCAGTATCTCAAAAACAAAAAAGCAACTTAGGATAAAGGTTTGTTTTAACTTGTAAATTCAGGTCACATCATTTCGGGAAACTCACAGCTGCAGAAGGTCAAAGCAGCTGGTCATAGGACATTTACAGTCAAGAGCAGACAGTCATGAACACACATACTTAATAATCTCAGGCAATATGGGGCTCAGAGCAGACAATGATACCGCTCACTTCCAGGCTGCGTCCTCCTACAAGAAGGCAAGAAAGATAATTTCCCACCGACATGCTGTCTCAGTGGGTAAAGGACTTGCTGAGTGATCATGAGGACCAGAGTTCAAGTCCCAACACCCACTGACAAAGTAAAGCATGATGGTGTGTGCCTGTCATCCCAGCACTAGGGAGGCAGAGATGGGAGGACCCCAGCCCTTACTGGATACCAGTCTAATCAGTGAGCCTCAGGTCCCAGCGAGAGACCCTTTCTCGAAAGTACAAGGTAGATGGCACCAGAGGAACGGTACCTTCTGCTGTCCTCTGCCTCCACTGATGGAAGCGAGATGCAGGCAAGGAAGGACAAGAGATGTGGCCCAGCAGAGAGTGCATGTTCACAGGGCCCAGGCCACTGAAAACGAAGCGGAAAGAGTGTCTGGCCCTGCTACCACAGCAGTTCTAACCCTTCCTCATGCCGTGACTCTAATTCCGTTCCTCATGTGGTGACCCCAACCATAAAATTATTTTCGTTACTTTTTCATAACTGATTTTGCTGCTGTTATGAATTGTAAATATCCCTGCTGTCATGGGCATTCCCTGTGAGAAGGTCATTTGACTCTGAGGGGATCGTGACCCACAGGTTGAGAACTATGGCACCACCAACTCTGTAAGCCGTGAGGCTCTAGAAAAGGACTAGATTCCAGCCACAGCCCTCTCCCATTAATAAGTATATCACTGGGTGAGGATGCCAGTTTCCCAAGCTCGGTTCTCTATTAACTAGGTAATCATGAGACCAAGATGACCCCAGCGCATCACACAAAGACAACTGGAGAAAGCTTTGTGACCCAGAAGGTCACGTCCACCACTAGTCAGCCTGTCTTGGGTCATGAAGCCAATCTGAAGATTCCAGTTGCTGCCCTGCCCTGCACAGGAGACATCATAGCCTTGGGGGTCAGTAGAAACCCTAAAAAAGACTTAATTTTTTTTTTTTTTTTTGAGACAGGGTCTCACCATGTAGCTCTGACTGGCCTGGGACTCACTGTGTAGACCCATGCTGGCCTCGAACTTGAAGAGATATGCTCTTCCTGCCTCTGCCTCCTGAATGCTGGGATTGAAGGCTGGTGCCACCACACCTGGATAATTTAAATTTTTTGTTTCTGCATGAGTGTTTTGCCCACTTGTTTGTGCTCTGAGCGCATGCTCTTGGAGGTCAGAAAAGGGGTTGAATCCCTGGAATTGGAGTTACAGGAAGTTGTGAGCCAGCATGTGTGTGTTCGGACAGAGCCTGGGTGCCCAGAAAATCCGCCGGTGCGCCAACCTCTGAGCAACCTTCCCAGCCCTGACAAAGACCTACTCTCTAAACTTAATTAATTAATTATTGTGTGTACAGGTGTTTTGCCTACATGTATGTCTGTGCACCGTTGCACACTTGATGTCCTCGGAGGCCAGAAGGGCATCAGGTTCCGGGGGAATGGAGTTATAGAGAGGTTGTGAGCTGCCATGTGGGAATTGAACCCAGGTCCTCTGGAAAAGCAACCAGTGCTCTTAGCCACAGAGCCATCCCTCCAGCCAATAATTGCTCCTGTTGGTGCTCTGTTTATACATGCATTCCTGGCAATCTCTTATACTCATGCTCCAGAGAAGGAGGCAGGCCCTCCAGCCTCTGGTCCTCCCTGGCAAAGCCACATGCTTGCCTGGAGTCATTGTGACAGGGTTCAGTCACCAAACTCAGAGGATTCCATGGTTTGCTCGAGCAAACTGGCAAACACAGATTAGTTACAGAATATACAAACTGACTAAATCAAGGAGGCAGTCAGGGTCATAGGCCAGCATACTTTATAAATTTTGTATTTCTTTCTCTATAGAGGAGAATGGGAATGCAGATTTCAGGAGTGAAATGGCTGTGGAGCATAGTGGCCCCTGGAGGCAGGAACTAGCTTGTAAACACATTACATTTGAAACACATTACATTTGGGGTATGCCCAGGTCTGGTATTGTGGATGTAATCCAGGACCTCACCTGCTGGGTGGGTGGTCTCTGAGCCACACCCCCAGGCTCAGGGCCACTTGCTCAGTTGGCTTGGGTTTCGTTTTTTGGTAATTTAACAGGCTCCCAGACCTTAGTGACCCCACATCTTAGTGACCTCAGACCTTAGTGATCCCACACCTTAGTGACCTCATACTGTAGTGGCCTCAGATCTCAGTGACTCCAGATCGTAGTGACCGCAGACCTTAGTGGCCTCCACCTCCTCAGAGCTGATATTATAGCATGCACCACTATGCCCAGACGACTTCGTTTTCATTGTGTTTCCTGGCCTTCAGTCAAGCTCCAGAATCAAGTATCCTCCTGCCCCTGCTGGGGTTTCAGGCATGTATGCACCATCACATCCCAGCCTCCGGCAGTCTTTCTTTGAGAAGGTCTGGAGTGTCGGTGGAGGTGCAAGGCAGTTATGTTTTCTTGCTCGGGTCTGCCTTCATGCAGATAAGATACCAGGGAGTGCCATTCACTGGTTCCAGGGGATAAACCTGTTCCTTCCCTTCATCACCCCCTTGGCCACCATCCCAGGAGGAAGCACAGACAGGTAAGAGAGTCCTCACATGATCGCTGGAGGAGCAGCAAGGAGAGCCTTGAGGGTGAGTTGGCTGCAGGCTGGCCACAGGTCGGGGAGAAACTGTTTTTTGTTTTTGTTCTTCTACTGTATAGTTCAGGTGGGCCCGGACCTCCTGCTCGTCTTCCTGCCTGGGCCTTCTGCTGTTGGAATCACCAGTTTGCGTCTCCATACCCAACTTGGAATTATTGACAGGTGACATTCAGGAGAAGCAGAGAATACTGCTTCTTGGATGCTTGGGTCAGCCTTACCTAACTGAGATCTGCTGAAATGCAGACTTCATAGGTCTGTGTGTCTGGCAGCTGGGATTTACGGCTTTGGAGGATCGAACCCAGGTTCTTACAGGCGCCAGGTAAGAGCTCTCTGCCTCTGAGCTGCAGCCCCACCTCGTCGCCCCCACCCCTCAGCCCTACTATATAATCGAGGCTGGTCTCAAAATCTCTTCAGCTTTCCTAGAGGTGGGATTACAGACATATTTGCAGTACTGGGGAGTGAGCAAAGATTCTCACGAGCACGCACGCTAGCAAGCGACCCGTGCTGAGCTACACTCCCAGCCCTTCACTGTTTGAGGTGGGGTGCAGCAAGTCAGCTAAAGGCTTAGTTCAGTTTGGATTGCAGTGATTATTGTGGCTGATGTGACTAAGCACGGGTGCCTGCTGTGAAGGTCTGCTGATGTGCCTCATACAATAAACCCAAAGAGGTCATTAGATATCACAGCTCAGACCTGAGACAGGGTCTCACAAAGTTCCCCGGGCTGGCCCGAAATTCTTTCTAAGCACATCTAGACAATATGGAACTTTCTTGATCCTCCTGCCTCGGCTTCCCAGGGTTAAAGGCATGCATCTCTGTGCTTATCCCCAAGACTGTCTTTCCCATGAGCTCCCGGGAGATATGGCCCACAGATTGTGTCGCCTAGAGGCTCTTCCACTTCCAGGATCCCCGAGGGTGTGGGCTGTTGCTCATCATTTGGATGCCAGGGGCCGCTGTGTGGCCTCCATAACACACTTCCCAGGCTGTGGAGGTAGGAAATGGAAGGTAGATGATCTGGACTTGGTTCTGTCCTGTGCTGATGAATGACTGACAAAGCAGCAAGGGGGTGGAGCCATAGCGCTTGCTGACGTGTGGGCTGGTGTGAAGATTTCAACATCCTGTAGGAAAGCCTATGATCACTGCCCTCCTGTGGCCTTGAAGCTCACAGTGCCACAGAGGAACAGGCAGGCCGGGAGACAGGCTGCTGATTGGCCGTACTTATCTGGGGCATGGCCTGTGGATTCAAGTGGATCTCCTGAAGCTTACAAGAATCTTTTTAAGTTTATAAAAAGAGACAAATTGGCTGGGGAGGCAATTTAAAATCTGATTAACATTAAAGCTCTGAACAGTCTTAATACAACAGTAGCAGAGTGGGGGGGGGGGGAAGAGTTTTTATATACCTTAAATCATTTTCTTATTTCCAGCCTTAAAATACCTTCTCAGACCTTACATAAACTTTACGCTTTTCTGAGAAGGCGGCTGAAGTCTTGGTTTCTGCTGTTAAACTGATTCTCAAACCCATCAGAGACCTGAGAAGGATAGATTGCTGCAGGAAGCATAATCCAGGTGGCCTATGTATTGATTAATATGACAGAGGCCTACCCGTTACCAAGCCCGACTTCCCACGAGGCTCCTGTGGTGTTGGTAGCTTTGTTCTGAGCATAGGTCCTAGGGCAGCATCCGGCATCAGTCGTTGGGCTGTTGGGCCCAGCAAAACTGAGAGGCCTTTCTGTGGAGGAGGACCTTGGGAGAATGACTGACCTTATTTTGTTTAGGCAAAACGGGACAGTCAACTCTCCGGGTGTCATGTTTGTCCAATTTGGGCAGGGCCTTAGCAGCAGGCGAGTTGGAGCAGGCTTGCCCAGTAGCACAATCATGGTGGAGTCATCTGTCATTAGGCCCAGATCTTCTTGGAGGCCTTGAGTCACCACTAGAAGGTGGTGAGGCATAGAAGGTGGGGTCTGTGGCATAGTAGGCTTTTTTATTAAGCATTTAAAGGTACTTATTCTACAGATTCTCTGATTATGGTTTGAGCACCATGATCTATTACGTAGAGCTGAGCTAAACAAACTTTGTTTGTTTTTAGTTATCCATCTTAGCCTTAAGCTTGAAACCGTAAAACAAGAGACCAGGTAATCTTGTAATTCACTGCATCAGTTCTTAGCATGGCTTCAAATATGTTTCTGAACTAGTGTCAAAGCAAAACTTTCAATCATAGGTACAGTTCACAGAGAGACTGGCAATCCTGCTCATTCTATCACACTGCATCATTACAGACTGAACAGCAAAAGCTTAAAAAGAAGAAGGGGTACATGGGGGTCTGAACGCAGTTGGCAACCCTCAATAAAGATGGCGGCCAAGCCACGATCTCGCATAACCAAAATGGTTGCCAGTCATGTGACTGCCCTTAGTCAAGATGTCGATGAAGCCATGGCTTCATCCCTTTTATCCCAAAAGCAACATGGCGACCAGCCATGTTGTTGTAAGCAGCAGGCAGAGGGTGGTTTAAAACTGCCATGGGTGGCGGTGCTGGTGGCGGTGCTGGTGGCGGTGCTGGTGGCGGTGCGGGTGGCGGTGCTGGTGGCGGTGCGGGTGGCGGTGCTGGTGGCGGTGCGGGTGGCGGTGCTGGTGGTGGTGCGGGTGGCGGTGCTGCCACTGCTGCTGAGAGCATGCATGGATGGAGGGGAGGTAGAATAGAGCGGGGAGAGGGTGGGTGGGGCCTGGCGCTGTGCGTGTAGAAAGCAGCTGTGGAAAGTGGAGGAGGGGAGGAGTGAGCGGGCATGTTCCCCCAAACCTGGACAGATGGAGTTTGGAACAATTCCCACAGACACCCAGGAGCACCTACCTTCCCAGCCTTTATCGGAATCCCAAGACTATGGAAGTGGCATCCCAGTTCAATATTCTGGGACCAGTTTGGTGAGGTTAACCTACAACTAGACGTCTCCAAAACATAAGGTTACCTCAAAACAAAAGCCGGGCCTTTGTTCGAACAGACTAACTCTGGCGTGGCCATGGCTTCACAGAGCGAGTCTGAGGGGTCCTGGAAGAAGCAGTTGGTACCTCTTGACATCGGCTGACAGGCAGGTCACTCGCCAAGTACAAAGATGCGTCAGGCAGAGAGGGAGGTAGGAGGGGAGAAGCAGCCCCCACGTGGCAGGCTGGGAACTCAACTTCTCCCGGGTTTAAAGATGACCAGATCAGAGCGGGCGGAGAACGATGGGGTATGAGAGAAATGAAATGGAATGAGCTAATGGCGAGACGAAGTTCTATCATAAAATTCAGGTTTATTGGAAGCGGCGAGAGAGGGGAGAGAGAAGAGGGAGGAGTGTGTACAGGGGGAGAGACAGAAGAGGAGAGACACAGAGAGGGACAGGAGAGGAGTGGGAGAGGAAAGGGGAGAGAGAGAGGGAAGGGAAGAGGAACCAAAATGTCTGGATTATGTAGTGAAGGGCCTCCAGGAGAGGGGGAGCCCTGCCCCTAGGAAGAGGGCAGGGTGTGCCAGCCATGCCCAGTGGCAGGTAGGGACCTAGCATGTCTGAAACCAAACAGTTTTTTGGCACAGAGTTTTTCTGTGTAGCACTGGATATCCTGGACTCACTTTGTAGACCAGACTGGCCTTGAACCCACAGAGGTCCCCCTGCTTCTGCCTCCCCGAGTGCTGGGATTACAGGTGTGTGCCACCATGCCTGGCCCTCCTGTATTTTTTTAGCCACAAATTTAAAAGCGATGGCATTGTGGGGTGGGAAGGGGCAGCCAGAGAGATGGCACCGTGGGTAAAATATTTCCTGTATTCTAGAGGACAGAGCTGGCTTCCTAACACACCTCACAACACTTGTAAATCCAGCTCCAAGGGACACTGGTACACAGAACGTGTGCGCACATACACACAAATAACACAAAAAACAATATATCTTTTTTAAAAAAATGAAAGGAACACTCAGAGCAGCTGTGCTTAATCGTCAGAAGCTGTGCAGATTCCTAAGGCGCTGGGATAACCTGGGCTCTCATGCTTTGGGCCCGTGATTCTGAGGAATGAACCCTGCTTGCCTCTGCACCCTATGATAGACAAGGTCAAGCTCTGTTCTTGGTAGGATAAGAACACAGCAAGCTGGTCATGCCTCTGGAACTTGCACAGCAGGTGTTGAGTCAGTGTGGACAGCAGCCTCCCTTCTTCAGACACAGTGGTTCGAGGCGTGGACAGGTGTTAAAGTGATGACAGAACACAAACTCCTCCTGTTTTCACTAGTCATCATTTTGGTCTTGGGTTTTCCTGGTTAGTGGACACGCACCTGTGAAGTATAGCTAGGGAGAGGGCACAGGTGACAGGAGACATGTTGGGCAAGCTTTGGACTTTCGACCTCCTGTGCCAATCCCCCCCACCTCAAGACAAGGTGCAAACCAACAGCAGCTGAAGAATAGGTGTGCTTGGACCTTGTTCTGACCCTTTCCTTATCAAAGCCTGGAATAGAAATGATGGCCGCCCAACCGCTGCCAGGTCCTACCTCAAAGCAACCTCCTCCGGCACATGCCCGTTTCATTCTGTGCCTTCAGCATCCAGGGTTTTCCACTCTGCTGTGCATGCACGCTGCCGAATGACCTGACATGCTGCCCTATGGCGTAGACAGATACCCGCTGAAGGAGAGACAGCTGGGGCTGGCTGCTGGAATGCTACGTCATTTGAATGCAAACAAAAGCTGCTGTGACTGTGAGGAGGCAAAAGCGGGGAGACAACTGGTTCCAGCATCCCACCAGGGTTCCGGCTACTCCCTGCCGGAATACTGTTTCCATGGCTTTGAGATCTGAAGGTGTGGCTGGCCGTGTGGCTCAGGGATAAAAGCTGTGAGTGCCTCACACTACACTAGTATGAAAAACTAAACAAAACCCCATTAGGGCAGAGTTAGAACAAAGCCTGTGTGTGGAAGTGTCCTGAACCTCTTCATACCCGCACCAGCTAGATGAGACATATAATCCCAGCACTCTGAGCTGCTGGCAGGAGGATCAAGATCATCCTCACTACATCTGGCCAGCCTGGGTTACAGGAGACAGCCACCAAGGCCTGGAGACGTGACTCAGTGTTGCATTCACTCTTTTGTTATGGGGTGTGATATCTTCTTCTTGGCTTCTTCAGGCACCAGGTATGTACATGGTGAATATACATGCACCCAGGCAAACACTTACAGACATGAAAATGAATGTTAAAAAAAAAAAAAAACTCCATCCAAATCACACATTGTACCATCATACCAAACATGTTCTTCCGCATTTGCAGTGCAGCAGACAGACGAACCCAGGGCCTCATTCATGCTGGGCATCTGAACTTCACTCCCAGTTCCCCTCCCGAACATTTTTACTTTGAGACCAAGTCTCAGTATATAGTCCAGACCCAGCTGCCACTCAAAATCTTCCTGCCGTAGCATTCCTGATATCGGAAGCACACGCACACACACACACCCCACCACCACCACAACAACCACCACCACCACCAGGCCCAGTGTGATGGCTAGTTTTAAATGTCACCTTTGACAACCTAGAATTATCTAAGACAAGAGCCTCAGATGAAGAAGTGCCCAGGTTGGGCCTGTGGGCATATCCTCTTGTTTGCTGGGAAGTCCCAGTCCACTGTGGGCGGTGCCATTCCCTAGGCGGGAGATGCTACACTATACAAAAGAAGAAGAAGCTACACGAGAGTAGCAGGCAACTTGGGGGTGCCTTTGTTTCTCTCTGCTCTTGACTGTGGCTATGATGTGACTGACTGAGTTCCTGCCTTGATTTCTCCTCAGTGATGAGCTGTAACCTGGAACTGTAAACCACATAAACCCACTTCCCCTAAATTGCTTTTGGTCATCATTTTTTTTTAATTTTATTTTATCACAGCAATAGAAAAGAAACCAGGACACCCTGCTTCTCCCAAATTCTAAAAAAAAAAAAAAAAAAAAAAAAAAAGCAAGCTCCTGAACTCAGGAAGCAGAGGTAGACAGATTTCTGTGAACTTGAGGCCGGCCTCATCCTCATAGTGAATTTCTGGACAGCTAGGGCTCTGTAGAGAGACTCTGTCTTAAAAACAACAAAAACAAACCAACAAAAAAAGAGAGAAAAAAGAAAGCAAGGGTACAAGCACTGACAGTCGTCTGCTGTCCATTTCACTGTCTCCTCTCACTGTCCCTCCCATTTCCCTTATGCTCAACCTCGTTTTGCAATCCCTTCATTGCAAAGCACATACTGTTAGCACACACTGTCCCCTGGCTGGCGCTCCCCACCATCAGAGCACTCTAGCTTCCCCCTTCCCTGCTCACTCTCACCCCAGCTCCCCTACCCCTGCCAAGAGCCAGTAATAGCCCTGACTTGCTCAATGTGTTCACTTGACTAAATTCTGCGCTGTTTAGGTTTTCTTCTCTTTTCTTTTTTTCCATCAATGGGCTTGGGAAGAGAGAGATCTCAACAGAGAAAATGCCTGCATCTGATTGGCTTGTGCACACGTGGGTGGGGCACTTTCTTGAATAATGATGCTGTGGGCGGGCCCCGGCCGTCGTGGGAGGGCCCCGGCCGTCGTGGGCGGTGCCACCTTTGGGCAGGTGGTCCTGAGACGTACAAAGAAAGCAGGCCGTAGAGACAAGCCAGTCAACACTGTTCCTACCATCGCCGCTTCAGTTCCTGCTCTAGCTTTCCCCTTGACTTTCTGCCTCGGCTTCCCTCAAGGATGGACTGTGACCAGGGGCTGTGAGCTGAAACAAACCCTTTCCTTCTAGGCTGATTTTGGTTATAGCCTTTATCACACCAATAGGAAGAAAGTAGAGCATTCTGTTTCCCCAACCAGAGTCTGAGCCCCAAGTGACTAAGGCTATTTTTGTACCCATCATCTCTCCTCTCTGTTATAGCAAAAGGCTTAGAAAATAAAAACACAGACTCAAAGGAAAACCATACATAAACTCACATCCTAGAAAAAAACAGCTTCCAGATTTTAAATTTTCCTCCCCTCCTCTGTCTCCTCCACTTCTAATGTTTTGTTTTGTTTTGTTTTGTTTTAGATATGGCCTCACATAACCCAGGCTGTCTATCCAAGTATGATCTTCTGATAGCCTGCCTTACCTCCCACGTGCTGGAGGGATTATAGTCTGCCATCACACTGGGCAAGACTTAAAAAAACAAAAAGGATTTATTTTTTTTATGTATATGAGTGTTCTGTGTTCCTGCATATCTGCAGGACAGAAGAGGGCATAGATCCTATTATCGATGGTGTGAACCAGCATGTGGGTGCTGGGAACTGAACTCAGGACCTCTGGAAGAGCAGACAATGTTCTTAACCTCTGAGCCATCTCTCCAGCCCCACTGGGCATGACTCTTACTCTAAAACTGTATGCTGATAAAGTTTCTGTGTTGTTTTACTAACCGTTATTTTGGAATTGAGATCTGAGACCTAAATCTTCATCCCAGGATTGTTGGCAAAGTTATTTCCCCATTTAGAAGCAACTTAAGGGTTGGAGAGATGTCGCGGTAACCGTACAAGGGAGTCTACTTCCAGAGGATCCGTCACCCTCTTCCGGGCTTAGTGGGAACCGGGTAACCACACGGTGCACACACACACATGAACGATGAAATGAAATAAAGGAACGTTTTAAAACATTCTGAAAGCATCTTAATCTGAAAGGGCTGAGACGGGGCTGGAGAGATGGCTCAGCAGTTGAGAGCGCTCGCTGCTCTTCCAGGGGACCCCGGTTCAATTCCCTGCACCCACGTGGCAGCTCACAACTGCCTGCAACTCACACCCTCACGCAGACACACATGCAGGCAAAACCCAACGCGCATGAAATAAAAATGAATCCTGAAGAGGAGGGTATCAAAGAAGGTCCCACTAGAGTCCGGCCCCCAGGTACTGCTTGGCTGACTCCACAGACCCAGGACAGCCTCTTCAGGGGACACTGACAACATAGAATAGCCTCCAAGCGTGCCCTGAAGGTGGCCGCGGGACGAGGGCCCTGATTCCCGTGGGCAGGACCGGTCGGGATGAGGCCGACCAGACAGAGGCGCCGGCTCGCTCTCGGGTTCCCAGGGTCCCGTGAAGCTGCGTCCCCATTCCAAACCCCTCCCTGGCTCAGCTCAGCCGCGCACGCGCCCCTTGGGACTGAGGATGAGCGTTGGTCACGCTGGGCTGCGACTGCGTGGGAACCAGATGCCACCGGTTGGATAATTCTCTCAGGGTCTGACCGCAGACCTGCACTATTGGGGGAAGTCTGGGCAGGCATTGAACCCTTAGCTTTCAGGTCCTATCCTACCGCAGAGCAGGCAGAGAGAAGGGAACCAGCTGGCGGCCAGGAAGCCCGTCTCTGGTCTCTGCATGCCTAAGACTGCAAACTGGGCTTTTCGGTTCTGTACCGCCCCCCTCAACCCCGAGTAAGTGACACCGCCAGCCACCCTCAATATACGTGCTTTTTCTTTGGAGGCCCCCAACCCTTCGGAAACTATGAAAAGCTCTGATTCTGTCACGCCTTAGCTGGAGACCCTTGTGTCGGAGCTGAGGAGGTTTTCCGGAGGGAGATGCTCCTACTGTCCGCTGCCATCTGAGCGGACCTGCGTTTCTGGACTCCAAGTGGGCTGAAGGGTGAAGGCGACGAGGAAAGATGTTGGCTAACTGGACGTGAATCACAGCAAATAGATCACAGGAGCATGTCTAACAAGGACGAAAATCTGCGGGCCTGGTGGGACTTTGCTCTGGGTTTTGACCACTTGGCCTGGTCAGCCCCGTAGCAGCTGGACACGTGCTGAGCGCAGGAGCCCGCAGTGGCCAGGCTGTGGGCAGATTGCTGGACCCAGACTCACTCCAGCGACCTATCCTGCCCTGCAAAGAGACTCTACAAGGTATTTACTGCTTTCCCGGTACTGAAAGGTGTGTCTCTCCGGACCACTCAGGGTTCCCTAAAAAGACAAAATAATTTTTCCCCCCTCTAAAAGTGATATTTGAGGCTAGGGCGTAGCTCAAGTTATGCTGAACGGGGGTACAGCATAAGCACCCACGTTCAGTTTCCATTATAACAGGAGCAGTAATGATAATAATAGCCTCAGCATGGTTGGTTGGGCGAGAACCGACTCTCCGCTAGGCTTGGCTGTAGACCTCTCGGTGGGGACCACTCTCCTAAGCCTTAGCAGCCCATCTGTTGCCTCATTAGCTAATGTGGTATGGGGCCAGCGACAGCTGTTGGCCTCCGTGTGTTCCAGACAAAAATTAACTTTCCAGTCACTCTTCCACAACGTGACTGGTGGAGACTTGGGCGCTGGTGAAACGCTGGGGACTGTTTCCTCTGGGTACCACGCTGAGCCTGCAATTTCAGGGGACCCGCTGGCTTAGCCAGACTCTAGATGTTTAACTTAAAAGCAGAAGTGAAAGAAAGGGCAATTTTCCGGTGCTTGAAAGGGTTATTCTGATTTAAACTGGCAATAAAAGTGCAATTGGCTGGGAGTTGGCACGGCCAAAGTACACCCTAAATGTCTTCCCTCTCCACACAGCACAGCTGGCACTTTGAGGAGGAGGAGAGCCACAGGCAGAGCAACGATGGATGAAAAGAATCGAGAGAAGAAGGGGGTAAGTGTGCGACTGAGCACAGCGAGCGCTGGGGGCCTGCTCAGCTTTCCTTGGGACTCCCCAGGGCCGCCCTCAGCTGGGCGTTCCGTCTGGAAGAGCGAGGTTTGCTCACAAGCCCAAAGGACAGCCGCACTTTTATAGGAGTCAGTGTGGTTTTTATAGACAGATGCCCGTTAGGAGTCATGCCACTGGAACAGCTGTTGAGGAAGGGCCTGTAGCCGGGCTGGGGGCTACACCTCAGCTTGTGGAATGCTTTCCTGGGATGTATGAAGTCCGGGTGAGCCAGGAGTGGTGACGCATGTCTGTGTCTTAACAAGTGGGAGGCAGAGGTAGGAGTAAAGGCGTGTGAGGCTAACCTCAGCTATGAAGGGAATTCAAAGATAGTTCTGTTCCTAACCCACAGTGGAACTGGAGGTTACTCGTAGCTTTCCTTGGTTGAGAAAAACTCCAAGAAGTTAACACGGCAATAAACACTTTCAAGGAATCTTCATTTTAATCCCTCCGGTAGCATTTGCTCATAAATGGATAGGGAGAAGCATGCATTCATGCAAAATATTATTTACTGAGGTCCATAAGACACAGGCTGGAAGCATGGCCCGAGACAGGTATCGTGGGAGCTGGTTTGGGAGGGAAGAGCAGCTATCATTGGTGCCAGCTCCTTCCCAATTTAGCTGTGGCTAAGGCTTTTTCATTCTGACTCATTCATGTGCAACTGAGGCAGGCCTCAAATTCCTGATCCTCCTGCCTCTACCTCCCGTGTGCTAGAATTACAGGCGTGTGCCATTGCACCTAGATGTTTAACTCTTTCAGTGCCTTCTCATCTATCAGATGGACTGAGAGCCACTCCCTCTTCTGGTTGCCAGAACAGTTAGACAGTGCACCAGAAGCGTCTGGCCAGGGGTGAATCCTCCTGGCAACATTGCCGCTTGGTTTGTCCTATGGAGCAGACTGACCTCGCTATTGACACTGGATATCTCTGGGGTGATCAGGAACATCTGAGCCTCTACTCACTTTATTTCTGGTACAACAAACAAATGTCCCCTATGAAGCAAAATCTGTTCCCCCCCCCCAGAGGACTTCACTTGGATTATCTTGTTTTGTTTGTTCTGGTTCTGTTGCTTGCTATTTTCCATTGCTAGGGACCGAACCCAGGGCCTCATGCATGCTGGACAACTGCTCTACCACTGAACTATACTCCCCAGCCATTTTCTCCTTCTCAGTTTAAAACAGGGCTCTTTAAATTGGCCAAACTGGCCTTGAGTTCATGATCCACCTCCCTCTGCCACCCCGGGTGCTGAGATAACAGAGCTGCATTACCGCCCAGCCTGTCCGAGACTGCTCTCCCTGAGGAAGTACTTGACAGGACAAGTGCTGTCACCTGTGTTAGACAGGAAGGCGCCTGGGGCCAAGGACTTGAATGCTCAGGGTCACAAGAGACCCTGTGCCCGCTGCTCAAAAAGTAACAGGAATGGGGATGTCCCCCACATGCTGTGGTCTGCAGATGAGCCCTTTGGAGGAAACAACCCAGACGGCCACTAGCCCAGGGCATGGGTTGGTTGACCTCGGCTGCCTGCCCCTCAGCTGTCCAGGCGTGAAGCCAGGCGTGCAGCCTGGGGAGTTAGGAGATGCCAGGGAGGCATAGGGCTTCGAGGTCTTCTGGAAAGATTCTGGACAGCAGTTGGGCCCAACTTTCCCTCAGTAGCTGTGCAGCTCAGGTCTCAAAACTGCTTAAGGATTGTTGGATGAAATTTTCTTTTTCCTACAGAGTAGTGTTTTAGGCAAGGAAAACATGTTTTGTGGGGTGTCTCAGCCACAGCTACCTTAGTGCCCTGGAGTGAATCACCTTCACTCTGTCCTCCCTAGGTCCTCACTGTTGTTCTGTATTAACTGACTAATTAACTGGACACTCACTATAGATCAGGCCAGGAGGCCTCCTTCCCTGGATCCTTGACTCACACCCAACACGGGGTCAGCCTCGGTCATGGGTATTTTTACTGAAGCCTCAAGATATTTCCCTAGTAATTTGGGAAGAGTGGGGTGCTTCGGATGGGATCCAGGGCCTTGTCCATGCTCAGCAAGTGTTCTGTCACTGAGCTGTGTCCAACCCCCATATTTTGTTCCTCCCGATCCTTGAAAGAAAGGGGTGAAGGATGAGAAAGAAAGCTGACGTGAGACTATAACTCGGGTGTCACATGAGAGGGCTCTCAGAAAATGAAGGCTGTCCTGTTGCTTTGCAGCAGGGGCGATTTGTGGAGGAGTGAGGCCCAGAAGGGCACGAGCTGCAGCCTCAGACTCGGCTGCAGCCCACTAGCGCGGTTGCCAGGAGCCTGGGGAAGAGGGTAAGGGGTGATGCTGGTGAGGAGTGCAAAGTTTCTGTTATGTGGGGCAAGCAAGCCTGGAACTGCAGGTCAAGGCCTGGTGACGGCAGTTAATGGCACAGCGATGTGCAGCATCTGTCCATGTTGACTGTCACTAACCCTGATTCAGGACACACGCGCGCGCGCACACACATGCACACACACGCATGCACACACTCTCTCACACACACAAAGATAACTACGTGTGGTGGTGAATGTATCGAGGAGCTAAATTGTGCTGGTCATTTTACAAAGTGTACACACACACACACACACACACACACACACACACACGTATATATGCGTATGTTAAAACACCGTAAAGAAAAGCCAGGCCCTGCCTGCTGCTTGGAAGCCTGGGACACTAGGAATGCAAGCTCAGTGGAAGCCCGGGCTACAGAGAATTCAAGACCAGCCTGAAGTCCCCACCTCACAATAAAGCACAAAGTGGGGGTGTTAACTTGTAAATCTTCCTCCCACTTCTATTTCTGACCAAGAACAGAAGCCCTTTTCACGGCTGCATCGTGGTGCTCAGTCTTGGTAGCCCTATAGTTCCAAAAGGGAAAAGGACCCAGCTTGGGGGCAAAATGGTCAGTTTTGGCACCACAGGTGGGATGTGGCCTCATGAGCTACACTCCTCATCAGAGAATAAAAAAGCTGCCGAAGGGCTGAAGAGATGGCTCAGCGTGGAGGGCTGGCTGCCCTTCCAGAGGGCCAAATTGAATTCCCAGCACCTACACGGGGCAGCTTACAGCTGTCTGTAACTCCAGTCCCAGGGGACACCTCTGGCCTCTTTGGGCACTCACGTTTATATGCTCATGACCACATACAGACTCACACACACATCATCATCATCATCATCATCATCATCATCATCATCATCAACCTATCTTTTAAAGCTGCCAGTGAACTCGGAAGGACTGCTCACAGGGTTGATCCAGTGGCTGCTTCCCTTGGGTAGTGGTATCCGCTGTGTGCCCTGATCTAAGAAGGCAGGGACTGTTGGGGACGTGCCTCAGAGAAACTGAGGGCCGCCTCTGCTGTGGTGGTCTCCAGCCCATCCAGCTCACTTCTTGGAGGCGGAGAGAGAGAGGTGAAGGCCTCAAACTCTCTAAGAACTTTCTCAGCACCAAAACCTGTTCTTGGGTGTGGTGGCTCACACCTTTAACGCCACTGCAGAGGCAGAGACAGGCAGACTTCTGTGAGTTCGAGGCCAGCCTGTTCTACAGTTGTGAGCAGGACGGCCAAAACTATGCAGAGAGACTCCGTCTCAAGAAGAAAGAGGTGGGGGGAGGGAAGGAGGGAAGGAAGGAAGGAAGAAGGAAGGAAGGAAGGAAGGA
>NW_026592710.1:5782243-5792603 GCF_907164565.1 Psammomys obesus | reverse complement strand
GGAGGGAGGGAGGGAGGGAGGGAAGGAAGGAGGAAGGAAGGAAGGAAGGAAGGAAGGAAGGAAGGAAGGAAGGAAGGAAGGAAGGAAGGAAACCCAGCATGGTAACTCACACCTACAATGCCAGAACTCAGGGAGGCTGAGGCAGGAGGATCAAAAGTTCAAGGCTAGCCTGGGAAACAAGACCTGTCTCAAACCAAACCAACAAATCAACAACAACACACCTAAGTGGTGGAAAGCTGGATTAGCATGTACAAGACCCAGGCAATGTCCAGTTCTCACATATCTGCACATCCACCCACCCACCAATCCATCCCCCCAGCTCCGGTCGAACTAGGGATCCGTCTAAGTGCTGGCGATACACTGGTCAGCAACACTGACAGAAGCCCCTCCCTGCGGCTGTTGGTTATATCTGTAAAGAAGGAAGGGCCCAAGCTCTCCAGATGGCTCAGCGGGTAAAAGCCTTCAGCGGCTTAGCCTTTGGCCTGAACTCGATGCCCGGAACCTGTGTAAAGGTGGAAAAAGAGAGCCAACCCCTCACAAGCTGTCCACACATCGCCCTGGTGCATGCATACACGCACAGACCCCCGCATGGGTGCTCCTGGTGTTCAAGGAGTTGCTGGAAAAGCATCACAGAGCAAGCACCAGCGGCAGCTGTGGTAAGCCAGCTGCGGTGAGCCCGGCTGCAGAGGCGCTTGCTGGAGTCCCAGCAGCTCAGGAGGTTTGAGCTGAGGAGCTGCAGAACAGTCTGGAAGAGGCAGGAGGTTGGAGGGGGAGCCCAATCTAACCTCAGATCAGTCTTTGGATACAGAGTAGCTGGAAGACCATGGTGACTTAATGGCGGTGACACACTTGCATGTACACCGGGGGACCTCTCTTGGCTCCTCCCTGGCATCTACTCTACCTCTCTCACAGGCGATGACCCTGGTCCTTGCCCTGGCAACGCTGATAGCTGCCTTTGGTTCATCCTTCCAATATGGGTACAACGTGGCTGCTGTCAACTCACCGTCAGAGGTAGGTCACTGTGGTAAGTGAGCCCCAGCGGCTGACACAGGGGAGGGCCTCAGAGGGGCACGTGGCCCCGAGAACAAACACAGCCTTTAAGGGAAAAGAGAGGAAAGTCCCTTCTCCCCAGACCCCAGATTCCCACGAACGTGCACCTTCGGTGGCCTGATAGCCTGTGGAGTCGTCTGGAGGGCCATGGCTGTGGCAGCCGGAAGGCAGCAGCCATTCCTGGGCGTGAGACCTCCCCAGGTGGTGTCCTGCCAGAGCTCTTCCCCTGTCACAGCCCACGGCTGCCCAGGCAGCTGTCTCTACCTCCAGTAGGGCCGTCCCATCTGCTAACTCTTTCTGCAAAATGAGCTCAGCTTGCTCTGCTGGTCTGTCCCCTCTGTCCCCCCAGATCATGAAGCAATTTTACAATGACACCTACCATAGAAGAACGGATGATAAGCTCGATTCCTTCACCTTGACGCTCATGTGGTCCCTGACGGTGTCCATGTTCCCCTTCGGAGGCTTCTTAGGTTCTCTCATGGTTGGAACCTTGGTGAATAAGATGGGCAGGTAAGAGAAGAGTAGGTTGGTGTTTGTGTGTGTGTGTGTGCTTGTGTTGGTATGTGACCTGACCCTTGTGGCCTCTCCCCACCCCATAAAATAAAAATAAAATTCTTTAAAGTAAAAACTGAAATTAAGAAAATAGATTTTTTTTTCTTAAAAAAAAAAGTCCAATTTGTGTTATTTCTATGCTCTCTGGAGCACGGTAAGTAGCCTGCTCCTTTAAACAGATCCGAGTCCTTTCCCTCCTGAACCTCCGCCCAAAGCCATCAGTTGTGGAAAGCTATACTTCAGCCTCCTTGTCACACTTTTTAAGAGTTCTCTTCAATGTCTTCCTGTTTGAACTGCTCCTAGCTAAGACCAGTAAGCTCTTGCTCAGGCAGGGCCACGCCTTGCTCACGGAGCTGACCACTTAGGACTCAGTCAGCATGGGTTCACTTGTTTGCAAGCTGCCTTAAATATTAAAAAATATTTAAGACATTAAAAAAAAGACATTTAAAAATATTTAAGACATTAAAAAAAAGACATTTAAAAATATTTAAGACATTAAAAAAATAGCCACAGCAATTTAATTTATGGATATTTTCTTGGTGCCAAACACGCCTCAACGCACTCTCAGACGTACGTTCATAGCTGAGCAGCGTGGCACACTCGGGATCCCAGCTCCTCGGAGGCAGCAGCGTCTAAAGTTTTAGGTCAGCGTATGTGGCATAGTGAAATAGTGTTGTTTTTTAAATCTCTTATATACGCGTGAACACGCTGCTTACACGCGCTTGTGCGCACAGAGATGAGAGTTTTGCATTCTGTCACTGAGCTGAGCCTTCATCACACGGCGGGAAGTGTCTATGTATCTTGAAGCCCTGTTGAAACCTCTGTGGACAGGGTGCTTCTATCTTCCTTTGATTTTCTTTTTTAAGTTTTATTTATTTATTACATATACAGTATTCTGCCTGCAAGTACAGCTGCAGGCCAGAGGGGGGCGCCAGATGGTGGTGAGCCACCATGTGGTTGCTGGGACTTGAACCCAGGTCCTCTGGAAGAACAGCCAGTGCTCTTAACCTCTGAGCCATCTCTCTGGCCCCCACTAGCTTTCTTTGTTCATTCTTGTGTTTTCTCTTTTTTTCTTTGGTGTGTTTTGCCGTTTTCCCCAAATGTGTTTTTATGTGCGTAGGTGTTTTGTCTGCATGTCTGCGCGTGCCGTGTGCATGCCGACTGCCAGAGGGCCACATCTCTCCAGGCCCCCTCTGCTTTTTTGCTTTTTATCATTTGTTTAGTTATTTGTTTTTCTATCATTTTGAATCTTATGTTTCTCAGCTCCTCTTTCCTTCATTCTAAGCATCTTTCTCTCCTGCGTTGTGCCTTGGTGCTATGTCTAAAAATGCATCTCAGCACCACCTAGACTTCACACCTCTAGAACACTCCAGTTTTACACTTTTGTCTCTTATCTTACTGAATTTTGTTAAGGGTACAAAAATCCATGTTTGGATTCATTTTTATCTGTTTGTCTGTTTTGTATTTTCTCCGTTTTATTTTGTGTATGACTGTGTTGCCCACATGTGCGTCTGATGCCCCGGGAGACCAGAAGGGGGCGTCAGATCTCCTGGAACCGGAGTTAGAAATGGTTGTGAGCTGCCATGTGGGTGCTGGGAACTGAACCCAGGTCCTCTACAAGAGAGGAGTGGTCTTAACCACTGAAGCATCCCTCTAACACGCGTGTGCGCGCGCGCATTATAATTGGCACCTACTACCACCAAGCCACATAACGGGTCCACACTGGGCCACCAGGCTTGGCCTGACCTGCTGGGCTCCCGTGATCCACACACCGCAGCCTAGTGCTAGGACCACAGGCCAGGCACAGCACACCAGGTTTACTTTACTGTATCTTAATCCACGCCTCTCCGCCCCCCCCCCCCCCCCCCCCCCCCCCCCCCCCCCCCCCTCGCTTCCCTTCCCCCCCCCCCCCCCCCCCCCCCCCCCCCCCCGCCATCTCTGTCCTTTGCTCTGCAGCAGGAGGCGCAGTTGACCCTGCCAGCCTCAGTCCCAGGGACGCTCCCTGCCGCCACTAGGGGGCGCTGCTCAGAGTGGCCATAAGGAGTGTTTGCTGATGAATGCGTGAAGGGAATGAACGAATCCTTAAGCTAACTTGGCTTTTACCATAACCCTCTGCAGAAAAGGGGCCTTACTCTTCAACAACATATTCTCCATCGTGCCAGCCATCTTAATGGGGTGCAGCAAAATTCTTGAATCATACGAGCTTATAATTGTTTCCAGACTTCTGGTTGGGATCTGTGCAGGTAAGGAACCCTTCCCTGTGACTCCCAGGGACTTGAGGTAGCCTGGGGCCGCAGAAGCACAGGGACCGGAGCTGACGCTCCACAGGTGCTTGGGTTTGTGCCTCGACCTCCTGGATGGGCAGCAGGCAGACCTTCGAAACAGTGCCTCCTGCAGGGGAAGCTGTCTTCTGATCACTTCCCAAGGCTGGGATTGAACCCAGGACCCCGTGAAAGCTAGACAAGCACTCTCGTCTGGGCCACAATTCCCAGCCCAAGAAAGCTGTTCTCTCTAGAGTAAACTACACAACCCCGAGTTTAGAAGGGTTGTTCCGGCCTAATTCTTTTTTCTCAGGGTCTCAGCATTGACTAAAACAATGGCAGCCTGGAGGGTAGTAGCATCTATTTAGTGAGCCGTGCCTTTGTTTGATAGACTGTCCTACGTCATGAGAACAAAAAGGTCTCATGAAATTTTGTTTTAGTCGTTGTCCATCTGTGCATGTGTGGGAGAACAAAGGTAAACAATAGACTTCACCTTTTTTAAAAATGATTTATATATTTTTGTGTGCATTGGTGTATTGCCTGCACATACGTCTGTGTGAAGATGCCAGATCCCCTGGAGTTGCAGTCACAGACAGTTAGTTGTGAGCCGCCATGTGGGTGCTGGGAATTGTGCCTGGTTCCTCTGGAAGAGCAGCCAGTGCTCTTAACCACTGAGCCAGCTCCAATTTCTTTCCTTCTTCTTCTTTTTTTTTTTTTTTTAAACTCTGGTCTTAAAAAGGTTCCAGAACTGGCTTGTCAACCTCAGCTGCTGGCTTCTCGGCTGCCTGGGATGTGCTGCACCGGTTTAGAAAGCTCTCCCTTTAAAGCCGCACTGTGGTGCCCCCAACAGTCAGCCTTTGGCAAGGCCCAGCCAGGAGGGTCCTTCAGAAGCAGGGCGTGCACCTGAACTCTGCCCTCCTTTCAGTTGGTGTCAGGTGACCTGCTGACCTTCCAGTTGCCAGGGAGGGACGGAGGGTGATTTGGCTGAATGTGAGCAAATCCCTAGTTTCATGAGCAGGCAGGGAAGTGTGGAAGCTGCCGCCAGAGGTGGTGCACAGCTTTGGTTCCAGCACTCAGAAAGTGGGGACAGATGGATCTCTGGGAATTTGAGGCCAACCTGATCTACAAGAGTTAGCTCAGGCCAGCCAAGCTGAAGAACTTCAAGGCAGCATGGTGGAGAGAAGCAAAACTATAGCCCTCGGGCCAACTTCACTCAACACTGAGCTCTTGATCCCCACCCCCACCCCCACCCCTGACTCCTCCCACCCCACCACACAAAACACACACATACACATACACATACACACACACACACACACACACACACACACACACACACACGATTTAAAAATCTTAACCTGGGCTGGAGAAATGACTCAGCAGTTAAGAGCACTGGCTGCCCATTCAGAGGTCCTGGGCTCTCAGCAACCACGTGGTGGCTCACAGCCACCTTTAATGAGGTCTAATACCCTCTTCTGTCTGTTGTTCTCTTCTGTCATGCAGGCACACATGCAAATAGAGCATTCATATACATAAATAAATAAATCTTTTAAAAAACAGAACTTAACCTAAGCTGGGCCTGGTGGCACACACCTATGATAAGAGGTACTTGATAAGCAAAGGAAAGATGATTGCAAGTTCAAGGTCTCCTTGGAGGACAGAATGAGTTCTCGATTGCTTGGACATAACCCTGTTTCAAAACAAAGCATAAAAAAGAGAGAGAGGAATGCAGCTCAGTGGTAGAGCACTTGCCTGCCAAGATCAAGGCTCTGGGTTCGTTCGCAGCACAAACACAAATAACTATAAACCTACATTTACAGGAACTCCTAACTATCCTCTAACACTTGCCATGCTGAGGCAGGAGGATTACCAGTTTGAGGCTAGCCTGGAAGTGTTTATATGTTTGTTTTGTTATATGTTTGATTGTCTGTTTTCATTTGTTTTCGTTTGCTTTTGAGACAAGGTCTCACTCTGTAGCCCACACTGACCTCAAACTTTTGGTGACCCATCTTGCATCAGCCCCCAAGTGTTAGGCTTATGGCACACATCAGTGTATCTGGCTAAGACCTTTGCTGGGGTTGGCAGTGGATGGGGTTGGAAATCTCAACCTTTATACTTCAAAGGCATGCTTTCTTTTTCTTTCTCTCCCTCTCTCTCTTTCTGTTTTTGTTTTTTGAAAACGGGCTTTCTCTGTGTAGCTTTGGCTGTCCTAGATTCACTTTGTAGACCAGGCTGGCCTCAAATTTAGAGAAATCCACCTGCCTCTGCCTCCTGGAGTGCTGGGATTACAGGTGTGTGCCACTGAGATCGGCTTCAAAGGCATACATCAGTCAATGTTTCTCTCATATTTTCCATATGCATATTCATTTGGGAGCGTGGTACTCATGTGCCATGCTAATCAGAGAACGATGGATAGAAGGCCATTTCTTTTTCCACCATTTGTGATCAAAATCAGTTTGTTTGTTTGTTTGTTTGTTTGTTTGTTTTTATAACAAACTCAGTGTTTCAGTCTTGACAGTGATCACCATTATTCACTGAGCCATCTCACTGGCCCCTCTCTCAGATTTTTGGTTTCAAAACTTTTCACTCTTAAAATAATTCAGAGTTCCATGGAGCTCCAGAGACAGCTCAGGTTGACAGCACTTGCCGCGCTTAGGGAGGACCTGTGTTTGGTTCCCAGCACCCACAGTGAGCAGCTAGCTCATAACTGGCTGGAACTTCCATTCCAGGGGACCCAAGCTCCTCTTCTGGCCTTCCTGGGTACTACATGCATATGGTATGGAAACATACACACACACACACACACACACAATCAAACACGCACACATACATACACACACATTTTTAATGAAAGATAATCAGCCAGAAAACAAAACAAAACAACTGTCAGGTGTGCTAAGTTCAAGACCTCGAGACCAGGTTGGTCTGCCTAAGATGATGACTCAAAAAAAAGAAAAATTGTATGTTTTAAGTCAAAGGCTTTGTAAGAAGGGTGCCATTATTCCGCATCCTTGCAAATCACTTCAATGTCTAAGAGCAGACAGTTGGATTTTCTTTTTGTTCTCATGATACAAATGATAAATTATATTTATACAGTAAGTACAAACAGCCAACACAATTATAAAACCAACCACCAGCCCTGCGACTGAGAAACATCTGGGTGACAGGAAGGGTGTGGTGGCACGCGTGAAGCGCACGTGGCTGTGGGGCTGTGGCCGTGGCTTCACAATCAGCACAGCAGGTAGCAGGGCCGGTGTGTGTGCTGGCTGGCGCATGAGAGGAAGGAGCCCGGCAGCTCTTGGGGTGAGCTCCCCTCCCCCCATCAGCCGGCTCTCCCAGCCTGCCCCTGCTGTGACAGCAGCTGGCCAGCAGCGTCTGGAAACCTCCTTCCACCACCTGCACCAACCTCGTAGCTCGCCTGAAAATTCAGTCAACAGCACAGCTGGGGGGAGGGGAGGGGCAAAGGTGGCTGGGCCTTGCTTTCTGGAGGCTCACAGTTAGTGAGTTTGTTGTTGATCAACTCCTTGGCAAGGAGCCTGAAGGCTCTCCCTGGCAGAAGGCATGCACACACCACACCACCTAGAGTCTTGCCAGGTTGATTCGCAGAGTCTGTCCCAGTAGAGCTGGGACATCCCAGGGACACCCTGCAATTTTAGCCCTGGAGGCCTGAGTCAGGGGGGCCTCCAGTTTGAGGCTAGCATGGGCTACCATAGCAAGACCCCTTCCCCCAAGATATGAAAGGTAGAGCTTGCTTCCCGACATGTAAATGTCGTTAATCAAGACACACCAACCAGGCTTTTGCATTTGTTTTCGTTTTGTCATTGTCTTTATTTGTTTTAATGTTTATTTATTATGTGTGTGCGTGTAAGGGAGGGTCCCACATATGGCTGCTCCAAGCTTTGGAGGTGGGAGGATAGATTTCGGGAGTCAGTTCTTTCCTCCCATTGGCTGGGTCCTCAGGTCAGGCTGTCAGGTTTTACAGCGAGGGCCTTCAAGAGAGAACCATCTTGTCCGGCCCTCCTTTGTTTCATGTGTGTGACAGGGTTCACTGTATAGTCCTGGCTGGCCTGAAACTTGCTATATGGGCCAGACTAGTGTCAGTCAAACTTACAATAATCCTATCTATTCTCAAGTTGAAGTTAGATGTGCACACCACAACATCAGGCTAAATTACAAACTTCCTCACCTACCTACTTTCATACTGGGATGGAAGGCCTTGTGCCCACTAGACACCCAGTCTGCCCCTGCACATACTCCCAGCACTCCCCCTAGCCCCTTTCTTAAACCTTATTTCATTATTGGACGGGGGGTATGTGCCCACGAGTGCAGGTGCCTGCAGAGCGAGTCGGATCCAGCGAAGCTGAAATTACAAGTGGTTATGAGCTGCCTGGTGTGGGCGCTGGGACAGAGCTCGGGTCCTCCGCAAGGGCAGCCAGTGCTCCTGACTGCCGAGCCTCCTTGCCAGCTCTTTTGTTTTTATTTCTCAGATTTTTTTTTTTTTAAATATTTAGTTAGTTATGTGTTGGAGGGGGCATGTGCCTCTCTCTTTCCACCTCGTGTGTCCTACAAATTAGACTCAGACCATGAGGCTGGACAGCCAGGGCCTTCAGGCAACTCACTAGCCCCCCAACTTCACCTTTTCCTAAAAGAGTCATATTTTGATATCATGGGAATTTTTACAAGATTAAATATTGGGGGACTGGGGAGATGGTTCAGTTCAGCTCCGAGGACCCCATGTCATGCTGCTCACAACCATCTGTAATTTCAGCTCCCGGGGGCTCTGACATGTCCGACCTTTGAGGACATCTGTGTTCGTGTAAACCCCCACACACACAATCATATTACTAAAAACAACAATAAACCTTTTTAAAAAAAGATTAAATAGTGGGGTTTAGAGTAGCCTCAGCATACATAAATTCCAGAAATGCAGATTTTCAAGAATACATGCTGAAATTTGTTATTTTTTGCATTTTAAGCATTTAGAAAACTTTATTATATTTATTTATTTATTATGTATATGAGTGATCACACACCAGAAGAGGGCATCGGATCCTGTTGCAGATGAGCCACTGTGTGGTTGCTGGGACTTGAACTCAGGACCTCTGGAAGAGCAGCCAATGCTCTTAACCACTAAACCATCTCTCTAGCCCAAGCATTTCTTCTAGATTTATTTTGCTATTCTGTACGTACAAGTGTTTTGCCCGCATGTATATCTGTGCGTGACATTTGTGCTTGGTGCCCAAGGAAGTGGGGAGCCTTCATGTGGGTGCTTGGAATCGAACCCGGGTCCTTTGTAACAAGTGCTCTTAACCACTGAGCCAACTCACCATTTGAAGCTCCCCTAAGGCATGCCGTCCCTCTGTGTCCCGGGCTGGCTTGGAGCTAACCCTCTGCCTCACCCTCCCAGATGCTGGATGGCCGATATGAGCCACTCCTTCCCCCGCATGGGAAGGTGCTATTGCTAGAAGGTGAGCTGGCCGGCGTAGCATTGAGCCCCTCAGTGACAGGTTCTTTTCTCCCTGAGGCAAAGTGGAGGAGCATGTCTTCCTCTCTGAGACCTACCTGGGCTGGTCAGGAGTAAGGACATAGGGTCTGACCAGACTGCACGCCCAGGCGACACAATCAAGAAGCAAATAACTTTGTCAGAGGCTTTTCCAATGTGATTTCTTTCCTTGACGTTTAAGGGACTGAGAACTATAAGAGATGTTTGCCAGGGCTACCATCCATCCATCCAACCATCGTCCATCCATCCATCCATCCATCCATCCATCCATCCATTCATCTATCCATCCAACCATCCATCCATCCATCCATCCAACCAACCATCCATCCATCCATCCGTCTGTCCATCCATCCATCTGTCCATCCATCCATCCATCCATCCATCCATCCAACCATCCATCCAACCATCCGTCCATCCATCCATCCATCTATCCAACCACCCGTCCATCCATCCATCCATCCATCCATCCATCCATCCATCCATCCGTCCGTCCATCCATCCATCCATCCATCTAACCACCCGTCCATCCATCTATCCATCCATCCATCCAACCGTCCGTCCGTCTGTCCATCCATCCATCCATCCGTCCATCTGTCTATCCATCCATCCATCCATCCGTCCATCCGTCCATCCGTCCGTCCATCCGTCCATCCGTCCATCCGTCCATCCGTCCAACCATCCAACCATCCATCCATCCGTCCATCCGTCCATCTGTCCAACCGTCCATCCATCCAACCACCCATCCATCCATCCATCTAATCATCCATCCATCCAACCAACCATCCATCCATCCAACCGTCCGTCCGTCCATCCATCCATCCATCCAACCATCCATCCATCCGTCCATCCGTCCATCCGTCCGTCCGTCCGTCCGTCCGTCCATCCAACCATCCATCCATCCGTCCATCCATCCGTCCGTCCATCCATCCATCCATCCATCCATCCAACCATCCATCCATCCATCCAACCATCCATCCATCTAACCATCTGTCCA
>NW_026592710.1:5613679-5782143 GCF_907164565.1 Psammomys obesus | reverse complement strand
TCCGTCCATCCATCCATCCAACCATCCATCCATCCATCCATCCATCCATCCATCCATCCATCCATCCATCCATCCAACCATCCATCCATCCATCCAACCATCCATCCATCTAACCATCTGTCCATCCATCCGTCCATCCATCCGTCCAACCATCCGTCCAACCATCCATCCAACCATTCATCCATCCAACCATCCATCCATCCATCCAACCATCCAACCATCCAACCATCCATCCATCCATCCATCCATTGTATTCTGGAATGTGAGAGGTGGGGTGCACAGGTACGCACAGGTGTGTGTGGACTCGGGTGCCACGTGTGTGGCGGCTAGAGGTCCACCTCAGGTATTGTTTTTCAGGAGCTCTACATATTAATGAGACAGGGTCTCTCCCTGGTTAGCCCAGGCTGGCTGGCCTGCAGGCTCCAGAGATCTGCCTGGCTCCCCACCCTTGCACTGAGATCACCACTGTGGACTCCCACATCCAGCATTATGTGGGTTCTGGGAGTTGAACTCAGGTCCTCATTAACTGACTGAGTTGTCCCCATTTTAAGGGAGGGCCAGGCCAGATGCCGCCCTTGACCAGCACAGTGAGTCTTTGGAGACACGGCTTGTCCCTCCCAGGCTGTCTCCTGGTTGTCTGCTTATCTCCACTCTCCTTCCAGGCATATCTTCCAATGTGGTCCCTATGTACTTAGGGGAACTGGCCCCTAAAAACCTGCGAGGGGCTCTCGGGGTGGTTCCCCAGCTCTTCATCACGATCGGCATCCTTGTGGCCCAGCTGTTCGGCTTTCGTAATCTCTTGGCCAACGAGAAAGGTGAGAACAGAGCCCTGTCCCTGCCTTGTCTCCCCAAAGCCCCTGTTGCCATTTCTGGAAGCTTCTGCCCACCGACTTCCCACCGACTTCCCTGTTCCGTCCAGTGAAGACCACCCTTGGTGGCACACTCTGTCTGGAGCTCACAGTGCGCATCATAGGTCTGTAACAAGAGACCACAGTGTCCCCACCGAACAGGAGGGGCCTATTTCCGTTGGACTGCTAAGTGACTGCCCGCAGCTCAGAGGACACAGGGTTTCCTGAATTATGAAATTATGCCGAAGAGCGGCAGCGTTTCTTCCTCTTTCTGTCTCAAGTCTTGAGCTACCTTTTTCACTTTTTTTTTTTTTTTTTTGCAACCACAGTCTCATGTAAGCCAGTCTGGTCCCAAACTCACATTGTAGTCAGAGCTGACCTTGAATTCCTGATCCTCCTGCCTCCAGCCCACAAGGACCAAGATTGCAGGCAAGCAAGACCACAACTGTCTTATGCAGTGCTGGAGGCCAAAGCCAGAGATCTGTGCACACCTGCGCCCCGAGCCCAGCCCTTGTCCCCAAACACCTCCTCTTCTCTCTCTCTTTCCTCCCTCTTTCTTTCTTCATGAGCTTTGAGCTCCTGGAAGGGAGACCAGGCTCAACGATGCGCCTGCCATGGCCTGGGCTCCATGTCTTCTGTAATAGGTCACTTGTTCCTCCCAGCAGCCTCACGAGATCACGTACGCAAAACACACCCATTTTACAGATACAGAACTGGAGACTCAGCACAAGAGAAACTGGTCCAAAGTCCTGTTAAGATTCAGACCCTGCAGCCTGGACCTGGTTCCGTGTTGCACTGCCACACTCTCCCCAGCCTCCCCCTCCCCCATCTTCCCATTGTTCCTGCATACGTCCATCAGGGACGCCACATTAGCCCCAGAGGCTGGGACCCCAAATGAATGAACTAGGGTTGAATCTCAGGGAGCCCCAGGCAGCAGGACTCGTAGCCTGGAGCCAAGCCCTGCCCTGCCCTGCCCTGTCCTGCCCTGCCCTGCCCTGCTCGGGACAGGGACAGCTCTGCCTGGGCAGAGGAGGCCAGGATGTCAATCCTTTGTCCTTTGAGGGAACTGCCAAAGGGTGGCACGTCCGACCCCCACCCGACCCCCACCCCTGTCTGTGACTCTCCTGTGATGCAGGGCTGGGGCTGGACCTTTCCCCTTTTAGAGTCCTCGGTGAGATCCCTGCTCACGCAGGGCTGGCCAGCAGGCATGACGTCAGAGGGGGCAGGAAGGAGGCACCCAGTGTCAAGGCTGTAGAGAGGTCATGGTTGAGAAGCGGGATCAGGGTTATTGTTGCGGCATCTTTGGTGACTCAGTGAGAAGGGTATAGGGGACCAGAAGGAGGGGCCCAGAGGCTGGTGACCATGGCTCTCACGGGAGAAGGAAGAGCAGCAGCACTAGCCACAGACAGGGCATCGGGAGGTAGGCACAGGGTTCCAGGATGATCTTGGGCCCCAATTCTGATCAAGGGGCAGCAAAAGGATGGTGGGGGACGATGCTCCCATCTAGAAAGTGGTGCGCCAGAAGCTGAGCATGGTGCTGGACACTCATATTCTGGGTGAAACAAGCCAATTTCTTGGCCAGAAGCTGTAGCTTACCGGTGAAGGTGCAGAGGTCCACATGTGCCTTGAGGAAGATGACAGCTAAATGAGGCCTGTCTCTCATTTATCGAAGGTGAGGGAAGTTAGAGTGGCACACACCTGTCATCCCGGCGCTCAGAAGGTGGAGGAAGGAGACTGAAGAATTTAAGGTCATCCTGAAACACATAGCAAGTCTGAGGCCAGCCCGAGTCACATTCCGTTAAAAAAAAAAAAAAAAAAGCCAGTGGGACGGTTCAGTATGTAGAGGCATTCAGCGCCAAATGAGATGACCTGAGGACCCACATGGTAGAGGGAGGAAAGCGACGCCACAGACCGTCTCTGATCTGTACGTGATCTCTGTGACATTTCTCTATCTCCCTCTCCGGCTCTCTCCTTCCCCTTCTCCCTCTCTTTCTCCCCTCTCTTTCTCCCTCTTCTACACACATACCCACATACCATTAAATAAACAAATGTGATAAAAACGTAAAAACTGGGATCCCCAGACAATAACCCAGATCTGCTTCCCAACCATGACCGCTGTACAGCCTTGACACTGGGTGCCTCCTTCCTGCCCCCTCTGACGTCATGCCTGCTGGCCAGCCCCGGCCAAAAAACGCGCTTACATTGGGCGTCATGGTGCGAGTCTGCAATCCCAGCCCCCGGGAGGCTGAGGCAGGAGGACAGAGTCCAGGCCAGCCCACTACATGAGACCTATCACGAAGGGAGACACGTGATTGTTGTGCCACCAGCTACCAGCTGACAACCGCCTCCCTTGGGATGAGCCGGGTCAGCCGTGTGCCCGCAAGCAGCCAGACTGAGCCGGTATCCATACAGCTCTGCTCTCAAATAACTATGTGATCTCGGTAAAGGGCCCGGACTCTGCCAGCCTCAGTGTCTGCGTGTGTAAAACAGGGCTGTCTGGCTCCTACCCCCTAAGGGTGCGTCAGCAGGGCATGATGTGACAGGCAGTTAGGTCTGCCCCTGGAACACAGACATCTATGGTGTCACTGGCCCAGAGCACAGGAGAAAAGGCGAGAGAGCCAGAGATGACTGCAGCAGGGGGCAGAATGTTTGCTTGCCTTTCTAGCCATTTATTCTATGCAGATGGGTGTTTTGGCTACGTGTATGTCTGTCTGTGCGCCAAGTGCCTGCCTGGTACCTATGGAGGCCGGAAGAGGCTGTGGGGTCCCCCGGAACTGGAGCCACAGGTGGCTCTGGGCCACCATGTGGGTGCTAGAAACCAAATCCGGATCCTCTGCAAGAGCAGCAAATGCTCTTAGGCATTGAGCCATCTCTCCAGCCCTTTCTATAGCCATTTTTATTGTGAACGCATCACAATTACTGATTCCCAGTAAGTCTAAAGAAAAAGGAGCCGGAGGCCTTGTGACCATTCCCCAGGTCAAGAGAGAGCTGTGCCAGCCCCCCAAGAACACCCTCCCGTCCCTGAAAGGAGCCCCTGTGCCGACCTAAGCTGGTGTTGTTTGCTTTCTTCGGGTCCAGCTCATCACCTTTGGAGATGGGAGGGTGGACTCCGGTTCTGAGCCTGATGTAAGGACATTCATTGGGCATTGAGTTGGTCCACTCCATGTCACCCTGGGCAGATCTGTCCGGGTCATCGCTGTCTTCACTGCAGTTTTAAATTGCATCCTAGGCCCTCAGAATGGCTACTGTGCCCATTCTGCATGGACAGTAGTGGACGTTTGCATTACTGCTGGTTTTGCTTCTGAGTTGATCAGTGCTGCCCTGACCACTCCAGTGTGGGTGCCTTTCTGTCCCCCCTCCCCACGCCTCCCCGGACACAAACCCGGGCTGGGATGGCAAGGTCGGACTCAGAATGCTCCAGCCAGTTGGTCCCCGAAGGACAACTCAGGTCTGTGTAATGGCGCTCGGAGGCCTCCCGTTTGCCCGTGGTCTTGCTCACATTTGGCTTTGCCAGATGTCTGTTTGCCACCTCGTAGGTGCGCAGGGTCAGTCATGCCATAGCCACTGTGTAAAGAGGCGGCACACACCCACCGAAAAAGTTGAGCTTTGTCCCCAGACAGCCACATCATGCCTCGGGGTGACGGCGCAGAGTACAGAGTGGAGGGACAGGACACTGTGACCGTAGACCCTTGCTTGCAGGCTGGCCCATCCTCCTGGGACTAACTGGAGTCCCTGCAGCTCTGCAGCTTGTTTTCCTGCCCTTCTTCCCCGAGAGTCCCCGCTACCTGCTGATTGAGAAAAAAAATGAACTGGCTGCTGAGAAAGGTGAGCTTTTGCGGCGGGTTTCTCTGGACCCCGGGCTCACTCCTGGGTCCCCAGGCTCACCCACCAGCCCTGTGTTCAAGCCCTCGGCTCGGCTCTCCCTCAGCCCTGCAGACACTTCGAGGTTGGAAAGATGTGACCGATGAGATGGAGGAGATCCGGAGGGAGGATGAGGCTGAGAAGGCCGAGGGCTTCATCTCTGTGTGGAAACTCTTCAAGATGCAGTCACTGCGCTGGCAGCTCATCTCTGTCATCGTCCTCATGGCCGGGCAGCAGCTGTCAGGAGTGAACGCGGTACGGGCCACCTGTGAGCTTGGGGGCAGGAGGCAGTGCTTGGCCAAGTGCCGGGAATGACCCCTGCACACATCTCTGAGGGGCTGGGGGCAGTGGGCCGCTGGCCTCCTACACTTGAGGTCCTCCTCCATGCCCCATGGCTCTCTTCCAGATTTACTACTATGCCGATGAGATCTACCTCAGCGCAGGTGTGAAAAGCGACGATGTCCAGTATGTGACGGCTGGGACAGGGGCGGTCAACGTGTTCATGACCGTTGTCACAGTGAGTATCCACAAGCCACCAAGGACAGAGTGATACCTGGACAGGGAGCTGGGCCTGAAGGATGGGACCCTTGGGCTTTGATGTTCCCACCTCAAAGCTCTGTTCTAAGGGTATCCCTGACTCTAGTGGGGAGCAGCCCCAGACCCCTAAAAGTAGAAGCTCAAACCCCCGCTCAGATGCTCCCACTCGAGGCCTAGAGCCGTGGGACTGAGGCTTTTAATGTGGGCTCTCACTGAAGAGTGAACATTTGGGCCTAGCCAGACCTCCCCACTGGCCACAAGGACACACGGATGTACTTGCTTGTACGATTATGTACACACCCGTGGCTGGGCCTGCAAACCTCCTGGCTCTTCGAAAGTTGGTTGAGAGGCAGCGAGGGCGTCCCCGCGATGGCAGCCCCAGGTGGGGTGCGCTGTCCCCACAGGAACCCTAGGCGCCGGCTCTAGAAGCTCACCTCCTGCCTCCCACACCTCCAGATCTTTGTGGTAGAGTGTTGGGGAAGACGGCTTCTCCTCCTCCTTGGCTTCTCCACCTGCCTCATATCCTGTATCGTGCTGACGGCTGCCCTGGCGCTGCAGGTAAGGAACGCTGTGACGGTGACCCAGTAAAGAAAGCTCAGGGAAGGCGCCAAAATGCATCGGTGCCACACGAAGAAATGAAAGAGAGGCAGGCCTCCTCCTGGTACTGAGAGAGGCAGGCTTCCTCCTGGTACTGTAAACCAAGAGGGAGCAGCTTTCCCCTGCTCTCCACCTGTCCTCAGCTCGTGGTCTGTGTTCTCTGTTGTGTGTGTGTGATGTCTGTGTCCCTGACGCCCGTCTCTAAGAAAGGGCTTTGTCCTGCATTTACTGAACAGCATAGTAAATACTATGATGAAAAAGAATGGAAAAGGAATGAAGGATACTTATTTATGTATTTATTTATTTATTTATTTTTGTTGTTTTGTTTTGTTTTGTTTTGTTTTGTTTTGAGACAGGGTTTCTCTGGATAGCCCTGGCTGCCCTGGACTCGCTTGTAGAGCAGGCTGGCCTTAAATTCAGAGATCCACCTGCCTGTGCTTCCAGAGTGAGGGGTACTCTTTTTAAACAGATTTTTTTGTTGTTGTTGAGATAAGGTCTCCTATGTAGTTCTGTCTGTCCTGGAACTCAGCGTGTAGACCAGGCTGTTCTCAAACTATTTTACTGAAATTTTAAACAGTTTTACAAGGGAAGGTACTATCCCCCACCCCAGCTGGACCCACAATAGTGTACACGACCACACACAGATGCTATCAACCTGCGTCCACACGTTCCTTCCAACACATATGGGGTAGTTGTTCAGATTTGCTTTCAACACACACACACACACACACACACACACACACACACACACACACACACGTACAAGTGTGGAGGGACAGTATGGAAGAGGACACAGCTCTCCACACAGGTGAGAGCTGCGCTAGTGACCCTGCTCGGGACCGGCACCCTGCTGCTCCCAACCTGTGTGTTCACAATAGTAAAGGGATGAGGCACCAAAATGAGTTTGTTTTAGCAAGTCTAGTCAGATGTCTCGGGGCCATGATTTCGCCTCCCCCCACCCCATCGAATCAGCTTCCTCTCAGCTGACCTCTAAGGTCTCATCGAGTGGTGAAGCAGTCACTGCTGGCTCCTTCCAGATCCAGGTACCATCTCTGCTCTGAAGTCCCCAGAGTTCCTGTCCCAGCTGGTCTTAGCACTGCCAAGGACTGACTTCCTATTTTCCTGCCCCCACAGAACACCATCGTCTGGATGCCCTACATCAGCATCATCTGTGTCATTGCCTATGTCATAGGTCACGCCCTGGGACCCAGTATGTATCCCCATGCTGGCCTCATGGTTTCAGGGCCCACATCCTGCTCCTGCATGATCTTCTCTGAGAATCCCCAGGGAGGGTAGAGGTGTCTCCAAGTGACATCCCCTTTAAGCATAGGATAGAAGGGGCTGCAGCTGGCACTATGGGTCAACAGTACTGCCATGTGTGACTGGCAGAGTGAGCGCCACAGGCAGCCTCTGCCATCCATCATGCCCCCCATCCTCATGAACTGCATTTGCCTTAGAGATATTCACTGTCCTCATGGCCAGGTGGTCAGGGTGCCAAAACACCTATTGTCTCAAGGACCCTTTGGGAGCCACTGTGCTATCCGAGGTGTCTCCCCTAGCCTGCCTGCCTTCTAATCTTCTCCGCTTTGCCCCTCCTTCTTGAGGCTCTCTCTCACCCCTCTGTTCTTTCTCTCCCAGGCCCCATCCCTGCACTGTTAATCACGGAGATCTTCCTGCAGTCCTCCAGGCCCTCTGCCTACATGATTGGAGGCAGTGTCCACTGGCTCTCCAACTTCGCCGTGGGGCTCATCTTCCCATTCATTCAAGTGAGTCCCAGCAAGCCCCCAAGCCACTAAGCCAGAACCTCCTAGCATACCCCGAAAACATAACATCCCTCACTGATCCCTCTCCCCACAGGTGGGCCTTGGTGCCTACAGCTTCATCATCTTTGCAATCATATGTCTGCTCACCACCATCTACATCTTCTTGGTTATCCCAGAGACCAAAGGCAGGTCATTCATTGAGATCAACCAAATTTTTGCCAAGAAGAACAAAGTGTCAGACATATACCCGGAGAAGGAGGACCTCAAAGACCTCCCACCTGGCATCCCTCTGGAGTAGCAGAGCCAGGCCATGACCCAGGGTGGGCGGTCTGCATGGACCTCCTGTCTATACTTCAGCTCTGGATTCTTATTGTCTGACATTGGAAGGGAGGCTAGCCTGGTGGGGAAATCCAGCCCGTCACTAGCCTCCCTCCACTGGGGGCATCTGACCTGCTTTTCTTGGGGCCTTTCTGCTGCCTCCAACCATAGAGGCGAGCCACAGGCTCTCACTCACATGCAAAGCTGTCCCTTGCCTTTGCTGGGTTGACTCTGGAGGGATCCTGTAACGTCTCTTTTCTGGCAAAAAACAGTTATTGCGGGACCAGACGAGAGGATCATCATTCACCAGCAAAAGTGCTTCTTCTGTGGCTCCCGTAGGCCTCCAGGGCTACTGGCATCTGCCCAGGATTGAAGTCATCCTCTCTCCTGACCCAGCCGTGTCACGAAGCTGGGGAACAGACCGTAGGAGGACACTCTGGGCATGAAATAGTAACCGTAAATGATAGTTTTCTGTATAGCCAATAAAACAGATCTGATCACTTTTCACTAAGACATACCAGTTCTGTGCAAGCAGAGGAAGGCCACAGGGGTGACCTGCGGCCCACTGCTGAGCGGTCTCCCGAGGGCAGGACCTGGCGTAGAGATGCTGGGACACTCCCTGCTGAAGGAAGTGGCTGGCTGAGAGCTGCCAAGCCTGGGAGTTGTAAAGTTGGGGGCAGGGTGCACTCCTGTCTGCAGTTACACACTGAACCACCAAGGGGTCCTGGGAGGAGGCTGCAGGAAGGGGTCTGGGTGCAGGGGATTGGGACGGGATGCTCCTTACACCAGCAAGGCAGAGACAGAGTCTTAGAGGCATGAGTGTGCGTGTTGGCGTGTGAGCGCAGTTAGAAATGTATAGAGAAAGCCTTGAGGTGTGGCTGCTTCGGGAATTAAATGGCTTCGTGTTTGTAGGTTCTGGCTCAGCTGGTCAGAGTGCAGGTTCGGCACCCTCTGTGGTGTTGGCGTGCTTGGGAATGAGTATTCGTCCCGAGCCCGCAGGTGAAACACAGTGGGAGAGAACACTTACAGGACTGGACGGGAGGTGGACAGTGGGAGAGCACAGACGCCGTGGGAGCCTGGGGCACTCCGCAAGCAAACGATTCGAGTTGGCTGTTCTTCTAGAGGTCAAGGGTTCAATTCCCAGCACCCACATACAGACCTCTAGAGCTCCAGGGTAACGATATCTCTTTTGGCCTCTGTGATGCACAGTCATACGTGCAGGTAAAGCACACACACACATAAATAGAATACTATGTCGAACGAGGGAAAGGCGTTTTAGAGCGCAGAGGAAGCACATACCTGTCTAGGCAGATGCGTGTGCCTCCATGAACACCTCCCAACCTCACCCTGAGTCTCCGGGAGGAAGACGTCAGGAAAGGCAGGCGGCGAGGAAAGGCACATCCGGAAGGGCTTTGAGATGAAGTCTGAAGATGAGGACTGAAGGCTGCTGAGGTAAAACTGCACTGTCTCCAGGCTGCTTCCCAAGGCTGTTCCCGGTGCCTGGAGGGAAAGGGGGAAGAGTAGCTGGCTGGCCGCCCTCTGCTTCTTTAGCTTATGGTTCTCTGCTTTGTTTACGAGGCATGTAGACTTAGATGACCTCAGACTGACTGCGTAGGAACCAATGAGGCAGCTCACACATGCCTTTATCCTGTGGCACCTGCCACCAAGCCTGAAGACCTGAATTCAATCCTTGAGACTCACACAATGGAAGAAGAGAACAAACCTTTACACACTAATTTTAAAAAAAAATTGAGGGAGTTGATATGTAGACCAGGCTAGCCTGGTCCTCCTGGTCCTGCTGGGGTTACAAGATTCAGTGCTTTGATCATTGACTCCTCCCGGTTCTTTCGGCTGTTGTCAAGAAAAACATTTACAAAAATAGAGAAAAAGATTACAAGTAGTTAAACAGTACTGTGTATGCCAAGCAGTGTGTCTAATGCCAGAGTGATTGCCCTGTGGTTAGGCGCACACACTGCTCTTGTAGAGAAGCCAAGTTCAGGTCTCAGCACTCACATCACATGGCTCACAACCACCCATAACTCCAGGTTCCGCAGGCACCTGCACTCGTGAAAATACCTGCACACGAACACACACACACACAATTAAAATAATGAAAAATGAATCTTTTGTTTTGCTTTTTTAATGAGACAGGGTCTTTTCATATGGTCCTGACTGTACTGGAACCTGCTAGGTAGACCAGGCTGGCCTCAAACTCACAGAGATCTGCCTGCCTCTGCCTCCTGAATGCTGGGATCAAAGGTGTGCACGATGGTGTCTGGATCTAAATAAACAAAACAAAAACACAGAGAACAAGTCGAAGCATTGCTTATTCTTTTGGCTAAAATTGAGCGAAGTACAACTGCAAGTGAAGGCTGGGGCAGTAGCTCAGAGCCAGAGCATTGCCTGGCATGTGTAAGGTCCTGGGTTTTAGACACCGCCACTGTGAGAAGGAGAGGTTGGGAGAGTGAACCAACAGGAATGGTGGCAAAGGATGGCAATCTGACAAGTGTGGGGGGGGGAGGTGGCTTTCAAAAGACCTATTATCTTTAGTGTGTGTGTGTGTGTGTGTGTGTGTGTGTGTGTGTGTGTGTGTGTGCGTGCACGCGCGTGCGCCCCACGTGCATGCAGTGCCCCTGGGGGCCAGAAGAGGGCGTCAGATCCCTAAAGCTGGAGTTACAGACAACGGTGAGCCACCCTGTGGGTGCTGGGACACAAACCTGGGTCCCTGTTAAGAACAGCCAGTGCTCTTAACTGCTGTGTCACTCCAGGTCCCTAAAGATGTCTTTAAATGACCACTGTGATGGTTTTAAGTGGGTGGATAAAAATGTGTTTGGAGAATGTGGCCGAGAAGTGTGCCCATGGGGCTATTTTCCAGGAGTCTGTGGGGTCCACCCTCACCGTGAGCAGGCACCACCCAATCAGAAGAAGGGAAGGGTCACTCCTTCAGCCCTCTCGTCCTTTCTTCCACCCCCTCCTGGCTGGGGTTGGATCTTGCTCTTTGTGGGCATCATAACTCCAAGCTCTCTGGCCTTGAGACACTAGGACTCACACCTGTGGTTTTGCGCCTCTAGCCTCTCACTGAGAGTTAGAGGTGTATGCCAAGATTCCTGATTCCTTTCCTTTCTTCTTTTGTTCCACTCAGGTTGGTTGGTTGGTGAGGTATTCTTGTGTGGACCTAAATGGCTGAAATATGCACAAAGAGACAAACCTAGACTTAAATTTGTGATGACTCTCATGGATACCGAAATCACAGGTGTGTGCCACCACACTCTACAGATAATTTTTTAAAATATCTAGTATTTTTATTCATTCTTTGAGAATTCAATGCATTTTAGTCAGACTCACTGCCATTCCCCACTTCTAACTCCTTCCGTGGCCCCCAACATAATCCTGTCTCTTTTCTTCTGAATCCTGCACTGAGCCCTGCAGGATACAAATGAGTGTGCTCCTAGTCCCTTGGAGCCAACCAACCAGTGACCTCTTGCCCCAAAGAAAAATGACTCTAATCCCAGTGCTCAGGAGGCAAAGGCAAGTAGATCTCTGAATTTACAACCAGCCTGGTCTAGAGAGTGAGTTCCAAGACAGCCAGGACCACACAGAAAAAAACCTGTCTAGGAAAATGAAAAAAGGAGCCATTCGTTAATTGCCAATGAGTCCTCGGCTGAGGGCAGAGCCTTGTGACCCCTCCACCCTCTATGCTGGAAGATTGCCCAGTTTGTCTTGTGCTGGTCTCACAGAGTTAGCCACACAGCCTCGAGTTCACGAGTGGAATAGCCATGTCGCGTCCAGGGGACAGCATTCACAGCACTCACCACCATCCCCAGCTCTCACATCCCTTCCTGCCCTTCTTCCGTGATGTTCCCGAGCCTTGGGGGTGCTGACCACGATGTCCCCTTTCAGGTGGAACACTCACGGACACTATTCTCAGCAATACTATTCTCAGAATCTGATAGTGTGAGAATATGAATTATTTGACCAATTATATGAGTCTCTGCCCTGATCCATGTGCTCACTGCAAAAAGAAGCTTTTCTGACTAAAATTGAGAGCAGCACAGTATATGGATATAAACACACACACACACACACACACACACACACACATTTAGAAGGCACTTTGACAATGACCTTTTAGCAAAACAATAAGTTTTTCCCTAGGCCTATGACCTCTGTGGTGGTTTCAATACGAATGTCCTCATAGACTCATGTATTTGAATGTTCATTCACCAGAGAGCGGAATTGTTTGAAAGGATTAGGACAAGGAAGTTTGGAGTTGTTGGAGGAAGTGTGTCACTGGGGGTGGGCTTTGCGGTTTTAAAAGTTTAAGCCAGTCCCAATGTCTCTCTCTTTCTCTCTCTCTCTGCCTAAGGATCAGGACATAGCTCTCAGCTACTGCTCCAGCACCTGCCAGAATGCCACCAGGCTCCCTGCCATGATGATAAAGGACTATACCTCTGAAACTGTAAGCAATCCCTGATTAAATGCCTCTCTTATAAGAATTGCCTTGGTCATGGTATCTCTCTGGTATTTGAACACTTGGTTCCCAGTTGGTGACACACTTTGGGAAGGTCTAGGCCGTGTAGTGGTCGCTGGAGTGGGCTGTGAGATTGCATATTCTTGCCCTGCTTCTAATTTACTCTCTCTGCTTTGTGCTTGCTGTTAAATAGGTGAGCTCCTGGCTTCCTGTTCCCACTGCCTGCCACTTGCTGCCATGCTCCTTGGCATTGATGGACTCTTTTCTCTCTTGAACCATACGCCAAAATAAACTCTCTCTTCCTTAAGTTGCCTCTGATTACCGTGTTTTATCATAGTGGAAGAAAAGTAACAAACACAGAGAGAAAACAAAACACAGAAGGCCCAAAAGATACTTGCCACCAATCCTGATGACCTGAGTTCAATCCCAAGACCCACATGGTAGAAGAGAGTTAACTCCTGAAAGTTGTCCTCTGACCTCTGTATGTTCACTATGACACATGCATACCCCTACACATACACAACAATAATTATAGTAACAATTAATTAAAAATATAAAATTATTAAGGCTGCCTTTTTGTCTTGTCTTGTGTTTGAAGTGCTAAGAATGGAATCCAGAGTCTTAAACACACTAACCAGCTGACTGCCATGAAGCCGCCTCCTCAGCCCTAGGATATTTGTTGCTGTTGTTTTGGTTTTTGATACAAGGCCTTACTGTGTTCCCTGGACTGACCTCAAACCCATGGTGCTTCTGTCCCTGGGCCCCAAGTGCTGAGTGTTAACATTTAGGCAGCCTGCTTCTTGTTTGCCTAGTAACCTATGATATCATCATTAGTCGCTGCCCACAGGGGCCTGGGATAAAAGGACCCCTGCTTCTTCCTCTCTCTCTCTTGTTCTTGCTCTCTTGTTCTCTCCCTCCCTCCTGCTCTCTCCCCTTTCTCTGTCGGGGCACTCCCTTCCCTCTATCATGTCTCTTTCTCTTCTTTCCTCTCTCTTTCCATCTCCATGCAATAAACCTCTTCCATATAATATCTGTTGTGCACGCCATTAAAAAAAAAAAAAGCACTGGTGCATTGGCCGGGAAGGGCTCTCCTGGTAGCCTCTGGTCTAGTCACGCCAGAACCCCTTACAAGAACCATGATACCCACAACAGATTTGTCTTCTGTTTCACCTATCACTGACCACCATTCAACCACTTATGCCTGAAACCTACACTTTCTCTCAACTTCTCTCCCTTGCCTTTTACAATGCACACCTGTCCCTCTGATGCAGCTGCTCAGACTCAGTGACCTGCCCTGTGCTCTGAGCACCAAGGACAAGGTGGAGACTGGGTTACACCCTCACCCACAACCCACACTGCACTAGAATCGGCTTGGGGAAACTGGGATGTTTGCGCCGGATGTCACTTTTAGCCACTGGAGCTGCCACTGTGGACTCAGACACAACCTGTTTCTAAACCGTCCCTGTTAGGTAAGCGAATTTCCTGCCAGGCTCTCATTGTTATGCGCAGAAGATCATTTTCAGTTGCACAGATGTCCGCTCAGCTGGGCTGGGCTGGGACGACCCGCCAGCCAGCAAACACCCTGGGGCGCATGAGCCAGGTCTCACTGCGCGAGGCACAGGGCAAGCTGCCATGTTGATTTTGGAATAGAGAAGGGGTGCCATGCCCCTCCCCCGCTCCTGCAGACCTCCAACCATGCATTCTAAACAATGCTTTTAAAAACTCTTCCTGATTTCTGTACACTCTACTCTTAAAAAAACTTTTTAGTGCTATAAATTCTTATCTAATCATTTATATAATTTGCTCATTGGGTTTACATTTATAAGACTTCCTTAGTCATAATTAACTCTCTTTATCTTATCTTCTCTTAGACTAAGCGCAACAAGTTCATTTTAAATTGGTATGGATTTTTATATAAACTTAAAGTTATGTTTTTACAACATGCTGTATATATGATTCAACCCTGGTTCAAAATAATTGTTTTAAATTTTTTAAAGATTTGTTTATGTATTTATTATGTATACGAGGTTCTGTCTACGTGTGTGCCTGCAGGTAGAAGAGGGCACCAGATCTCATTACAGATGGCTGTGAGCCATCGTGTGGTTGCTGGGAATTGAACTCAGGTCCTCTGGAAGAGCAGCCAGTGCTGAGCCATCTCTCCAGCATCAAAATAATTTTTATAAAAAAATGCTAAAATTTCAAGGTTATAAAGGTCTATCAAGATTAACAAGCTAATTTAAAATGTTTCTCTAACTGCCTATGTCTTTATCACTTCCTAAATTAATAAATAAATGCTTTTTCTCCCACCATGAGCTGCCTGTGATCTGGATTCACCACTAAGCTTTCTGGTTAATAAGTTTGACATAATGAACTCAAATGTAATTTTAAATTTCCTTACACTGTTCTACTCTATTGTTGGTTTTAAAACTCATAACTTGGGAGTTACTACGTATAAATTTTTACTTATACTCTAAATTGAGATCTATTAATTTTAGGGGCATTTATTTCTTTATGTTAAAACTTGGTCGTTGTGCTATATCTTCACTCTGAATAGGTTAAAATATGCTTGGTCTTGTTTTCCAAAAATGATAATGTTATTAATCTATAGTAAAGCCTTAGACTTTTATAAGCTATGGACTTTTTATATACTAAATCCTAAAGTCCTAGTATTCAATGCAAGTTAATAGTCAGTCAGATCAAGTCCTGTAACATGTCCAAAATATATTTATAGTCCTAAAGATGCAGACATGGTCTCACTGCCATCTTAACTAAACAGCTGAGGATGGTCCCTGAGTCACCATACAGGAAGTGGTAAAAATAATATTTTTGCCTGAGAGGAGTCTTCCCGATAGGCTCAGCTACAGCACAAAACTATATTTCAGACCTTGGCTGCTGCCCTGAGGCTGTTGGCATTCCTGCAGAAAAAAAAAAAAAAAAAAAAGAGGTCTGCAATCCCCCATCCTGTGGGGGTTTAGCCAAAGTCAACTCTGCTAGATAATTGTTTCAAATGCAGCTAAAGGGGTCCTCAACAAGCCATGCCCTGCCTGCCGACAGACTGGCCTTTGAAAGTCAAAATGCTCCCTATGGGCAGAGACATGAAGGCCTAATCAACACAAGCCTTCCAGCCTTCCTTGACCTGGTGGAAGACAGGCAGCTCCTAGATTCAGCCACCTCCACCACCTTACCCAGCCCAGGGTGGCATTGCAGGCCTGTTATAACCTCACACTCTGGTCCCACGGTCATACTGCCAAGTTTCCTCTTGGGAGACTTCAGATGTCTTCTTAGTCCTCATCATAGGCAGCAGACCAGGCTTTAAGCCTCACTCCTAGAGCTGCTACTGTCAGGTCTAGACACAGTCTGCTTTGTTAAAACAGGTCTCAGATGTAACCTTTTACCATCCCTTCAGCTAAAGAATAATGAATGTTCACAGTAGTCTCGCCTATGTCTCCTCGTACAAGGCCTAAGGATACAGAAGTTTAAATTATGAGCTTCTAAAAAACTGTTTGAGGATCCAAAAAGTGTTAATGGCAGTTATAGATGTTTGAGGGTCTAAGAAGATGTTTTAATGTTGATAGATGCAAGTTATAAAGGTTAAAAGGTCTAAAATGATTTAAGGTGTCCTAAATAGATTTTTAAAAAAGGCTTCATATTTCTTCCTGTTGATATTCTACTGTTGTATTGACTGTCCAGAGCTTTGGCATTTATCACTAGAGCTCTAATTTATTAATCTAACTCTCATTTAAAAAAACATTCCACTATCATGGGCCCAAGCGCAGGATTTTAAATCTTCTTTGGTTTGTCTTTTAGGTGTAGGCTTAAAATTTTTCCCCCATTGTGCTAGACTTCTATACATCCAGTTTTCTGGACAGAGGGGGAAAAGGCCTCTCTTCCATAACATGTAATCATACTACAAGTTAAGAACAAGTGAGCTTTTACCCCTTCTGCTTCACGGAAGGCCTCTGCCTTTCCAGAGTCCACCTTAGAGAGTGTTTGTGCTGTTAACCCAAAGGTGTCTGTCTCCTGCCTTTTCTACAATGCAGATTCAATGCATACTACAATTGTGATGCTAGCATGTCTAAAGTTTTATCTCCTTTATAAAACTTAAAAGGAATTCTTGTAAGCTGCAGGAAATCCACCTTTCAGGTCATTTGGGCTACTGCATTTATTGCCTATCTCAGAGGGTGGGATTCCTCCCCTTTCCCTGGTTTTGGGACTTCCCTTTCCTGGCTCCTCAAATGCTACATTCCTACCATCAACACTGGCTAACTGGTGAGTCTTCACTTCCGGTTGGCACAAATGTTTCCTACTGCTCTCTCCAACCTATATCCAAAACCTTTATCTAGGACCTCTTTCCCTTTGGGTGAGATTTTCTCTCTACCAGCACAGTTTCTCTCCTTCCCCTTCTTGCACACCTATAAAATCCTAGCTCAGTAAACCATGTCTGCTATGGGCTTGGTCTCTGGCCAATGCTGATAAGCTGTTGGAACAGATTGTACCATACTAATCTATTTACTGAGTCAAACCTTGCTCTTGGGATGCCTTGACAGGTAACTGACTCCTACCTTCCCAGGGGGAATAGTCCATTCATCCATTCCTCCAGATTCTCCTCTGGGGTGTCTTCTGGAGAATTTCAGATTTCTATACCTAGTGCCTGCTTTAAGGGCCTCTAAGCTTACCCACCTCAACTACCAAATTTGGCCTCAGTATTCCTTAAATGACATATTGAAAATAAAACCCTTTTAATTACTGCCAGTGATTGGGTAAATGGAGGTTCCCATGTTCAAGTCTCCTCTTTGATCCAAACCTTCCTCCTCAGTTCACTCTCCCAAAAGTTTTACATGTACACCTAAAGGATTTTCTCCATAACCTACTTAACTTTGTCTTCTGCCTGTATATATGTTCCAGTATCCTGCCAGACCCAGGTGTTTCCTACAGGTGCTCTGACCTCACAGACTTCCGTCAAGCTGGACCTGTGCTTTTCCCTCCCAGCCATGGATGTTCTCACAAACCCTGGGCAGCATCAAAACAGCCTGTTCTTCCTGGACTTGGCCAGCATTTCAGCCCTTTGACCTCCCTATAGTGGCTCCAGTGTGAGCAGGAAGTAGCTAAAGATAATCGATATCTTTGCCTGGTACCAAATTATCAACAAAAGGCTGGAATGGTGTGCTTTAGGCCCAGGACAAGCAGCTCCAGGTTCTCCCAGCATTCCTCAGTCCCTGTCTGCTGCAGTGCATGTCTGGCAAACTCCACCCACTACCCTGAACTTTCCAGGGCAGGGCCTTCCCCTTCCTCACCATGTAATCTGGACATTTTGGTCCTCTTACTTTTTTTTCTCTCTCTCTTGTACCCGCTTGTATGGTAAGCAAGAGCTGCTTCCAATGAACCTACATTTATATACTTTTCACTTCCCTTACATGAGAAGTAATCCAAAGCCCTCATTTTTTTTTTTTTAATTATAGAAAAAGGGATGAATATTAGCCTTTAGGTAGCCTGTTTCTCGGTTGCCTAGTAACCTATGATGTCATCACTGGTCACCACCCACAGGGGCCTGGGATAAAAGGACCCCTGCTTCTTCCTCTCTCCCTTGCTTTTGTTCTCTCCCTCTCTCCTGCTCTCTCTCCTTTCTCTGTCAGGGCACACTCTCCCTCTTATCATGTCTCTTTCTCTCCTTCCCTCTCTCTCTCCATCGCCATCCAAGAAATCTCTTCCATATAATATCTGTTGTGCATATCATTTAAAAAAAATAATAATAATACTGATACTATAGGTGTTTGCCACCGTGGCCAGCACAGTTGCACCAGAAAACAATTGGGGTGCTCTCCCCCAAACAGACAGTCAGTGCGTGAAGGAGGCACCGCTGTGGAAAGAACACAAGAGAAGCCTCCGAGGTTGAAGCACAGCTTCAGGGGACCAACCAGTGCCTTTTCCCTCCTTGGGGCAACAGGAAACAGGCTCCTGGTTGAGGGTTGTAGGATGCAGACTACCTCCTCTGCACATGGCTCCCCTGGCAGAGCATCAACACCTATCTTATCAATTGTCAAGGAGAATGGTCTCCTGCAGAGAGTCATCAAGGTCCAGAGGGCAAGATCGTGTGGGAGGTTAGCCTTGGGGAAACAGGAGATCCAGCAGGCAGCCGGCACAGCAGGCAGCCGGCACAGCAGGCAGCCGGCACAGCAGGTAGCCGGCACAGCAGGCAGCTGGCACAGCAGGTAGCCGGCACAGCAGGGCCAGGTAGCATCCAAGAGGCAGAGCACACCTGTTTGCCTACCAGAATGAGGACGGAGAACAAAGGCACAGGGACACCTCTGCCCATGCCGAACTTAGAAGGGGTAAGTGCCAATTTTGGAAACTGCCTCTCTCCCAGCAAGCTGGAGGCCTTTGTATGCGGATGAGAGCCCTGGAGTCAGTCTATCAAGGAGGTCCTGGGGGCGTGCCTACCCAGATGGTCACATCCAAGGCCCCTGAAGCTTGGGGAAGCCAGATAGGTGTCCCTGCTTCACAGACTTCACCTACCTGTACCTTCAGGTCAAATGTAGGAATACCTACAAACATGAAAGGAGGCCTCAGAGCTCTGACAACATCTGCTTGGATCGCCTTCCTAAAAAAACCCCTCCTCCCCCTTCCAGGACCATAGGCTGCTCCCAGACAGACCCCCCCCTCCATATAAAGAGGAAGTGGAGGCCTAAACACCCTCACCCCACCCCAATCCTAGAAGCCACAGGAACCAGCCCTCCAGAGCCCCTGACCCTGGAACTCTCTCCTGCAGCGCCTCCAGCCCACCCTGGCCCTGGCTACCCTAAGTGCATCCTTTGGCTCCGTCTTCCAGTATGGCTACAACATCTCCGTGATCAACACGCCACACAAGGTGGGCGCAAGGTGGGTCCCGCGGGTAGAAGCCAGCTGCTGTCCTGCTTCTGGATGCCTCCGTCTTCTGAGGAACGGGGCAGCTGGAGGCATTTTCCCCAGCAATGTCATCTTTTCCAGGAGCATCAGAGCTATGTGGCCTGGACTCTCTGTCTAGGAACCTTAGGCTTTGGCCCCACTTTGCTCACCTGGGAGGGCCGTTTGTAGATTACGGAGACATATCAAGAACTGAACTCTGCTGGCATTTAGGGATTGCGTTTGGGGCAAGGAGAAGCAACAGTGAGTTCAAGAGGAGACAGGTGCTGTGTAGCAGAAGGGTGGGCAGGGCAGACATTTGGCTACATGTGAGTATCTAAGAAGGAGGTTTAGCAGGGAGATGATGAGGGACATTGTTTGGGTTTCACACAGTAGGAGCCATGTGTATACTGATAGGAGATTTGAGGTACAGAGGGAGAGACCACTGAGGCAGAGCTCACAAGGACAGATGCAGAAAGGATGTTCCTGAAGGGACAAAGGGGACAAGCTCCTAAGGTGGCACTTGAGTGTGTAAGTTCAGCAGTATCTTTTGTTTTGTTTTGTTTTGTTTTTTCCGAGACAGGGTGTCTCTGTGTAGCCTTGGCTGTCCTGGACTCACTTTGTAGACCAGGCTGGCCTCGAACTCCCAGAGATCCACCTGCCTCTGCCTTCTGGAGTGCTAGGATTATAGGCGTGCACCACTGTGCGCAATATTCAGCAGTATTTTTAAAAAGTCAATGTCACTAGGAGCTAGGCACAGTGATGCTCACTTAAAGTCTCAGAAGCTGAGAAAGTGAAGGAGGAGGATTGAGAGTTTGAGGTCAGCTCGGGTCACACAGTGTGACCCTGCATCAAAGGTAGATAAATAAATGTCATTACCTTACAGCTATCATTTGTAAGAGGGAAAGCAAGTAGTTACCCAGGTATATACACACATGTGAATATGTGTACATATGAATTGCATATGTGTACATTATATATACATATATTAGTCTTATTATCATTGATAGAACATCTTAGCTCTGAAGAAGGTTTCGGTGGTGGTATATTTTGAAACTCTAAGACTCAAACCCTAGGGCCCCATGCATGCCAGAAAAGTGTTCTACAATAGAGCAATATCACCAGCCCAGGTGATTTTATTGCACCAGGCATGGAGATTAAAGTGCTTTAATCTCAGCACTTAGGAGGCAGAGGCAGGAGGATCTCTTGTGAGTTCAAGGCCAGCCTGTTCTAGACAGCAAGCTCCAGAATAGCTAAGACTACATAGAGTGACGAAGAAGAAGAAGGAGGAGGAGGAGGAGGAGGAGGAGGAGGAGGAGGAGGAGGAGGAGGAGAAGAAGAAGGAGAAGAAGAAGAAGAAGAAGAAGAAGAAGAAGAAGAAGAAGAAGAAGACGACTTGTGTTACTGCATTTATGTATTTAATCTACCCAGTGTGTGTTGAGTGTGTCTGCATACGTGTAGGGCATTACTTGCCACAGTGAGAGTGTGTAAAGGTCAGAAGACAATGTACAGGAATTATCTCTCTGCTTCTACCTTAGGGTCTGGCTCAGGTCGCCATCAGCCTGGGCAGTGAGCAGCTCCATCCACGGAGCGATCTTACTGCCTCCAGTCCCATTTTTATTGAGACATTATGTACATCAAGGTGGCAAGCTGGCCCTGAGCCATCCTCCTGCCTCAGCCTTTCCAGTGTTGGGATTACAGGCATAAGCCGCTTTGCCCAGCACTGAGGTTTATTGGTTTGTTTGATTTTTGTGGTGTCGAGAATTAAACCCAGGGCCCAGGATGATAGGGAAGCCCAGGGATGGTATGACTCACAGCAAGCTGGGTTCTCTCTTATCAACCAAGAATCAAGAAAATGTAGCACAGGCTAGTTTATAAGCCAGTCTACTAGCAGTATTTTCTCAAATTAGGCTCCCTCTCCCAACATGACATGCTAGTTCATGTCATGTTGACATAAAACTAGCCAGCACATTAATTATAATGGCGAAGGAACATCGCCTCTGTCTTACTTAGAAGAGATGCCCAGGGCTGGGCAGGCAGTTCAGATGGAGGAACACTTGCCCAGGATGCCTGGAGCCCTGGGTTCTCTCCCCAGCCCTGAATAAGATTGGGTATGGTGGTGCAGCCATGTAACCTCAGCACCAGGTGCTTTAAGAAAGCAGGCTGAGCAAGCCAGTAAGCACCAGTCCTCCATGCCCTCTGCCTCAGCTCCTGCCTCCAGGTTCCTTCTTTGGGTTCCTGCGCTGACTTCCCTCAGTGGGGAAGTGTGACCTGAGAGCTGCGAGATGAAATGAAACCATTGGGTCCCCAGTTGCTTTAGGTATTTTATCATAGCAACACAAGCCTGGTGTGTACAGAAGCAAATGCTTTCTACACCTGGTGAGGAAACGAGGCTCTGGAGCCTGACTCACTGCCCCATGTCTCCCAAGTAGTGTGACTCTTTCCTGCACTGCCTCTGACAGAATAATGCTGTTATAGTGAATTTTAATTCAGGCTGGCTTCCCATCTCTTCCCCTCACACACAATATTATTTTGCTCTGAGGGACCAACAGAAAACCACTGGGCTCAATTGTGTCCTGAGGGCATTACCAGGAATGTTCCTCTGAGATAACAAGGGGCAGCTAAGAGCTCTTACATCACTATTTCTGTGAGTTGCATAGTATCCTGATGGATGGGCCCTGTCTTTCAGGTCATGAAGTCGTTTTACAATGACACATACTTTGAGCGACATGGAACCTTCATGGATGAGAATACCCTGCTGCTCCTGTGGTCCTGCACTGTCTCCATGTTCCCTCTGGGAGGCGTGTTGGGGTCCCTGATTGTTGGCCTGATGGTCAATAAGTGGGGCAGGTAAGTAGAGGACTTCTTTCCCAAACTTGAAATTTATCTCAGCAAGCCACAGGCTCTTCTGATGATGGAGCCCTGGTGGTAGCTGAGACCACCTGAAACTCGGATCTGAAAGGCAGCTGCCATGTTGCCACAGACCCTTTGGACCCTCTCTCCGGGCAGCTGCGTTGGAACAGCATCATTCCCACACCTGCCCTGGGGTGCTGCCCTCAGGGGAGGCCAAGGTCCTCATGGTCCTTAGCTCAGTGCCTCAGGAGCACTTCTGGCAAGTGTTCAAAAATGCCACTCAAGGGAGTTCATTCAGGCTCCAACAGCAGTTCTCATGAGGGCTCAGCACCACGTGGTCCTGAGGTTGGGCACTCGCTGTCGCCACAGGTGCCTTGGTCTCATATCTCTGCTGGAAGTGAAGGTCTCATATCTCTGTGCACTTTGCTTGGCCCAGAGATGAAGAGGGTTGTGCAGGTCAAGGTCCCCAGGAGGGGAGGCTTGAGTTAAGCTCACAGGGTGAGGCCGCATTCTGCACAGGCAGGCTTGCTCACTTGAGCTTAGGCTGTGTGAGGATGGGGAGGGAAACCCCTAGTGAAAAACAACTACAAACACGGCAGTCTCCTTTTCATTCATTAAAGAAAATATTTTCAGTTGGAAATGGTCAGTTCATGAAAACTGAACCCAGAAGCCTCTCCTTGAAAATAACTGCTGTACAACGAACCTGCCTTTTCTTGTGCATGTGAGTGGAGAAAGAATTCGATAGGCTGATGGTGCTGTGGCTCAGGCTATACACAGTTACCATCTGGCAAACATTGGTTAGACTGTGCTAGATGCCCAGGATCTTCTTCCTTCTTCTGTAGACACAGCCTCAAGACCTCACTGTGTAGATTGGGCTGACCTGAGTCACAGAGATCCATCTGCCTCTACCTCCCAAGTGCTGGGATCAAAGGTGTGTGCCCTCACCTCCAGGCTCTTAAAGACAGTCTTTAACCTGTGTCATACTGCAGATAAGGAGCCAGGGAATGAGGTGCAGCCAGCCTGCCTAAGGAGATCCCACCAGCCTGAGCGTCTCTGAGCCTATCGGGTGTCTTAGGGCAAGGGGTATCAGCAGCACAGGAATGCTATGTGGTATTTATCCCCCTGGCTCTTTCAGGGGCTCGCTCTGAGGCTACGGCAGCCTGAGGGAGAGAAAAAAGACCAGAAAAATCCAGAGGGCACACCTGTGGATCTTGGCAATCCTGGAGTGTTGAGCAGCAGAGGACATTCTTATAAGGACCCTATCAGCCCTGCTTCACCTGAGCAGTCAGGGGCTAGGTCCTCTGCAACTGATACTCCAGCAGTTAGCAGGTCCTGGAGTGGCTGCCATAGAACACAGCCGTAAGCTAGCACTCTGGGGTGGAGGCAGGAGGATGGCTACAAAGCAAACCTAAGGTCAGCCTGGGACGCATGAGCTCTTACTTCAAAAACCAAAACAAGCTGACGACAAAGATGGCTGACAGGCCAGCTCGGGATAGTTTTCAGCCCTCCCCTTCGTCCCCTCCACAGACCACTGGGTTTCAGCCTGTGGGTTGTAGCGGTCCCTAGTCCCGAGCTGCACCCCATCTGTTACGGGAATCTTCCTGGTCAGAACCTTTGACCCGCATCAGGTCTGGTCTAGACCTCGCCAGTGGACTGCCTACCCCCAGCCCCAGGAAGCCCCACCTCCAAGCAGCTGCAGTAGGAATGCAATCCTCCCCCACTCCCGCTACCTCCCACCCCATGTCTGTCTTCCCGGAACTTTGACAAACTCCTCCTTCTTCATTGCTCTTCCCATGCTTGGTCAGCCTGGGCCGCCTTTTGTGTACGTGGGGAAGGCAGTACGGAATGTATTGTGAGAACACTAGCACCATCATGAGGCGTACCCTTCCCACGACCTAACTGAGGGATTATCTCTGCTGATGAAATAAACTAATCCAAACCAGATTAAAAGTACAAAAAGGGCAGGTCTGCTTGGGAAGTGAACCTCAGTTCAGGATTGTCGGTGAGAAGGAAGACGATGAGGCTGCACTGCTGGACTTGGAGGTACTGGTGGCTCCGGGTGAGGGTGTTGGAGATGCCAGGAATATGGAGGTTTTTCTCAAAGTGGGCAGGGCTGGGGAGAGAGAAAGTGGTGTTTACTGGATGATGTGGTGGTGGGGAGGGCAACCGGAGCTGCCAACTGAACACTAATCACACTGAGGGTCAGGAACGCCCACACCTCCATGACTCCGGGGGCACTCCAGCACCCAGCCCTTCTCAGCCATGCTCTAGCTCCTCTGCAGGGAACAGCCTGGAGTTACTGGGTTTGGTGTGAAAAGCTGCTGGGCACCCCTGGGCCCTGCTGTCTTGCAGAAAAGGAACACTGCTGATCAACAATGTCTTCGCTATAACCTCTGCCATCCTGATGGGAGCCAGCAAAGTGGCCCGGTCTTTTGAGCTGATCATCTTGTCTCGAGTGCTGGTGGGAATCTGCGCAGGTACCTGGGGGTGGCCACTGAAGATTCAGGTCGTTCTCACTGGTCAGGGGACAGCTCTGAGACATGGTGCCCAGCACCAGGGGCCAACACTGGACACAGGGGTCTGGCTATCTGCTTTTTCCTCCTTGGGTCTCCTTCAGTTTCCTGTCCCAGGCCCTAGCAAGCCCCATGCTTTCTAGCCCCTCCCCTTAACATAATGAGTCTTCCACCGTGCTGGAATTCCCAGCTCTCAGAAGGCAGAGGCAAGTGGATCGCTGTAGATTCAAATCTAACTCTGTCTATATAGTGAGATCCAGGCCAGCCAAGTCTATATCAATGAAGGGGGCAGGGAATAAGAGGGGGGCATGATCGCTCCTAGGTATGGTGGAGAAGGTTTATTGTGGCCATGAGGGAGAGCATAGCCACAGACAAAGGTCCAGGAAGGGTCCAGACTGAGCTGGGCCATGTGAGGGTGGAGGGGAGGAGAGAGCCAGGAGACCAGGAGGATAAAAGGTAAAAGGAGCAGCAGAACTAAAATGGCTGGATGGATTATATAGGGAGGAGCCACTGGGGAAACTCGGTCCCTGGGCTGGAGAAGCACAGGTTAGGGGGATGACAGGCAGGAGGACTCTGCAGCAGATAGGGACTGAGGGATGCTGGGAGAACCTGGCAGCCAGGGTCTACTTTGACATGTTAACTAGGCACCCTGCCTTTAGTCAGGGGTTTGAGACCTAACACTCAGGAGACCTGACCTCAAAAGAAGGAAGGAAGAGAAAGGACAGGAAAGGGGAGAGGGGGAGGAGAGCACATACCCAGCCCAGTTTTGCATCTATCTTCCAAGGAAGGTATTTAGGGTTGCTATTGCTGTGAAGAGACAGCAGGAACATAGCAACTCTTATAAAGGAAACATTTAATCGGGGCTGGGTCACAGTTCAGGGGTTCATGGTGGGAAGCTGGCAGGCAAGGTTCTGGAGAGAAAGCTAAGAGGTCTACGAAGGGTCCACAGGTTTGAGCTTCCGAAACCTCAGAGCCCATGCCCCAGTGACACACCTTCTCCAAGAAGGCCACCCCCAACAATGCCGAGTCCAAGGGGGCCACTTTCATTCTACCACCAGAGGGCTAACAGTTTAAACTGAGAAGCAGTGGCTTCAAGGGAAAAGAATGAAGACTCTGGACTCTGTCTCCAGCAGCAGTTAAGGTTAACCGTAATATTTTCTTTTCTTTTTTAGGGCTAGGAATGTGGCTCAGTGGTACAGTGGAACCCTAGATTCCATCCCCAGACCCCCACACACTGAAAATAATAAACGAAAGGTCTGGTCCCAGCTCAGTGGTAGAGTACTTGCCTAGCATGCATGAGTACCACATCAAAACAAAACAAAAAAAGGCCATGTAAGTGATGTGTGCTTACAAAATAACAGAAAATTACCAGGTTGTGGCGGCACACACCTTTAATCCTAGAACTCAGGAGGCAGAGACAGACCGATCTCTGAGGTTTCGAGGCCAGCCTGATCAATAGAACGAATTCCAGGACAGCCTGGGATATACAGAGAAACCCTGTTTCAAAACAACAAAAAGAAAGAAAGAAAGATTGGAAGAAAGGAAAAGCGAAAGGGAAAATCAACCAAAACAAGACAGATATTTAAGTCCACATAAAGAGTTACCATACACGGTGGTGCACATCTGTAACCCCAGCATTTGGGAGTCAGGCGGATCTCTGTGAGGCCAGCCTGGTCTACAACACAAGTCCAGGACAGCCAAGGCTACCCAGAGAAACCCTGTCTCAAAAAACAAAAACAAAACAAAACAACAACAAAGAGTTACCATACATCCTAGACTCTCCCAGAGGCCAGGAAGGACAAAGTATCTTTTTTTTTTTTTTTTTTTTTTAATGAAATTGGAGCACAGTGAAGAAATCAAAAAAAGCTGTTCTGTGGGTGAAAAGCAAGTTTGTTCCAAGCTGCCAAGGCTGTCTTTTTAGAAAGCAGAGAGAAGACACAGGGAGCTAGGGTTAGTAGTGGTGGAGAGATCTCTAGGGTTTTAAGGGAACAGGTGACCATGGAGGAGGGACCTTGTAAGCTAGGTGGAGGGCTTGAAGTATATAACAGGTTCTTGGGAGTAGTGGGTTGATGGGGGCAGAAGGCTGGCATCAACCTTGATATACTAACAGATACCACAGCATATATTAACAGAAAAGCTAGAGATAAGATACCTTTTGGCAGATAGGGACTATTTTCTCAAGTCACTAAGCGAATGCTGTTTGTTTGTTTGTTTGTTTGTTTGTTTTGTCTAAATGCCAGATTTTAGTAAAAGGAATTCCTTGGAACCGTTTTCCCAGTCTAGCATGTCTCCAGCTGAAAGGGACAGGTTGGGGGAGGCTGGGGTTGCAGATTCAACCTAAGCAATCAAGATCAGCCTCTTCCATCACAGCAGCAGCCTCCCTGCGGGAGACGCAAGGGTTGGGGGTGGGGGGGGGAGCAACCTTGGGCGCTGGTTCTGAGAGGCGGAGGAGTCTTCTTAGTGGACCTGATTCCCGTTTTGTCTGAGCCAGGCATCTCCTACAGTGCTCTTCCCATGTACCTGGGAGAACTGGCACCCCGGAACCTGAGGGGTACATTAGGGACGATGACCGAGGTGTTTAGCGTCGTTGGAATCCTCCTGGGACAGATCTTCAGCCTGCAGGCCATCCTCGGCAATGCCACAGGTAACTAGCCAGTGTAGGAGCGAGGGAGCAGGAGGTAGTAAGCCGTGGGCAAGCATGGTACAGCCAGTGGCACAGCTGAGCCCGAAGTTTCCAGTGGCCCAAACAGGAAGGCGTTTTGGTGACCTTTAGGTCAGCTTGTGAATATAGAGGACCTTGCCCAGGGCAGGGGCCCTGAGTCTTAGAGATGGGAGAAATAAGCCAGGCTAGGCTGGCCAGCCAAGAAGCTCCCTGGAGCTGCTTGCCCCTGCTTCTCCGACCCTCCCCAATGGCCCACCCGAACGCTGGGGTCCTGGGCATGCATAACAAACACAGATTTGTAGGTGGGTGTTCGTACCCACCAAGACCTTTCCCCTGTCTCTTTGTGGACAGCCACATCTTGGCAAGGACTAGGTGCCCACCACCCTCGCTTGTCACATGGTTGGGTCACGGTGGGAGTGGGAAAGAAGACCGGAAGCACCTCAGGTCCCCTGCAGCGGATTCAAGTCTCAGGCCGCCATTTGTGTTCGTCCAGGCTGGCCAATCCTCCTGGCTCTCACGGGGGTCCCTGCACTGATTCAGCTCTTCTCGCTGCCCTTCTTCCCCGAGAGCCCGCGCTACACTCTGATTGAGAAAGGAGACGAGGACGCGGCCAGACAAGGTACTGAGACGCAGGCTGCTCCCCACAGGGTCAGAGGACAGGGTTTGAGAGCGGAGAGCTTGCGCTGGGTGAGCAGTGGTGATTAGGGTGAGGCCTGTGTCCTTGTGACGGGCCTGGTTGGAACAGGAGGACAGAGGTTGAGAATGCTGTGCTGTGCTGCCTCTCTGCTCTGTAGCTCTAAGGAGGCTGCGAGGTCACAGCTACGACGTGGAAGCCGAGATGGAAGAAATGCGCACAGAGGAACGCACCGAGCAAGCGGAGGGTCGCCTGTCCGTGTTCAACCTCTTCACCTTTCGGCCCCTGCGCTGGCAGCTCATCTCTATCATCGTGCTCATGGCCGGCCAGCAGCTGTCTGGGATCAATTCGGTGCGTAGTGCCACCGCACCCCAGATTTTTGGTCCCCTGGAGTCTTTTTGAACGAATTCAAAATGCTAAGGAGTAGCATTTTGCATTTTGACTCCTGTAAACCTCAGTCTGGCCTCCAGGAGGGATGAGCAGCAAAGCTGGTGCTGGGAGGAGGGGTGCTGGGAGCATACGGGTATTCCCCTTGCAACAAACAGGACCTGGGCCTGCCGGATGGTTCGGTGTTAAGGCGTGCTTGATGTCAAGCATGATAACTGAGAGACCCAACTCCTCTGACTTCCACTCAAGGGCTATAGAATGTGGGCATTGCACAGAGACAGACAGAGGGAGGGACAGAGAGAGAGAGAGACTAAATAAATGCAATAAAAATAAAAAGATGTATAAATAGATAGACGGAGATAGCTCATCAGTGAAAGAAAGGAAGAAAGAGGAAGGAAGAAAAAGAAAGAGCATTGTGGTGCACACCTGTAACTCCAGCACTCAGAGGCAGGCGAATCTCTGTGAGTTTGAGGCCAGCCTGGTCTACAAAGCGAGCCCAGGACAGTCAAGGCTACACAGAAAAGCCCTGTCTCTAAAAACGAAACAAAACAAAAAACAAGAGAGAGAGAGATAGGTAGCTGGATGGATGGATAGATAGGTAGGTAGATAGATAGATAGATAGATAGATAGATAGATAGATAGATAGATAGATCATGGGTTAAGAACACTGGTTACTCCTGCCTAGGGTCTAGGTTTGAGTCCCAGCACCCACATGGTTGCTCACAACTATTTGTGACTCTAGTTCCAGGGAACCCAACACCCTCTTCTGGGCTCCATGGGTCCTATATGTTACACACACAGGCTAAATACCTGTAAACAAGATAAAAATAAGCACATCTTTAAGAAAAAAGAAAGAAAGGAAGGAAGGAAGGAAAGGAAAGGAAGGAAGGAAGGAAGATATGAGGCCTCCAGTGGAAACAGAGAGCAAAACCAGGCCTTATTTACAGAAACTGCTGGCTGCTCCAATGCAGGCCCGCCACGGGGTCCTGGGGGGCTAGGACAGGATGTCCAGGGGAAAGAGGTGGCTCAGACTCTCTGCCTTTCCTTACCCTTTATCTTTCTTTTGCTATATGCCTTTGTTCTTGGTTTCCTGGTCCCCCAAGGAACATCTGCAGGTGTTTTTTGTTTGTTTGCCTCTCCATAAGAAGCCTTTGGGGAAAGTGGCTGAGCTCTGGTCCCAATCACAGGGACCAGAGAAGGGCCATTAGTGTATCCCTCCCGAGTCAGGAGGCCCTGGTAGACTCATTTGCTGTGAAAAGTGATGTCATGTTCTCTGGTGGGTATTTTCACTCTATCTGTGGATGGGCAAATAGCTAGAAAATCTCAAATGTCCACTCTGAAGCCACTGGAGAAAGGACAGGTGGCCCTGCTGGCCTCTAAGGGAATAGGAAGAGGTAACACCCCATCTTCGGGAGTTGAATTGTTTAGCAAGTGACCTCGGGACTGGCTTCTGTGGCTTTCTGTGACTATCCTGGGACCGGAATAGAGTTGGCCCCGAACAAATGAAAGCCTGAGTTTGCAGGCTTGTAACGTCACACAGGAAAAGATGCTTGGCGGTCCTGTGGCCTGGCACTCATTTGATGAGCACGGAAGCCAAGACTCAGGGCCAGCAGAGCCTTGAACACCAGGACAGAGTCACATCTACCAGGTGCCCAGCCTCACCACGACCTGCCATGTCCATCCTGTCCCAGGGTTGCCAACAAGCCTCCCAAAACTGTCTTTTGCTCAAAGTGAGAAAGGGACTCCAGTGACATGTCCTGGACATCTGTTCACAGCCCTCCCTGTCTGTGCTTTAGGTCCACTACTATGCAGACATCATTTATACGTCGGCTGGCGTGGACCCCACCAAGTCCCAGTACGTGACCGTGGGTGCTGGTTTGATCTGCTTGGTGATGACTCTCATCTCCGTGAGTTACTGGGGAGTGGCCTGTCATTGCAGGGTCCCAGAAAAGCCCCTGACTGGAAGATAGAAGCCCCTCAGGCCAGTAGAGTGAGGGTGACCTTGGCCCTGGAGGCACAATACTATTTGAGTAACCTTGGTCAAGGGTTGGGGTGTAGCTCAGTTGGTGGAGTGCTTGCCTGGCACACACAAGTTCCTGGGTTCAGGCCCCAGTAGCTGTAGTAACTGCACACCACGCTCATACTTATAATCTCAGCACTTGGGACGCGAAGGCAGGAGGATCAGAAGTTCAAAGTCATCCTTGATGACTGAATTCAAGACCAGCCTGGGATACTTGAGACTCAAGAACAAACAAGCAAACCCAGACATGAGGGCAATTGTTGGTCATGAACTTGACTACATCTCGAATTAACTAAAGCCCAAGCAGCAGGGCACACGTGCCCGTTCGTTCTTTCTTTCTTTCTTTCTTTCTTTCTTTTCTTTTATTTCTTTCTTTCTCTCTTTCTTCCTTTCTTTTCTCCCTTTCATCCTTTTGTTTTGTGTTTTGAGACAAGGTTTCTCTGTGTAGGCTTGGTTGTCCTACTCACTCTGTAAACCAAGATGTCCTAGAACTCACGGAGATCCACCTGCCTCACTAGTGCTGGAATAAAGGTGTGTGCCACCACTGTCTGGAATGGAAGGCACACATGCACATCCACACATCCATACACCCAAACACACACACACACACACACACACACACACACACACACACACGTTTACTTTTCGTTCTGTACACTGATGTTTTGCCTGCATGTATGTATGTGAGGGCATCAGATCCCCTGGAACTGGAGCTACAGACAGGTGTGAGCTACCATGTGGGTGCTGGGAATTGAACCAAGGAAGAGCCACTTTTAACCCAGATCTTCTGGGGCGGGCAAGTCTACCTCTAATTTGGGTCACACCTTCTGAGACATCCAAGAAGCACCCGGAAGAAGGAAGCATCCACTCTTTGCCTGCTCTCACTCTCAGTGGCAAGTCCATTCCTTTGCTGGTGCTAGAGCCGACTTCTTCAGATTCCAGTGTATCCTGGGGACCGGCTGAGACAGCCAGCCTCGTGGACTGAACAGCTACTGGATTCCAGGACCTTCTGTTGGTAGACAGCCATTGTTGGGCTAGTTGAACCACAGCCTGTGAGCCATTTATTATATATATTCATTCTACATATACCTGTTCATTCTCTAAATTCTGATCCTCTAAAGGACACTGACTAACACAGGTTTTAATTCCAGGATCATGAGGTGTTGCTGTGACAGTGGTGGCCCGTGACTTTAATCCCAGCACTGATAGGCAGGGCAGGCAGATCTCTTGAGTTCGAGGCCAGCCTAGTTTACATGATGAGTTCCAGGATAGCCAGGGCTCCACAGGAAGTCTGAGGGCCACCTGAAGACTCTGTCAGGGGTGCTTGCTGTTTTGAATTGAGAATCTGTGGTTCTGGTTAGCTGGGACTGAAGAATGTGCTGTTAAGGAGACCAGCATCAGTGAGGTGAAAGTCTTCTAGGAAGTGGTTCCTCAGCTCACGGAGGCTCCGTTACAGAGTCGGTCAAGGTTGTGTCTGCCGTTGGCAGCTGAACTAGCTGAATAGTGTAAGAGGCACCCAGGTGGTACTAGTTTTGAAGGCAGGAAGGGTCATAGAGAGCAGCTGAGGCTTGGCACTGTGGAAGGGCAGGAGAGGCCATTGGTGCGGCCTCACTGGCAGCTGACGGCCCAGGACTGAAGGGATCACGCAGAGAAGCTGAGGCTTGGCACCGTGAAGAGAGCCCAGGAGAGGCTGTTGGTGAAGGCGCAGCCCAGCTGCAGCAGAGGACCCCAGCTTTTTGGAGATGCCAGTGCCAAAGGACGGCCACCAAGACAGCAGTGGAGTGGGGCCAGCCTGAGCCTGGAAGACACGCTGTGTGTGCCCAGAGGCCAGAGCTGCTCACCACCAGCTCAAGGGAGGCCCCACCCACGATGGGCTGAGGCCTCCCACATCAATCACTAATTAAGAAAATGTCCTACGGGCTTGTCTACAGCCTGATCTCATAGAGGCATTTTCTCAGTGAAGCTCCCTCCCCGTGACTCCAGAACAAAGGTGGTCACTGCCAGGCAGAGAAGGCCCGCCCTTCTCTGTGGTGATCTCAGTCTCCTACAGAGGAAGTTAGAGGGGAAGGCAGTGTCACCTCGGGTGGGGTCCCAGACTGTGTCTCAGGGACAGAGCTATTTGGCCGTCTGGGATTTCTCCAAGCAGGGAGTGGGGAAGAAGGCCTGGTGTTTAGGATGATGGATGGATCTTACCCAGAAGGTGAGGGGAGGAGCAAAGGGTTCAGCTGCCTACCCATTGGAGGTAGCATCCTTCCTCCTTTGCTCTCCTTGGAGATGAGAGGTGCATTCTGAGGCTGTAGACTGTGTTGGTCACCTCCGCGCATTAGCTACCTGCAGGAGAAGGCCTTCCAAGTGAGAGACTAGAAGGTATGATTATCAGGCTGGAAAGATGGCTCCGTAGCCAAGAGCGCTCACTGCTCTTGCACAGAACCCAAGTTCAATCGCCAGCACTCACACTGGGCGGCTCATAACCCGCTGTAGCTCTAGTTCTGGGAAATCCAACACCCTCTTTGGCCTTCGGGAGCACTGCATGCACCGAGTGTATATTAAGCCAAGAAGGCACACACATCAACATAAAAAACTAATGTGGTTACTTCAGGGACAGGGCGCTGCGGGAAGCAGGAAACGACAAAGTCAGTAGTGTAGAATCCCAGGGCGCATCTTACACCAGATAGGCCACCCGGTGTAGCAGGGGTGAGGGAGTGGCACCGAACGAGGGCCAAGCACGAGAGGAGGCGGTTCTGGTTCCGGGTCAGTCCTCAGTACCAAGAGGGCGCTCACCACCCGTTCCCCTGCAGGCGGTCGCCGTGGAGCGTCTGGGGCGGCGCATCCTCCTGCTGTCTGGCTATGCCATCTGCATCTCTGCCTCCTTGGTGCTGACCACGGTGCTCCTCCTTCAGGTCTGTTATCACGCCCTGCCGTGTGGGGGAGGCCAGCGTAGGGGGTCTGAGACCCCAGCTGCGTGGATGGGTCTCAGTCCTCTCCAGCTGCCTCTTTTCATGGACAACCACCTCAGAAAAACCCATTCCCAATGGGAAGCCCATGAGTGAGTTTGCTCCACTGTGCCCATGAAGACAGGCGTGTAACTCAGCGTGATGCTGGAATCACAGGCAGTTGTGAACCACTTGGTGTCCATGTTGGGAATTGAACTCGGGTCCTTTAGAAGAGCAGCAAATGCCCTAAAAAGCTGAGCCATCTCTCTAGCCCCTGGGCTCTGACTTATAAGAGCAATCTTGAAGCAGTCCCCTGCAATGGGGACAGCTGGGCCCAGATCCCCTCTTGGAATCTAGCCAGATGTCAAGAGCTAAGTCACAGTGTTCAAAATATCTTCATGATATATTGGTCAGCCAGCTCCAGATCCAGAGCTGACTCAGCCTGGAAGGGAAACAGTTAAAATAGGTGCTATAAAATACTTGGGGACTGTGTAGTCCCAGGCAGCCAGGAGCTTATTGTGTAAACCAGGAGGGGGTGAGAGAAGGAAGGAAAAGCTCATGGCCTTTTGTCAGAGGCTCTGGGGACCCTCCCTGGCATCCTACCTGCCAGCCACGGCTCCTTTGCAGCATCCATCTCTGATTATCACTAGCTAGCTGGCACTTAGCTTACAGCCTGCCACCTCGTTCACTTAAAGTCTGTTAACCTGGTTTGGTTTCTGCCATTTTGTTGGCTGTTAGGAGCAGAGAGGTGGTCTGGGGTTCCCTTACCCCTAGGGCACCTAGAAGGATTTTCTGCAGACAATTTTCAAGCGAGTTGAAATCCCCACCAAGTCACCTCAAGTGTGGGACAGTCTGTAATTTTGTTGCTGAGGGGCTGAGGTCCTCCTGGTTTGGGATCTATGGGCTCTGGTCCTCATTGGTGGGATAGAAACAATCCATGCTCGGAGGGCATGACATGAAAATAAAACGCAAAGGCGCCCGAGTCAGACCTGAGTGGAAGGTGGGCCTCTCACCAGCTCCTCCACCATCAGGAAAGGTTGCCTCAGTCTTGGTGAATTAGAACGCTGTCTCCGTCCTTATCTGCACCTGCCTCCACCTTGTGCAGAGAGCCCTTGCAGCCTCTGTGGGGCTCAGACTTCATGGGGGAACCCACAGGAGGACTCGCCTCCCCGTGAGGCTTGAGGCCCCCGGAGGTCCCAGGAAGAGGCCCACAGATATGCTTCTCCCACAGAGCACGGTCCCTGAGCTGTCGTACCTTGCCATCGTCTGTGTCTTCACCTACATCGTGGGACATGCCATAGGCCCCAGTGAGTTCTTCCACACCTCCCCTACACAACCAGCCTCCAGAGCCAACACGCATAAGGTGCTCAACAAACACATGCTGACTGGTGGCTGTCCATTTGCCCCCTCCTCCACTGCCCTTCAAATGTGGCTCCAGCGTTCCTTTTTCTCTTTGGGAGTCAGAATCTTACATATAAGATCTTTCTCACCAGGTTGGCTTCGATCTCACAACCTTCCTGCCTTAGCATGTGTGGAACTCAGAGACAGCTTATGGGAGGTGGTTCTCTTCTTCCACTCTGTGGTCTCAGGGCCAACCAGGCCATCAGGCTTGGCAGAAAACAGCTTTGCTCACTGAGCCATCTTCCAGGCCCCCTAAACAAGCCTTTTGTCCCCCAAGGAGGTAGCAATTAGTGAGAAACATAGCCACAGACATTCGGGACAAGACTCCCTACGGGAGCAATAATGAGACAGCGAAGATTCGGACTCAGAGAGAGGTGGAGAACTGTCAGTGCCATCCCTGTACACAGAGGGCAGCAGCGTCCAAGCCGGGGGTGCACAGGGCACAGCGACTCCCTGACAAGCGAGAATTTCAGAATTTGGCTGATAGAAAGCAAGGGCTGGAGAGGATTTGTAGTGTGAGGGTCCTGAGAAGCATCAGCTGGGTTTCTACAATCCCTCGCTCGCAGGCAGTTGCAGAAACGGCGCCGGGGCTACCCCTGGCTTTCCAAGCCTCCGCCATAGTTCCGGGGTAAAGATGGGGCTTCTGTGTAGTCCCAGCAGGGGTGGACTCACTCAGGGAGGTGAGGTGCTGTAAGGGCGTGAGGTTTGAGGTGAGGTCTTGTCAGATCCCAGCAGCCCCCAGGAGCCTCTAAGCCTCCCTCCCCACCAGGTACTGTCCCCTCGGTGCTGAGGACAGAGATTGTCCTGCAATCGTCTCGGACAGCTGCGTTAACGGTGGACGGGGCTGTGCACTGGTTCAGCAACTTCATCATGGGCTTGGCCTTCCCATCCATCCAGGTGAGTGGCCCTCCACGCCCCCCTTTCCACCTGGCCTTACCCCACGGCAGTGAGTAGCTCCCCCCTTATGAAGAACACCCCCCACGGCGAGGGATGTGGCTCGTTTGGTAAGAGCGGCCACCTAGCATGCGCAAAGGTTTGCGTTCGCTCCCCAGCACAGCATAAAGTGAATACGGTGGGACAGGTCTGTAAAAGCAGCACTTAGAAGGTGAGCCTGGAGGATCAGCAGTTCAGAGCCATCCTTAGCCACACAGAGAGTCTGAGGTCACCCTGGGGTACATGAACTCTTGTCTCACAACAACAATCCTCCCCAATTCTACCGATTCGAAGGGGTGCAGGTAGCTGTCAGATGTTTTATGTGAGACTTGCTCTGGGCCTCTTCTTTTCATTTACTCATTTTCCAGTGCTGGCGACCCAACCTGGAATCTAACATGCATGATAGGCAATGCTGTACCCTTGCCTGGCACTCTTAAGACTCCTGCCATGGCACCCAATTTGTGATCCTTTAGTATGCCATGCCTGGGTTATAGAGGGATGCGCCTCCGAGTTGGCTATGAAGATCAAGAGGGATAGTTAGCACAGGAGGAGCAAACCCCTGCTGCCTTCCTTTTCTGAGTCTGCAGGAACTCCAGATGTCCAGGGCAGGAAAGCAACCAGAGCCGCAGAGTCCCTGTGAGCCAAAGATTGAAGATTCCCTTGGAGGTTAGGGAGGATCCCAGCTTTCCCTGGTTTTCCCTTTAGGAGCGGGATAAATTTGGCCATGAATAAAGTCCCTGTGACCCACAAGGCACCAAGTATGCTGTCTGAAAGGTCCCCCTGTCTCATCCCCTCTCTGAAGCACTCACTTTTTAAAATTCTACTTTATTTGGGGTGTTTAAGCCTCTACCCCCTTCCAACCTCCCAGCCCTACATAGGAGAGAGAAGGTCCACGGGAAGAGGGGGCTCAGACCCCTTTACTTCTCCTGGCTGTTTGGGGTCCTTGTGTCTTTTGAGGATATATCAATCTCTGTCAACAGCAAATGCAGCCAGCAGTCTCCTCCAAGCAGCTATGTCCCGAAGCCACACAGGCCCATCCTCTCTCTTTCTCTCCAAACTGCTACAGGCACCAAATGCCACACCTCTTTCTGGGCTCTCTTTTATATCCTCCGAGTCCACGCCGAATATGGCAGGCCATTATCAGCTGGCAAAAGCCACACCCCACACAAGACAGTTAACAGCTGTGAACAAACTAAAGCTTAGACCAAGAATCCCACACTTGAGATTAACACAAAAACAGATTAAAGAAAGCAAAACTTCCATTACACTGCTCTCTTCTAGGTGGCCATTGGGGCCTACAGTTTTCTCATCTTTGCTGCACTCTGTCTCCTCACGGCTGCTTACATCTATGTGGTAATTCCTGAGACCAAGGGCAGGACATTTGTGGAGATAAACTGTGCTTTTGCCAAGAGAAATGGAATTGAGTTTCCACAAGAGAAAGAAGGAACCACAGCCAAGCCTCACCCACCTTCTCTGCATGCCAAGGAAACATCCTTTTGAGGATTCTGAGGACGCACATGCTCCAGCATCCTTCTTTGAGAAGGTCACTCGGGGACCAGGCCTTTGGAGAGGAACAGCTCTGAGACTTTGGTGCTTCCTGTAGCAACTGGAAGACTTTGGAAAACACAGCCCTGATTTACCTGACAAGGGCTGGCTTCTTGGCTCACCGTGAGGGATGATATAGTGATGAGGACGAATCTAAGTGCTGATTGGCAGGGGCCGACTCTCTGATTCTATCTTCATGCCAAAACTTACATGAGGTACGGATGCAGTTTAAGCATTGGAAGTTCAGGGTCTCAGCTTCATGTTATTATAACAAAATAACTGAAGCAATTAACTGATTTAAAAAAATATAGCCAGGGTGGTTGTTGCGCTTGTCTTTAGCTCCAGCACTTGGGAGGCAGAGGCAGACCAATCTCTGAGTTCATGGTCAGCCAGGCAGGACTGCACAGAGAAACCGAATTTCAGGAAAACCAAAACAAGGGGCTGGAGAGATGGCTCAGCGGTTAAGAGCACTGGCTGCTCTTCCAGAGGTCCTGAGTTCAGTTCCCACCCACCTGGTGGCTCACAGCCATCTGTAATGGAATCTGATTCCCTCTTGTGCTGAGCATGAAAACAGTGTTCACATACATAAAAAAAAATGTATATAAAAAAGAAAATGTCAATATTAAAAAAACAAAACAAGTAAATATGTAAGTAAGTAAATAAATAAATAAAAGGTGATTTGGGCTCCTGTTCCTTGGGCTCCAGTCCAAGACTGGGTGGACTCCATGACTTTACGCCTCTGGCAGACACAACACATCACTGTGGAGGTGTGTGGCAGAGATTTCGCATCATGATTCAGGGAGTGGAGAGACACACAGCCCCTTTCAGAATGTGCGACAAATAATCCAAAGACCTCCCAGGGGACCCACCTCTTGAGGGTTCTGCCACCTCCCAGCAGTCAGTGTCGTGGGTTGAAGACCAAGTTTCAACATCTGAAACATTGGGGACTCTCATCCAGACCATAATTGCCAGTGGTTGTTGTGGAGGGTAGAAGATAGTTCAACCAGCTGAGTGCTCACCATGCAAACCCGCTGATTAGGGTCCTGGGTTCTTTGGGGATATACCAATCTCAGTCAGGATACCAGCAGTCCAGTCAACCATCGAAGCAGCAAACCGCAGCAGCAGCAGCAGCAGGGGATCACTCAGCAAAAGCGGCAAGACCCAAACAGCAGAGCCCAGTGAAGCAACAAAACTCGGCCAAAGCAGCACAGAAAGGTCTCTGGAGCGTTTCTGCCTCTGAAAACCAGCAAAGAGATGCAAGCCATTCGTTGAAGTTAGAGATGCAAAAAGCGTTGTCTCACTGTCTGTGGGCTCCTATTTATCCCTTCTCAGAGTCCACAGCAGGATGTTTTCCAGCTAGCTAAACCCACAGCCTCGCACAAGGTAGTTTCCAGCTGACAGATATCACTCGCTTTCTCACAAGGGCTGTTTTCCACAGGGGAGAAAGCATTCCCACACCCCACACTTGGAACTGAAACAAAAACCATAGTTGCCTGACACAACTGAGTTTCCCAAGAACCCAGAAACTCCTGCTTTAGTGCATTTTTATTTCGTGCACTGGTGCCTGCAGAGGCCAGAGGACCGGGTCCCCTCAGAGCTGGAGTTACCGGTGGTGGCAGACTGCCCGACCTGGGTGCTGGGAACAAGCGGCATTTTTCTGTTCCTCCCGGCTGAGCTTCTCTCCCCGAGACTCACAACACACACACAGACACATATGTACACACATGTACACACACACGTTACAGAAAATAAAGGGTATCTCTTACCCTGTAATTTTTAGCTGCGTCACCTAACCTGCTCTCACAATCCATAGAAGACGCAGACACCTGACAGATTTTAGAATAGCCTCATTTCACCTGGGGCATGGCAGATATCAATGCTCTCAATATCACATCTAAGCCCTCAACCCCAGGCCATCTGCTTTAATCCTTTCTATCTGGCTATCTCCCGCCCATGATCCCAACATACTTGCTAACGTTCTTCATTTGGGCCAGTTTCCTCCATCCATGCGGAATCGGCCGTGGGCTTCTCCTGCTGACCCATGGTGGCAGTCTCTTCCTTCTTCCTCCTCCCTTACTGTCTCCTCCCCAAGATCCTCCTGTCCCCAAAGCCCAGAAACCTTAGCCACACCCACCTCCTTCTGCCCTGCCCTGGTGTAGACCTTTCCATCAGCCATTCAGGGATAAGCCGGGAACATCCCTTCTCATCACAAGGTTACAGGAGATAGTTTAACATTGTAGCCAAGCCCACGGCAGGGTGGGAACCAGCTCTCAAGGCACTGAAATCAGCATTTGAGTACATAGCACCAGAACAGCCCCCAACACACACACACACACACACACACACACACACACACACATTCACACATCACACATGCATACAGACATATACGTACACATACACAAACATACATATGCACATATACAAATTCGCACGCATATACATACACAGAGCACACACACGTGCCTAACTTTTGGTTTCTTTGTAAACTCAGCTATGGTATTTAAATATATTTTTGTTTTAATACCAAGAGTGGGATTTTAGTCGGGCTTTAGTTTGTCCACAGCTGTTAATTGTTCTGTGAGGGACGTGGCTTTTGCCAGCTGGAAGGGCTCAACCATCAGCATGGAGAGGGGCATGGTGCAGGGCTCTGAGGGTGTAAAGATGAAAGAGAAGGCATGGTACGGTGTGGGAGGGTAGCATGTGGCATGGAGCAGTTTGGAGAGACCAGAGGCATGTGGTGGTTTGGAGCAGACAGATGAATAGAAACATTTCGAGGCGCAGCAGCGTGGAGGAGCCTGCTGGCTGGGTCTGCTGTTGACAGAGATTGGTAGAGAGCCCTAACAGAACCCTGGACCCTAAACAGCCGGTAGAAGTAAAGGACTCTGTGCCCCCTCTCCCCACTGACCTCTCTCCTACCTAGGGCTGAGAGGTTGCAAGAGAGGTAGAGGCCTAAAGACCCCAAATAAGATAGAATTAAAAAAACAAGTGATATACATACGAATACACACACACAGACACACACCGTACACGCACACACTAAACAAAATGTAAAACGCTGTTTTGAAATAAAAAGTATTAAAAAGCAGGAATCTGTAGTCTGCTGAGGAGGCGGACACAAGAAAAGTCTGTGGGGCTTGCTGTCCAGGAAGTTTAGTCTGGTTGTGAACTCACATTTCATTGAGAGACCCTGAGTCAAAAATTACAGTGGACAGTGATTGAAGAAGATGCTGGTGTTGACCGAAGGTGCCTGCATGCGTGTGTACAAACATACACGTGTGTGTGTGTGAGAGAGAGAGAGAGAGAAATGCTACTCTTAGTGACGGGCCTTTAAGAGAAAATGTCTTTTAAATGTTTTTGGATTCCTTTTTCTCCTTCTCCATTTTCTTAGGTGATTTGTATGTATGAGAGAGAGAGAGAGATGGCTGCCATGTAGTCCAGGCTAGCCTAGACTCACTATGGAGACAAGGATGACCTCGAGCTCCAATGCTCAAAGCCTCTTGTTTCCAAAGTGCAGGCCTTACAGGCATGCATCACCTCACCAGGATTTGCTGAAGAATTTAAGCAACAGACATCGTGGCTCATCTTTTAAAACAAAAACATGTTTGTATATTAATAGTATCTTATTAAATGTCTCAAATATTTGATTATTTTTTAATATTATCTGCCTTATTCAGCACTCCACAGTGGCTCCCAAGCAGTGTTGTGATTGCTCCTGCCAGACACCAGGTGGAGCCATTGAGCTGAGATTTTCTTTTCCTGGAGACAGGAGAGAGACAGAGACAGGGATGCAACTCCAGGAGTCTGAACCCCAAAGCAAAGCAGGGCCAGTTGTTACTTATGACTGGGGGCCACCTTGTCCCTCCTCTGGGGTCTGAATCCTGCCTCAGTCTGTCACAGAGACGGAGAGTCCTCAGAGTATATGGCGCGCAACAATAGAATGTGTATTTAGCAGGCATGACGCTCTAGATCCCGTCGCACGCACGCTCGCGCGCGCGCGCACACACACACACACACACACACACTCAAACCATGCCAAAATAAACAAACCAAACCAAACCAAGAACCTGTGTAAAACAGCTTTTAGCAAGGCCTCCACATTATCTCATTCCAAGTCTCTGCTTCAGGGCCCCCAGCAGGCAGCAGTTTCTGCACCAATCTTTCCCACCGTCTGGCTGAGCCATCCAGCAGAGGGGACATTGGAAGAGGGCACCTCGGCTCTGATGCAGGTTGGGGTGCTGGGATCAGCTATCCTGAGGCTTTCAGCTCTGGCCATTGGTGGGTTTGCTGTGCTGTGACACCTGTCCCACATTGTTTGGCTGATCTGTCGTCCTCTGGCGAAGTGGGGGGAGGTGTTCCTAATGTGGATCTGGGTTGTGTTGCCGAACCTGAGGGCACCTTATTTTAGTTTACTAGAGACTCATTAAGTGTGGGTCTCCGTCTCTATCAGCAGCAACCCTAGCCCCAGCACGAGGGAGGCCAAAGCATGCCCTCAGCAGGCACCGTAACATGGGATACACAGAACTAAACACCCACACACGAAATAAAAATAAATAAACCTCAAAACAAATTTAACCTCTTGTTGTGGATGTTTTGGTTTATGGGATGTAAACATGTTTTTGTTAAAATTCCAAGTTGGGGGGTTTTAGTTTGTCCACACCTGTCAAGCGTCTCGTGCAGACCATGGTCTTTTCCAGGTGGAATCAGTTGACTTCTGAGGACTTTGAGGGGTGTAAAGATGACAGCCCAGAGGAAGAGGGCGCGGCTGCTCGGAGGAGGACTGCTGGCTGCTGGCTCGTCCTGCTGCTGCGTTTGCTGCTTGCTGATTTGCTGGTCACCTGGACTGCTGGACTTCTTGATGACTGACACTGGTATTGCCCCCAAAAGAATCCTATGACCCTACCCAGCGGGAAGTAGCAGAGGGGACTCGCCCCCTGTCCCCACCAACTTCTTTCTCTCCTAGGAGGTGTTGGTGTGTGGGAAGGGAGGTGTTTAAGAACCCTAAACAAAGTAGGCTTGTTAAATCTAGGCCAACAATGTCTGTTGATAGGAACCCCCGATCAAGGCAGAGGCGCAGCTCGGCGGTGGAGTGTGGTAAGCATGAGGCCCTGGGCTCCTGCCTCAGGACCAGACATCAACAGTATGTATTGGTTTGTCTGACTGGGTGCAATGGTTAACATCAGTGTGATTGTTAGTCACAGGATTTTGGCAGTCAACTGAACGCACCTGTTAAGAAGGAGCATCTTTAAAGAGTCACTCCTCACCCTCCCCCCTCACCCTTCCCCCTCCCCCTCCCTATCCCCCTCCCTATCCCTCTCTCTTCCTCTGGTCTCCATCTTGTGTTCTCTCCAATCCCCTCATGAGTGGTGCCACCCTGGGCCCTGGCTTGCATAAGACACTAAGCTTCGAGGAAGCAGGAAGAAGCCAGGAAGTGTGTCCTCTGTCCTTCCTGCTTCAGTTCCTACGTTGCTTCCTCTCAGTGGTCTGTAACTTGTAAACCAAATAAACCTTTTCCTCCCACAGCCAGTTTTGGTCCTAATGTTTAACTCAACAACAGAAAGCTGAGGAGGACAGTTAGTGTTTGTGGGAACAGAGACAGGAAGCAAAGCTTCCCAAGGTCGTTTGCAGCACCCTGAGGAGCTCCTGGGCCTTTCCGGAACCTCAACTCTGGCTGACTAGCCATGGTTTCAGCCCAGAAAAGACTTTCTAGGTCTAGTGGAGTTGGGCCTTAATTTTGATATTTTAATAGAAGCTTAGGCACGAGGGTTGAAAAAGAGACAACACACATAGAGAGCATGGGTGTGGCCTCCTCAGGGGCTTCTAGCTGTGGTGTGCATGGGCCACGTGTAGGATTTGGCGGAGTTTGAGGATGCTATCTCCACAGAGTGGCTAAGAGGCCTAAAGGAGGTTGTTGTGTGGTTCTTCAGGGACACCTGGCAGGACTACAGCTGACAGGTATGAGTCTAACCACAGGGACACTGGAAGGATGTTTTTTTTACTGCCAAGAAAGTTAAAAGTTTTGCCTGAGATTCTGAGGCCATGCCTGTGAAATGACTGAGGCCCAAGATCCTAACCATTGGGCCTTAAACCCAGTCATTGTTTAACATAAAATATCTATCCTCAAGACGAATATTAAGACTTTATAGAAAAGGCTGGTTTGCTTTAAATTTATTTTTATTTACGGTCTCTATGTGTGAATGTACCACAGTTCAAGTGTGGAGGTTGGAGGACAATTTGTGGAAGCTAGTTCTTGCCTTTACTGTGTACCAGATCCCACTCAGATCCTCCGGCTGCCGGCAAGGCCTTTATGGGCGGAGCCATCTTGCAGGCCCAGCTGTTGCTGACTGTGCTGGAATCCCAGCTTCTCAGTTGGCAAGAGCCTCTACCCCAGCTGAGGGACTGCCCCTTCCTGGGTCCCCACATTTCCGCTGTCTGTCCTGCCCCGGTTACTATTGATAACTTGACAAGCACTAGCCTCACCCAGGAGACACATCTCTGGGCACGCCTGGGAGGACTTCTAAATTGGGGGAATCGATGAGGGAAGAGTCATGAATGTGGGTCACACCATTCCACCAGCTAGAGCCTTGGAATTCATTTAGAAAGCAGGCTGAGCACCAACCTAGGCCATTCTCTCAGCCCTCTCTGTGTTTCTTGGCCTCCCTGCCCTTCCTGATGGTGTCGTGAACAGCGATCCTGCTGTGTGCCTCCCCGCCAGGGTGGACAGCGGCCCTCAAAGAGAGTCAAAGTCCTTCCTTCCTTCCTTCCTTCCTTCCTTCCTTCCTTCCTTCCTTCCTTCCTTCCTTCCTTCCTCCCTCCCTCCCTCCCTCCCTCCCTCCCTCCCTTCCTTCCATTGCTTTGTCGGTATTTTGTCACAGAACAAGAAGATTACGTTCTGTAGGTACCTCTCCCACCTACTCCATCCTTTCAGCTGAGCGGGTACTCTAGTAAATCTGTATAGGTGTCCTCCACACGCAGACACCCTCATGGAGATAACGCACTGCAGGAGGGACTGGCTAGTGTGCACAGACCAGGCACGCCTCACAGCACCACTAGAGGGCAGCATCTTCTTGGCAGAGGCTGCTGCTTCCTGCTGCCTCTCCACTCCTGCCAGAGGCAGACCTTCCTTGTCTTCTTGTTTTCCACAGTCTTTACACCGAAGGCCCTTAGAAGATTCTGGCACTACTGAGGGGGATACGCACTAGGCGTGTCCTGGAAGAGCCCTCCCTGCTTCTGAAGGATGGCCAGTTTCTCAAGGGCTCTATACCCATCATGAGCTTCTCTGTCGCCAGCTCTGAACGCTGACACTTCAGGGCCTGCAAGTATGGGGCCTCCTGGCTCCTGTCCCTCAGACAGTAACCCCCTGGGGGAGACAGTCTGCATGGTGACTTCGCTGCCTCTGATTGAAACTGGTTCCGTGAGGCTAAAGACATGACTCCCAGGTGCTCCTGTGAGAACATTTTTCAGAAAACAAAGTTGACCTCAGAAATTTAGTTTAAAGAGTGAGTGTTATCCTCAAATTATCACCAGAAGTTTTTCTCCCCATCCTCTACTACTCAGGGCTGGTGTTTGGATTGTTTTGAAACAATTTCTACTCTTGATGTTTGAAACAGGGAAGGCTGGAATCATAAATTAACAGTAATAACACAATTATGGCCACAGTCAGTTTACCTAGAAGTCATAAAAATGTTTCTGATGATTATGCTGAGCCATCTCTCCAGCCCCTTAAATTTTTTAACATGTTTTTAGTGTAGGGGTATGTGTGCCTGATAGTGTGGTGTCATGCCACGGCATGTGTGGTCAGAGGACAACCTTTGTGGTGTCAAGTTCTCTTCTACCATGTGGGTAGTGGGGACTGAATTTAGGTGACCAGGCTTAGCCAAAGTGCCCTCTTCACTGAGCCATCCAGCTGGTACCAGTGCCTTGGTGTCTATGTAAATGTTCGATTGAGCTTCAAGTAAAGATCCTCATGTGTTTTGCAATGGACTCGACTCCTGGTGGTCTTTTGGGAGTTCGTGAATCAGGCATAACATTTGGTGCATTGGCCAGAAACCCCAAGACCCCTCAGGACCCCCAAGATGGAGGATCGGAACCCGGGTAAGCACTTTTGCCTTGGCCAAGTTCTGTGTCTTTGTTCTGCTATCCTGTGTCTTTTTGAGATCTCCTTGTAGTAGGAAGTGAGTAACTGGGGGGGGGGGTCACATCTGTAGGACTGCAGCTGACGAGCTGGAGGGCTAGGGTCATGGAATTGTGTCATGGCAGAGGGCCCTATATCACTGCAAGGGATTCTGGGTCCCAAGTCTGTTTGATAGATGAGGACAGAGGACCTCACCAGAGGAACACCGAGTCCCAAGTCTGGTTGCTAGGCCTAGAAGAAAATGGGTTGCTCCCACAGAGACAGGAAGTGTTGCCAGCATACTGGTTTGGGGTTCTTACCCGCTGGACTGGCGGGATCTGTTGTTTGTATTTGTCTGTCTTGCTGCCTGCAATTACTGTTCTCATTTCTTTGGACAAGACTCGGATGATGTACGATATGGGACAGACTCCTTCCACGCCCCTGGACTTGCTCCTGGCCCACTTCAGAGAAGTTAGGGCCAGGGGACGGAACCATTCCCTCTCAACAGTGACAAATTCACCATCTTCTGCAGCTCTGAATGGCCCTCCTTCCATGTCAAATGGCTACAGGAGGGATCTTTCAACTTAAAAGTGATCCTAGCAGTCAAATCGGTGATCCTCAAACACAGGTCACCCAGACCAGTTTCCCTACATCACGGTTTGGGAGGACCTGGTGTTTAACTTCCCCATGGCTCAAGTCTTTCAAACCTTTCTCCTATGGCAGAGCGACACAGTCAGAGTGGGATAACTCAGAAGAACAAACCCACCGGGAAGAGCCAACTGCTGCGTCCAACCGCCGCTGCACCTCCCCTGGATCCAGCATTACAGGGGGAACAGAGGAGGACCTAATCTTTCCCCTCCTCCTTACCCTTTCCCCTTACAGGCTACGTCGCCTGGAAACATTGAGGCTCAGGCGGGAGATGAAGCTGCAGCTGCAGCAGATGCCATTCCCACAGCGGGGCAGGCAAGCCCCCATGACACAGGCCCAGGCTGAAGGACCTGCTCAAGGAACCAGAAGCCAAGTGGGCAGCCACACCCAAGGTGGATTCCACAATGGCCCTGCCTCTCTAAGTGGCAAGGCTGGCTGATGACCACAGCAATCAGCCTCATCACTACTGGCCTTTTGCTACTAGTGATCTTTATAACTGGAAGGAAAGGAAGTCTTCAGAAGATCCGAAGATCCAAAGGATCTCATAGAATTGCTTGATACTGTTCTTACGCATCAGCCCACTTGGGGTGATTGTCGTCAGCTATTGCAGATCCTGTTCACCAAGGAAGAAAAGGAACATATCCAGGCGGAAGCTAGGAAATTGATTGCTGGCACAAATGGGGAGCCAACCACCAGCCAGGCTGATGTAGATACCAGCTTCCCCTTGCAGAGACCTACCTGGGACTACAACACAACAGCAGGTAAGGAGAGGCTCCTTGTCTACCGCTGGGCTCTGTTGGCAGGTCTCAAAGCAGCCACCAAGAGTGATTTGGCTAAAGTTTATGATGTTAAGCAGGGACCAGATGAAAGCCCCATGGCTTTCCTGGAAAGGATCATAGAAGCTTTCTGGAGGAACACACCATATGATCCAGAAGCAGCTGAACATAAGGCCACAGTAGCAATGTCCTTTGTGGCCCAGGCTGCACCAGATATTAGGAGAAAGCTCCAAGGTCTAGGGAATTTGCAGGAAAAGAGTCTCTGAGAGTAACCATGGTAGCTAAGGCGCATAACAATAGGGGAAGTCCAGAGGACAAGCAAATCAGGATCAACCAACAGAGTAACAAAGATATGGCAAGCTTGATGGCTAAGATCTTGCTAGCAGCCATTGAGTCTACCAGTCTATGGGTCACCACAGGAGCATACTGAAGGAGATGGCTCAAGACACTGAAAGCGAGAGGCGGAACCAGAGGCAAACCAAAGTTGGGACATAACCAGCGTGCTTTTACTGTAAGGAAGAAGGGCATTGGGCAAAGGAATGTGCTCTTCTGAGGGTGAGGTGGAAAGTCTCCATGGAAAGAGCATTTGGATGTGGGATTCAAAACACCTAATGATCTGTTGGTGTGTGTTGCAAGAATACTATTCATATATATATATTTTTTTACTGTATATATATATTAATAGTAAAACTTTTTATCATGGAAAATAATGGAACAAAAAGATCAGTGAATGAGTCTGAACACTCCTTGTTTAGCCTAGGTTCCAACAGTAGTTCTCATGTGGGCTCAGCACCATGTGGTCATCAAGTTGGACACTGGGCAGTCACTCTTCATGCTTTGGTCTCATATCTCTGTTGGAAGTGAAGCTCAGCTCTGTGCACTTTGCTTGGCTACTCAGAGGCCCACACTGCAGGGACATTGACTGTGCTGGTCAATGTCCACAGGAAGGGGGGCTGAGTTAAGATCATAGGGTGAGGCACAGCAGCATTCTGCACAGGCAGGCTTGCTCACTTGAACTTGCCACACCACATTAGGCTGTGTGAGGATGGGGAGGAAAACCCCTACTGAAAAATAAATACAAACATAGCAGTCTCCTTTGTTTTCCTTAGTTTTCTTTTTTTATTATTTTATTTTTAATATAATTTTTATGTATTACAATTTATTCACTTTGTATCCCAGTTGTAGCCCCACCCTCGTCCCCTCCCAATCCAATCCTCCTTCCCTCATCTCCTCCCATGCCCCCTTCCCAGTCCACTGATAGGGGAAGACATCCTCCCCTTCCTGACCCTAGCCTATCAGGTCTCATCAGGACTGTCTTTCATAGTCTTCCTCTGTGACCTGGTAAGGCTGATCAAAGAGGTGATCAAAGAGCCAGCCCCTGCTCCCCTTATTAGGAAGCCCATTTGGAGACTGAGCTGCCATGGACTACATCTGTGCAGGGCTTCTAGGTTATCTCCATGAATGGTCCTTGATTGGACTATCAGTTTCAGGAAAGACCCCTGGGCTCAGATTTTCTGGTTCTGTTGCTCTCCTTGTGGAGCTCCAGACACTTCCAGGTCTTTCTATCTCCCCCTTCTTTCATGAGATTCCCTGCACTCTGCCCAGAGTTGGATAAGAATCTCAGCATCTGCTTTAGTGCCCGGCTGGGTAGAGTCTTTCAGAGGCCCTCTGTGGTAGGCTCCTGTCTTGTTCCTTGTTTTCACCTTCTTCCAATGTCTATCTCCTTTGCCTTTCTGAATGAGGATTGAGCATCTTACCCAGGGTCCTCCTTCTTGCTTAGATGTACAGATTTTCTATGATGAGCCTATATTATGTGTATAATATCCGCGTATAAGTGAGTATATATAATGTGTGTCTTTCTGCTTCTGGGATACTTCATTCAGGATGATCTTTTCTAGTTCTACCATTTGCCTGCAAATTTCATGATTTCCTTGTTTTTAATTGCTGAGTAGTATTCCATTGTGTAAATGTACCACAATTTCTGTATCCATTCCTCAACTGAGGGACATCTGGGTTGTTTCCAGCTTCTGGCTATTACAAATAAAGCTATTATGAACATGGTTGAGCAAATGTCCTTGTTGTATACTTGAGCATATTTTGGATATATGCCTAGGGAGTGGTATAGCTGGATCTTGAGGTAGCACTATTCCTAATTGTCTGAGAAAGCACCAGATTGATTTCCAAAGTGGTTGTAAAAGTGACATTCCCACTAGCAATGGAGGAGGGTTCCCCTTTCTCCACATCCTCTCCAGCATGTGTTCTCATTAGAGGTTTTTCTTTTTATTATTATTAGTTACATCTTATTAACTCTGTATCCCAGCTGTATCCCACTCCCTCATTTCCTCCCAATACCACCCTCTCTCCCTCATCTCCTTCCTGCCCCTTTCCAAGTCCACTGATTAGGGAGGACCTCCTCCCCTTTCATCTGACCCTGTTTTATCAGTTATCTTCAGGACTGGCTGCAAAGTCCTCCTCTGTGGCCTAGCAGAACTGCTCCTCCCTTAGGGGGTGGGGAGGTCAAAGAACCTGCCGTTGAATTCCTGTCAGAAATAGTCCATGTTTCCCTTACTATGGGAAACCAATTGGTTACTGAGCTACCATGGGCTACATCCGAGCAGAGGTTCTAGGTTATATCCATACATGGTCCTTGGTGGAGTGTCAGTCTCAGAAAAGACCCTGTGCCCAGATATATTTGGCCCTTGTGGAGCTCCTATCCTCTCCACGTCATACTAACTCCCCCTTCTTTCATATGATTCCCTGCACTCTGCCGAAGGTTTGGTTATGAGTCTTAGTATTTGGTTTGATACACTGCTAGCTAGAGTCTTACAGGCCCTCTGCGGTAGGCTCCTGTCCTGTTACTTGTTTTCTCCTATGTCCAATGCCCATCCCATTTGTCTTTCAAAGTGAGGATTGATCATCTTACCCCGGGTCTTCTTTCTTGTCTCATTTGAGATTTTTATCTTAGCCATTCTGATGGGTGTAAGGTGAAATTTCAGGGTCCTTTTGATTTGCATTTCTCTGATGACTAAGGACTTTGAGCATTTCTTTAAGTGTTTCTCTGCCATTCGGTATTCCTCTATTGAGAATTCTCTGTTTAGCTCTGTACCCCATTTTTTTAATTGAATTACTTGATTTGTTTCTGTTTATCTTTTTGAGTTTTTTATATGTTCTAGATATTAGCCCTCTGTCAGATAATAGGGTTGGTGAAGATTCTTTCCAATCTGTAGGCTGTCTTTTTGATAACAGTATCCTTTGCTGTACAGAAGCTTTTCAATTTCATGAGGTCCCATTTATTGATTGTTGATCTTAGAGCCTATGCTGTTGGTGTTCTGTTCAGGAAGTTGTCTCCTGTGCCAATGAGTTCTAGGCTCTTTCCCCACTTTTTCTTCTAAGAGTTTTGGTGTCTCTAGTTTTATGTTGAGATCTTTGATCCACTTGGACTTTAGTTTTGTGCAGGGTGATAAATATGGATCTATTTGCATTTTTCTGCATGTAGACATCCCCACTTAGACAAGCACCAATTTTTGAAGATGCTATCTTTTTTCAATTGTATGGTTTTGGCATCTTTTTCAAAAATCAGGTGTCCATAAGTGTGTGGGTTTATTTCTGGGTCTTCTATTCAATTCCATTGATCCACCAGACTGTTTCTATGCCAGTACCATGCAGTTTTTATTACTATTGCTCTGTAGTGTAAGACCTGGAGTCTCACTGCTCAGGAGCTCAGGATTGTGCCCTTCCCAGAAACACTCACAGACCACAACTTGATGCAAAAGCAAGAGGTTTATTCCAATTGCGATGGGGTCACCCCTCCAAAGACAGGAGACAACCCCGAACATGCAAAGCACAGGGTTTTTATACCTGAAAATCAGACCACTTTTGCTCTATACATTGATTGATCAGCAAGAATAGCATGAAGATAGTTTACAGCTGGTTGCTTATGGTTTTTCTCAGAACAGTTCACCCCGCCCTTCAAGAGCTATCTGCACCTGGCTTCAATTCAAATAATCACAGTTGTTTTTTTTTTTTTTTTTTTCATTCCCAGGTTGTCCCTCAGTAGTACAGATTGAGATACCTCCAGAAGATCTTTTATTGTAGAGGATTGTTTTAGCGATTCTGGATTTCTTGTTATTCCATATGAAGTGGAGAATTTTTCTATCAAGGGCTGTAAAGAATTGTGTTAGTAATTTGATGGGAATTGCAATGAATCTGTAGATTACTTTTAGTAAGATGGCCATTTTACTATGTTAATCCTGCCAACCCATGAGCATAGGAGATCTTTCCATCTTCTGATATTTTCTTCTATTTCTTTCTTCATAGACTGGAAGTTTTTTTTTTTTTTTTTTTCAAATACAAGTCTTTGACTTGCTTGGTTAGAGTTACACCAAGGTACTTTATATCCATTATGGCTATTATGAAGGGTTTAGCTTCCCTAATTTCCTTTTCAGCCCATTTGTCTTCTGTATACAGGAGGGCCACTGATTGTTTTTTTGAGTTAATTTTGTATCTAGCCACTTTGCTGAAGGTGTTTATCAGCTGTAGGAGTTCCCTGGTAGAATTTTTGGGGTCACTCAGGTATACTGTCATATCCTCTGCAAATAGTGATACTTTGACTTCTCCCTTTCCAAACTGAATCCTCTTCATCTCCTTTATTTGTCTTACTGCTCTAGCAAGGACTTCAAGAACTATGTTGCAAAGATATGGAGAGAGTGGGCAGCCTTGCCTTGTCCCTGATTTCAGTGGGACTGATTTAAGTTTCTCTCCATTTAGTTTGATGTTGGCCATAGGCTTGTTGCATATTGCTGTTAATATGTTTAGGTATGTGCCATGTATCCCTGACCTCTCTAAGACTTTAAACATAAATGAATGTTGGATTTTATCAAATGCTTTTTCAGCATCTAAGAAGATTATCGTGTGGTTTTTATTTTCTTTTAGTTTGTGTATATGGTAGATTACATTGATGGATTTCCATATATTGAACCACCCCTGCATACCTGGGATGAAGCCTACTTGGTCATAGTGGATGGTATTTTTGATGTGTTCTTGTATTCGGTTTGCAGGTATTTTGTTGAGTATTTTTGCATCAATGTTCACAAGGGAGATTGGCCTGAAATTCTCTTTCTTTGTTGGATCTTTGTGAGGTTTAGGTATCAAGCTGACTGTGGCTTCATAGAATGAGTTTGGTAATGTTCCTTCTGTTTCTATTTTGTGGAATAGTTTGAAGAGTATTGGTGTTAGCTTTTCTTAGGTCTAATAGAATTCTGCTCTGAAACCATCTGGCCCTGGGCTTTTTTTGGTTGGGAGACTTTTGATGACCACTTCTATTTCCTTAGGGGGAAATAGGACTATTTAATTTATTTACCTTGATTCAGCTTTGGTAAGTGGAATCTATCAAGAAAATTGTCCATTTCATTTAGATTTTCAAATTTTGTGGCGTATATGCTTTTGAAGTAAGACTTAAGGATTGTTTGGATTTCCTCAGTGTCTGTTGGTATGTCCCCCTTTTCATTTCTGATTTTGTTGATTTGGATGGTGTCTCTCTGCCTTTTAGTTAGTTTGGCTAAGGCTTTGTCTATCTTGTTGATTTTCTCAAAGAACCAGCACTTGGTTTCATTGATTCTTTGAAATGTGTTATTTCTTTCTAATTTATTGATTTCAGCCCTGAGTTTGATTATTTCAAGCCATCTACTCCTCTTGGGTGTGTCTGCTGCTTTTTTCCCCCCTTGGGCTTTCAGGTGAGCTGTTAAGTTACTAGTATGAGATGTTTCAAATTTCTTCTTGAAGGCACTTCAAGTGCTATGAACTTTTCTCTTAGCACTACTTTCATTGTGTCCCATAAGTTTAGGTATGCTGTGCCTTCATTTTCATTGGATTCTAGGAAGTCTTTAATTTCTTTAGTTGTTCAGTTTCCATGTGAGTGTAGGCCTTCTGCTATTTCTGTTGTTGTTGAGGTCCAGCTTTATTCCATGGTGGTCAGATAGGATACAAGGGATTATTTTAATTGTCTTGTAGCTGTTGAGGCTGCTTTGTGACCAACTATATGGTCTAATTTGAAGACAGTTCACTGAGGTGCTAAGAAGAAGGTAAATTCTTTTGTGTTTGGGTGAAAGGTCTTTTAGGTCCATTTGATTCATGACCTCTGTTAGAGTTATTCTTTATTTGTTTAATTTCTGTTTTGTTGACCTGTCCTTTGTTGAGAGTGGGGTGTTGAAGTCTCCCACTACTAAAGCATGGGGATCTATGGGTGGTTTAAGTTTTATTAATGTTTCTTTAACAAATGTGGATGCTCTTATATTTGGGGAATAGATGTTCAGTATTGTGATATCTTCTTGGTGGAATTTTCCTTTGAGTATAAAGTGACCTTCCCCATCTCTTTTGATTAATTTTGGTTGAAAATCTATTTTATTATATATTAGAATGGCTACTCTTGCTTGCTTATGCGTCCATTTGCTAGAAAAACTATCTTCCAGCCTTTTACTCTCAGGTAATGTCTATCTTTGTGACTTAGGTGTGTTTCTTGTATGCAACAGATTGTTGGGTTTTGTTTACTCATCCATTCTGTTAGTCTGTGTCTTTTTATTGGAGAGTTGAATCCATTGATGTTGAGAGAGATTAATGATCAGTGGCTGTTAGATCCTTTAATTTTGCTCTTGGTTGTGGTAGTGTGTTTGTATGCTTGGCTACTTTTAGTTTTGCTGTAGTGAGGTTATTTATTTCCTGTGTTTTTCTGACTATAGTTAGCTTTCCTGGGTTGTATTATTCTTTCTAGTATCTTCTGTAATGCTGGATTTGTGGGTAGGTATTGTTGAAATTTGTTTTTGTCATTGAATATCTTGTTTTCTCCATCTTATGATGACTGAGAATTTTGCTGGGTATAGCAGCCTGGGCTGACATCTGTGTTCTCTTAGGGTCTGCATGATATCCATCCAGGCTCTTCTGGCTTTCATAGTCTCTGTTGAGAAGTCAGGTGTGATTCTGATGGGTTTGCCATTTTATGTTACTTGGCCTTTTTCCCTTGCAACTTTTAGTGTTCTGTGGGCCTCTTGTATGCTTATAGACCTCTCCTTTAAGTTGGGGAAATTTTCTTCAATGATTTTGTTGAAAATATCTTCTGGGCCTTGGAGACGGGAATCTTCTTTTTCCTCTATTCCTCTTATTCTTAGGTTTTCTCTTTTCATGTTGTATTGGATTTCATGGATGGTTTGTATCAGGAGGTTTTTAGATTTAACATTTTCTTTCATGGATACATCGATTTCTTCCATTGTATCTTCCACACCTGAGATTCTTTCTTCCATCTCTTGTAGTCTGTTGGTTATGCTAACCTCTGGAGTTCTTGTTTTCTTTCCTAAGTCCTTCCTCTCCATGATTTCCTCCATTTGTGTTTTCTTTAATTTTTTCCAATTCTATCTTCAGATCTTGAACCATTTTGTTGATTTTCTTCACCTGTCTGTATTTTCCTGTTTTTCCTTCAATTCCTTCACCTGTTTGTTTAAACATTCCTCTCTTTTATTTCTTTCAGTGACTTAATTATTTCCTCTCTGAAGGCCACAAACTGTTTGGCTGCATCTTCCTGTATTTCTTTATGGATGGCCATAATCTGTTTGACTTTATCTTCCTCTAATTCTCTACACATTTTATTTGTTTCCTCCATTATCCTCTTCATAAGCATAGGTGTATGGTCATCTTCTTGGATTTCACTTATGATAGGGTGTCCAGGGCTTCTTGACCCTGGATAACTGGGTTCTGGAGAGGCCATATTGCTTTGGCTTTTGTTGATTGTGCTTTTACACTGGCCTCTACCCATCTGACTGTCTCAGGTGTTAGCTGTTAGTTTCTGGTACCTCTAGGAATCCTAGGGTGAGGAGAACCCCCTTGTCAGGAAGATGGTTGTTCCTGAAGGAGGCCTCCTCAGCTTTTTGGCTATGATCACTGAATGGCCAGTGCTTCTCAGGAATTGACACAGCTCACTCACCTCAGGTGTATGTACTGACCACAGGTGTGTGGTAACTGTGGTCGTTGGCAGTTGGGGAGGGCTCTCCTCTCACCAGGAGAAGTCCTAGAGACAGCTGCCCTGCCGCTGGGTTCTTGCTCTGAATTTAGTGGGCTGCTGATGCTGCTCTTACACTGTGTTTGCTGGGAGCAGCCCTCTTGAAAAAGCAGGGACCTCGTGGTTTGGTCAGTTTAGCTAGGGAGACAGTTTGCGCCTTGGTGCAGTGTCTGAGGCTGATTCCATGGATCCCAGGCTTCTGTAGGCCTGAGGGTGGAGCTCTGTGCCCCAGTACCCAAGAGTAATCAGTGGCTCATGCATGCAGCCAGAGGCTAGAGCCTGGAGCCTGCAGGAGCCCAGAAACTTCCAGGAGCTGGGTGTCCTGAGGTCGGACCTGATGTTTCCCCCCACTGTGGGGTTTCCTCCTGACAAGGAGACCCAGTTCAGTCTGGGATGGTAAGTAGAACACGCAGGAGCAGGCAAGTGGCTCTGTGCTGGCAACTGGGCACTTGCAGGAACCTGGGAACTTTTCCTGAGAACTTTTTTCGGGGGGGGGGGGGGGGGAAGGGTTTGGCTGAGTGCCCTGAGGTTAAACCCGATGTTTCCTTTACCATGAGGTTTTCTCCTGATAGGGAACTCAGTCTTTGGTGCCCTGGGAACCACTGTTCTCTCTCGATGGTGAATCAAGCATGCAGGCAGGTCTCTGGGCTGGCGACCGAGCACCTGCCGGGACCTGGGAACTCTTCAGGGGTTTAGCTGGGTGAGCTGAGAACCGATCCAATTGCTTCCCCCAAGGTTGGGTTTCCTCTCACCTGGGAAACACAATCCCTGGTGTTTTAGGGCCCAGAGATCAGTCTGTTGGTTGTTGTGCCATCACTGCTGACCTTTCGGGACTGCCATCTGGCTTGAAAATAACTGGTGTACAACGAACCTGCCTTTTCTTGTGCACGTGAGTGGAGAAAGAATTCGATAGGCTGATGGTGCTGTAGCTCAGGCTATACACAGTTACCATCTGGCAAACATTGGTTAGACTGTGCTAGATGCCCAGGATCTTCTTCCTTTTTCTGTAGACGCAACCTCAAGACCTCACTGTGTAGATCGGACTGACCGATCTGAGTCACAGAAATCCATCTGCCTCTACCTCCCAAGTGCTGGGATCAAAGCTGTGCGTCCTCACACCAAGCCTCTTAAAGACAGTCAGTACCCTGTGTCATATTGCAGATGAGGAGCCAGGGAATGAGGTGCAGCCAGCTTGCCTAGGGAGATCCCACCAGCCTGAGCCTTCCTGAGCCCAATGGTGAAATGATGATGGCACAAAATATATTACATGAAAGAGGTTTATTGAGTGGAGATGGAAAGAGAGAAGGAGAGAGCAAGATATGATGGGGAGGAGCACCACAACAGAAAATGGAGAGAGAGCAAAAGAGAGGAAGAGCAAGAGAGCAAGAGCAAGAGAGAGAGGCAAGATCAGGGTCCATTAAGAGTTCCTGTGCAGCTGAGCCGCACCTGCCAGGTGCATCTATCTGGGGGACGACACATGATGACATCCTAGGTTACTAGGCAACTCAGAAGCAGGCTGTGTAAATACATTCTTCCCTTTTTATATCATTAAAAAATGAGGAGCTTGGGCTGCTCCTCATGTAAGGCAAGTTAAGGTATATAACTGGTTTATTGGAAGCACCTCTTGGTTGCCATGCAAGGGAGTAAGAAAGAGAAAGAGAGAAAATTAAAGGAATAGCAACAAAATGTCCAGATTACATGGTGGAGAGGAGGGGAAGGCCCTGCTCTGGAAAGTTCACAGAAAAGAGTGGAGTTTGCCAGCCATGCACTGCAGCAGAGAGGGACTGAGGAATGATGGGAGACCCTGAAGCTACTTGTCCTGGGCTTGAAGTATACCATTCCAGCTTTTTATTAATAATAAGTGAATAACGAGCAGAGATTCTCTTCCTACTACTTCCTGCTGACACTGGGGCTGCTGTAGGGAAGTCAAAGGGCTGAAATGCTGGCCAAGTCCAGGAAGACAGGCTGTTTGGATGCTGTTTAGTGTGTGTGAGAACATCCATGGCTGGGAGGGAAAAGCGCAGGTCCAGCTTGACACAGTCTGCGAGGTTAGAATTGAACACCTGTGGTAGCTGCTTTGGCGCTGTCCTGGATGTAGGAAACACCTGGGTCTGGCAGGATACTGGAACATATATACAGGCGGAAGACAAAGTTAAGTAGGTTATGGAGAAAAACCTTTAGGTGTACATGTAAAACTTTTGGGAGAGTGAACTGAGGTGGAAGGTTTGGATCAAAGAGGAGACTTGAACATGGGAACCTCCATTTACCCAATCACTGGCAGTAATTAAAAGGGTTTTATTTTCAATCTGTCATTTAAGGAATACTGAGGCCAAATTTGGTAGTTGAGGTGGGTAAGCTTTAGAGGCCCTTAAAGCAGGCACTAGGTGTAGAAATCTGAAATTTTCCAGAAGACACCCCAGAGGAGAATCTCGAGGAAAGGATGAATGGACTATTCCCCCTGGGAAGGTAGGAGTCAGTTACTTGTCAAGGGGTCCAAAGAGCAAGGTTTGACTCAGTAAATAGATTAGTATGGTACAATCTGTTCCAACAGCTCGTCAGCGTTGGCCAGAGACCAAGGGCACAGTTGCCTGTAACAGACACAGTTTACCAGACAAGGATTTCGTAGACCTGCGAGAAGGGATAGAGAGAAACTGTGTGATAGAGAGAAAATCTCACCCAAGGAAGAAGAAGGTAGATTTGGGTGGATTTTCCGCAGCTTACAAGAATTTCTTTTTAATTTTATAAAAGAGATAAAACTTTAGACATGTTAGTATCACAATTGTCATTTGCAGTGAAATAGACATGATGGGAAAAGGCAGTAGACATACATATTTGTGTTAATAGCGCAAACCATCGTTACGGTGAGCTCTGAAAAGGCAGAAGCCTTTCATGAAGTAAAAGAGACAAAATCTCACTTTGATAAAGGTCAAAGCTCTGGACAGTCACTATGACAGTAGCATAGCAACAGGAGGAAATAGTAAGCATTTTTCCTACTTAGGGTACCCTAAATTACCTTAGACCTTGCAGCCTTTATAATTTGCATTTACCAACCTTTAAACATTTTTTAGGTCCTCATAACTTAAACTTTTGTATTCTTAGGCCTTGTATTTAATTATTTACTGTGAGACATAGGTGAGACTGCTGTGAACATTCCTTGTCCTTTAGCTAAAGGGATGGTAAAAGGTTATGTCTGAGGCCTGTTTTCCGAGTCTGGTAGAAAACTAGGCTGTCTAGACCTGACAGTAGCAACTCTGTGAGGCTTAAGGCCTGGTCTCCTGCCTATGAAGACTGAGAAGTCATCTGAAGCTTCCCGAGACAGAAGCTGGCAGTCCGTCCATGGGACCCAAGTGTAAGGTTAAAACAGACCTGCAATGTTAGACTGGGCTGAGCGAGGGTGGTGCAGGTCGCTGAATCCAGGAGCCATTTGTCCTCCGCCAGGTCAGGGAGCTCAAAGGCTGGAAGTGTCTGTGGCTCTTGTGCTGGTTGAGCCTCCGTGGCTGAGCACAGAGGACAAGCCTGCTTGGGACCGATCTGACTTCCAGAGCCAAGTCTGCCAGCAGGCAGCCATGGCCTGTGAGGCAGCCGCAGGACCAGGCTCCTTTCTGGCTGCATTTGAAACAGGCACCTGGCGGAGCTGACTTTTGGCTATACCACGGCAGGATGGAGCATGGCAGACCTCTTGGTTCTTCTGCCGGAGTGCAGACAGCCTCAGAGCAGCAAGGTCGGGAGCACAGTTCTATGCTGTGGATAAGTCTCCTGGGAAGACTCCTCCCTTACTATGTTTACCAGTAAACATAGTATGGTGTATGGTGACTCGGGACCATGCTCAGCTGCTCGCTAGAGGTGGCAGGGAGACCATGTTTGCGACTGTTAGACTGTTAATATACTCTGGACGCTTTGGAGGACTGGATCATCTCGGAGATGAGTGACCATCAAGCACCAGGACTTTCGGTTTCGTCCCCGGTTAAGTTAGAGCCTTAGAAATGATAAACATAGTCCATTACAGCGAGAGCATGACAGCTTCCTGTAGGATTTAGTATCTAAAAAGTCCATAGTTTATAGAAGTCTCAGGCTATACTAGAGATTAACAATATTGCCATTTTTTTCACTTTTGATTAATTACACTTTATTCACGTAACAATATTGCCATTTTTAGAACACGAGACCAAGCAGATTTTAACTTTTCGATAGTGAAGACGTAGCACAATGACCAAGTTTCAACATAGAGAAATAAATGCCTCTAAAATTAATACATCTTAATTTAGAGTACTGGCAAGAAAACATTTTGCATAGTAACCCCCGAGTTATGACTTTTAAAACCAACAACATAAAATTACATTTGAATTTATTATACCAAACCTTTTAGCCAGAAAGCCGAGTGGTGAATTCGGATCACAGGCAGCTCATGGCGGGGGGGGGGGGGGCATTTATTCACTAATTCAGGAATTGATAAACACGTAGGCAGTTAGACATACGTTTTAAACTAGCTTAATTTCAATAGACCTTTATAACCTTGAAATTGTAGCATCCTATAAAATTGCTTTGAACCAGGATTGAATCATATATACAGCATAAAGTAAAAATATAACTTTAAATTTAAAAAGCATATATATATATATATATATATATACACAGCATGTTGTAAAAATATAACTGTAGATTTAAAAAGCCATACCCATTTACAATGAGACTTGTTGCTGCCTTAGTCGAAAAGGAGATAAAAAGAATATGACTAAGGAAGTCTTATAAATGTAAACACAATGAGCAAATTATAGAATTATAGTTAAGAATTTGAAATATTTGAAAATATTTTTTTAAGAGCAGAGTATACAGAAATTATGAAGAAAATAATTTTCTAGTAGCTGGAAATTTGGGCCTTAGAGGTCAGAGATATTCTGAGAGCCAGTGTTTAGAGCGAGGCTTGGAGTCCTGCGGGGTGGGGGAGACCCCAGCATATGCTGCGCCTTCTCTACTCTAAAACCAGCATGGCAGCTTGCCGTGTGCGGTGCTCAGCCGCGGACGCACGGGTGACCGGGCGCTTGCTGGCCGATGGCTGTCCCGGCCCGGTTCGAAACTCCCTGCACATGTGCATGGCAGAGCTGAGTGGATGTCGGCACGATGGACAATAATCCTCTGCAGTGGCGATTAGCTGTTTTCCCAAGCCAACACTAGCACAGCGTGAGCGTCCTCCTTCTCCCGGGTGCTGGAGGCACACGGCAGGTCACCGAGTCTGAGGGTCCAAGAGCAGAGGGACAGGTGCCCGTGGTAAAGCCAGGGCAGTTGAGAGAGAGTATAGGTTTTAAGGCATATGTGGTTGAGTGGTGGTTAGGGATAGGTGGAACAGAAGAAAATCTGTTGCAGGCATCGTGGTTCGCTCTAGGGGTGCCGACAGGACCAGACCAGGTGCTGCCAGGAGAGCCGGTCCCAGCCCGAGCGCCAATGAAATGATGATGCGCCCAACAGATATTACATGAAAGAGGTTTATTGGCTGGAGATGGAGAGAGAGACATGATGGGGGAGGGGAGAGGGCACCCTGACAGAGAAAGGGGAGAAAGCAAAAGAGAGGAAGGGCAAGAGAGCAAGAGCACAAGAGCAAGATGGAGAGGTAAGATCAGGGTCCATTTATAGCTTCGGCCCAGCTGAACCAGCTGCTTCTACCTGGTGGGCCACACATGATGACATCATAGGTTACTAGGCAACCCAGAAGCAGGCCGCCTAAATACTAACAATCTGGTGTCTTAGGGCAAAGGGTATCAGCAGCACAGGAATGCTATGTGGTATTTATCCCCCTGGCTCTTCAGGGGCTCGCTCTGGGGCTACGGCAGCCTGAGGGAGAGAAAAAAGACCAGAAATATCCAGAGGGCACACCTGTGGATCGTGGCAATCCTGGAGTGTTGAGCAGCAGAGGACATTCTTATAAGGACCCTATCAGCCCTGCTTCACCTGGAGCAGTCAGGGGCTAGGTCCTCTGCAACTGATACTCCAGCAGTTAGCAGGCCCTGGAGTGGCTGCCATAGAACACAGCCGTAAGCTAGCACTCTGGGGTGGAGGCAGGAGGATGGCTACAAAGCAAACCTAAGGCCAGCCTGGGACGCATGAGCTCTTACTTCAAAAACCAAAACAAGCTGACGACAAAGATGGCCGACAGGCCTGGAGGGACCCAGCTCGGGATAGTTTTCAGCCCTCCCCTTCGTCCCCTCCACAGACCACTGGGTTTCAGCCTGTGGGTTGTAGCGGTCCCTAGTCCCGAGCTGCACCCCATCTGTTACGGGAATCTTCCTGGTCAGAACCTTTGACCCGCATCAGGTCTGGTCTAGACCTCGCCAGTGGACTGCCTACCCCCAGCCCCAGGAAGCCCCACCTCCAAGCAGCTGCAGTAGGAATGCAATCCTCCCCCACTCCCGCTACCTCCCACCCCATGTCTGTCTTCCCGGAACTTTGACAAACTCCTCCTTCTTCATTGCTCTTCCCATGCTTGGTCAGCCTGGGCCGCCTTTTGTGTACACGGAGGAGGCCTTATGGGTTATATTGTACATATAATGCACTAGCCCTGCTAGGCTGTTCCCACTGGCCTGCTTCCAGGTTGCCTAGCAACCGCTGATGTCATCAACTGTCAGATGCCAGGGCATGGAATATAACCCTCCTGGGACCCCTCATGTTCTCAGTCTCTCTGACAGTCTTGGTTTCCCTCCCTCCCTGTTTCCTTTTCCCCCTCCCACCTTCCACCATAAACTTCCTTCTTTATACCAAATATGTCGAGGCACATTCTTAATTATTGTCATAACATTGGTGTCATGGAACTCGGTGGGACTCTTCTGGCAGTGTCCGGACAGGCTGGAAGCCCTTCTGCCTCTGTGCCCAAGGTTTGGGGCTGTGGCTTAATTCTTCACCCATGGGACACTGTCCCCATTCAGACCTCCAAGCTCTCCCCATCTGGATGCTCATAGGGTGCCTCGTCACACCGCCCAAGCAATGAGAGGAACACGAAAAGCTTTCCTTTCTCTATGCCGTTTTCCTCGCTCCAAACCCGGTTTCACGCCACCTGGTCACTCTCGTACGCTGTGGGGCTTGAACATACAGCGGTCAGAGCCAGGTGTGAACACACACCCCACGCCTGCTCCTGCCAACAGATGCCCGGACCTCGAATCTGACCCCTGCTGAGGTGTGCGCACCACCTGTCTTGGTCCGGCTGGTCTGTTATTAGGGATTCCTCCACACGGTTGCGGGGACACGCTCACTAGTGCTCCCCGCTTCCGCTCCCCCAGCCGGTCTACAGGAGTCCACGCATATTTTCTCTCTCTGCCCTAAGCTCCCAAAGTCTCAGCCCTAACTCGTCACTACTCTTAAAGATCCTTTTATCTCTGATTGGTTTGCATTCTGCTCTTAAGTAAAAATACCTATCTTAAAATTGTGCTGTAAACCCTTATCTAATTTGCTTCTTGGGCATGATTTTTAAAACCTAAGTTCAGCCCCTGCTTAGGACGTATGTACATGTATGTGCATATATGCTTATAACTCCAATTCAGCTCCATGTGTATACGTGTAAATTAAATGCAACTCACTTAAAGATAAATCACAGATGTTTTTAAATACCTGCCATGTGACTCCAGCACCTAAGGATGACCATGTGGTAAGAATCAATATTTATAAAACTTCTTAATCATAATTAACTGTTTATTATTTCAGCTCCTTTTTAGACTAAGAAACCAACAAGCCTCGTTTTAAATTGGTTTGGCCTTTTCAGATTTAAAATATATGTCTAACTACTTACCCCTTTGCTAGTTCTTGGATGCTGTTTCTCCCTCAGCCAGTTGCCTGTGCTCTGGGGCCAACTCCAGGTTTTCCGGCCAATGGATTTGGTATATTACAAATTCAAATTGTTAAAATTGTCAAAACAATTTTAAAATTGTTTTGTACTGTCCCACTGTGTTGCTGACTCTAAAAATGTATTAACTCTAGAGACATTCTATCATTTACGATGTTGGAGCTTGCTTCCTGTGCTCTATCTTTACTCTCAACAGCTTTAAAAATCACTGCCTTAAACATGCTTAGCCTTGTTTCCCGAGTATGGTAATGTTATTAATCCGATAATATAGCCTTAGACTTTTATAATGCTGTGGACTTTTGCTAAACTAAATCATACAGGAAACTGTTAATGCTCTATAGTGCTCTAGCATAAAAAGATTAAAAGATTCCTAGTATCTTTATGGACTATGTTAATGATTTTTAAAAAAATTTTTTCTTCACAATTTATTCATTATGAATCCTGATTGAAGCCCCCTCCCCCAATTTCCCCCAGTCCCACCCTTTCTCCCTCTTCCCCCCATCCCCTTCCCCTAGTCCAGTGAAAGGGGGAGTTCTCCACCATTGCCATCTGCCCATAGCTTGTTAAGTCTCATCAGGACTGCCTGGATCCTCTTCCTCCATGGCCTGGCAAGGCTGCATCATCAGGGGCGAGTGATCAAAGAGCAGTTGAAGAGTTTTAAGTTAGCCTGGGTATAACTCCATTTTAGAATAGAGAGCCATCTTGACTGAGAGCTGAACTCAGGTACCAGGAAATATCACAGAATGTACACTTGGCAGACAACAAAACTCTCCTAGGAACAGCCTCCAGGAAATATCACAGAATAAATACTTCGTAGAAAATAGAGACAATCTCCCTGACAATAATCAATGGGAATCGGCTGGGAAAATTCTCCCCAATGTTTCAGATATAGTTTAGAAGAATAGCAATTGGGATCATATGCCTTAGGCAATTGTGATTATGTGCCTCAGAGAAGGTCACCTCGCCCCTCAACTTTTACCTAATCCTATAATGTCAAGGCATATGCCCCCTCCCACCGCTTGCTGTCATGGAAACCCCCTGCTCACAGACTTTTCCTTTAAAAACCCTGCTCACTCAGGGCTGCTCACTCAGGGCTTGGGTCCCACTTCTCTACTACTGCATCAGTGAGACTTGGGTCCCAAGTTCAATTGCTCTCTTAATAAACCTCTCTTGCTTTTGCATCGAGTCATCTCCTGGTGGTCTCTGAGGGTCCCGTGAACCTGGCATTACACAGTCAACTGAGTTCATGATAAAAGCAGCCCCTGCTCCCCTCACTCAGAGATCCACATGGAGACTGCCAATCGGCCACATCTGAGCGGTGCTCTAGGTCCTCTCCATGCATGGTCCTCTGTTGGTGCATCAGTCTCTGCCGGACACCTTGGGCTCAGATCCTTTAGCTTTGTTGTTGTCCTTGTGGGGCTCCTGTCCTCTCCATGTCCCTCTATTTCCACTCCTCTTTTCTTCCATAAGACTCCCTGTGCTCTGCCCAAAGTTTGGCCGTGGGTCTCTGCTTCAATCCCCTGTTAGGTCCATCCTTTCAGAGGACCCTCTATGGTAGCCTCCCATCCTCTTTCCTGTCTTCCACCACTTCTGCTGTCTATCCTGTCGGCCACTCTGAAGGAGATCTAAGGCTCCAACTTAACAGGGAGCACCTGCATCAGCAACACCTGATGGCTGGTTTGAAATATCCCACCACAGCTTCTAACAAGGTGTGAATAGCCACCATGTTGATTTTGGGATGAAGAGGATGGAACCATGGCTTCACCACCATCTTGACTAAGGGTAGTTATATGACTGGCAGCCAAACAGTAACTAAAAACAAGCAAAGATTGTCTATTTAGATCTATTTCCTATAGACGCAATCTCACTGCCATCTTAACTAAAGGGCTGAGGATGGTCCCTGAACCCCCACACAGGAGCTGGAAAAAATGATTCTTAAAGTCTTTAAAGCCCGAGAGGAGCCTCCCCAATGAGCTCAGCTAGAGCAAAGAACTGTGCTCCAGGCCCAGACCTTGGTTGCTGACCAGAAGGTAACTCATGACCGTCTATAAGGGGATCTGATGCCCTCTTGTGGCATGCAGGTGTACATGCAGATAGAGCACTCCTGCGTTTAAAAAACACAATTAACAAAAGAGTTGCTATGATCATGGTGTTTTAGCACAGCAATAGTAACCCTAAGACACACGGAAAACAAATGTAGCCGACTCTGAGGCTCCCGGGGACTGAGTTTGGATGGCAAATATAGGACAGGCACACAATTTCCCCTTGTTTGCTAATTTGTAGAATAATCCTATCCCCTGACAGCTTGCAAAATTGGCCAATGAGGTGGCTATTTCCCCGCCTTCTCAATCCCACCCCCTCTTCTTGTGAGGCGATTATGCATACTTGTTTTGTTTGGGGTTTTTGTTTGTTTGTTTGTTTGTTTTGGAGATAGTTTCTTTTTCTTTTCAGGTGCTATTTATTTCCTGTGACAGTCACAAAGCTGTTATGTCACAGGGGTGAGTATGGACGGTGCTCATCCCGGGTGCAGAGCTCGGGCCCGGCCGTAAGGGGGCGTCTCCGCCCCTATCCAGGTGAAGTCGGACTTGAGGGGCTCACTCGTCTCTGTCTCAGTAAGCTTGTTCACAGCGGGGACGCCAAGGGCCCAGCCAGCGGCAAAGACCGCATACTCAAGGGCTGAGGATCCTCCCAGAAGGTGTAATGGTGAATGATGGCCCCGCTGGGGCCTCCCTGCTGCTGGTGCTGCTGGGCTTCAAACTCACAGAGATCTGGTTTCTGCCTCCTGAGTGCTGGGATTAAAGGTGTGCCTACCATACTCAGACCCCAATGTCTTTCTGACATGATGTTAATGACCTTTTCCATTTGTTGAAAAGACTGGAGGTAACGTGGCTCAGTGGGTAAAGATGCTGATATCCAAGACTGAGAGCTGAGTTAGAGCGCCAAGCCTGCATGGTAGAACCTGGCTCCCATAACGTGTCCTCCTACCTCCACCTGCTGTGGTGTGAACATGCTTGCACACCTGCCCATACCCAAATAAATAGTGAAAAAAAAAAAAACTTTTTAAAATTTGTGCAACACTTTGTTTCCTGCCAGACATAATAGTGCACTGACAGAGCCAAGACAGAAGGATTAATCGTCCAATGCCAGCCCTATAACAAGGTGCAAAAAGTGAGACCCCCAAAAACTTACAAACATACAAAACCATAAATGAAAGAGAGAAGGAAAGGGCAAAGAATCTTTTTTTTTTTTTTTCTAATGTCAGTCTCTGAAATACACTTCCTTCTGTGGCTGGAGAGATGGCTCAGGGGTGAGGAGCACTGACTGCTCTTCCCGAGGACCAGGTTCAAGTCTCAGCACCCATGTGGCAGCTCACAACTGTCTGTAACTCCAGTTCCACAGGATCTGGACACAGACATGCATGCAGGCAAAACGCCAATGCACACAAAAAATAAATCTTGAGAGACAAAGCAAAAAGAAATGCACTTCCCCCTGTAATCTCCATATCCTTATCTTTGTCCCTCAGAATAGGACAAAGAAGGGTTATTCAAAGTGGCACAAGGGGCTGGAGAGATGGTTCAGTGGTTAGGGTCATTTGTGGCTCTTGCAGAGAACACAGTTTGATTCCCAGCACCCACAAGGCTGCTTACAACCCTGTGTAACTCCAGTTTCAGGGGGAGTCCCTGCCCTTGTCTGGAGTTTTTTGGGCACTACACACACATTATACATAGACACATTAGGCAAAACACTCTTACATATAAACATAGAGATAAATCCCAATTTAAAAAAAAATAAAGTGCTACAAAAGAATAGTAAAGAGGAATTTAAAAATGAAAAATTTCAAAATCACTTTATTAAATCTAAATGCTAAAAGGAAGTGTGGGCTGATTTATAACATAGATTGAAGTGAGTGATTTTTTTTTTTCGGTGCTGGAGATCAAACCCGGGGTCATAGCAAACTGTCTACCATGAGTTGCATCTCCAGCCCCGAAATTTAAGTGAATGATTGACAGGAGATTGTGGAAGGCTTGATTCCTTTGCACGTCTGGCCAAGTATGTTTCCATCGGTGACCTCTCACCCACATCCCTTCTCTTCCATCTGATGTAGCTCAATTCCTCTCATGATGGGAACTCCCTCTGGGTTAATGAGAGACTGCAGGCAGCAAAGAGACCCACATTCCAGGATGCTTTAGAAAAGGGGCGGGGTGAGCCCTCAGGGCCGGCATGTCATTTCCAATTCATTAACTGTGGTTTCCATTCCCGCTCTTCTTCCGTTTTAAACAGAGTGCACACTGCTCATCAACGTTTCTGGACTAAAAGTCTAGAACACATTCAATTAAAAAAAGAATTACCACATGCATGGTGGCACATGCTTTTAAATCTCCGTAGCCAGGCAGGTCTCTGAATTTAAGGCCAGCCTGGTCTACAGAGGGAGTTCTAGGATAGCCAGGGGTATGTACAGAAGCACTGTCATGTAGAGAGGCAGAGAGAGAGAGAATGTAAAGAATGATTACAGGTTTACAGACAGCCATGTCCTGCATGGCTCTTATGCCCAGTTCTCGAGACCTCTAAACACCACCAGGAATCGACTCCACTGCAAAACACATGCGGGTTTATTGAATACAAGCTTGAGCCTGGGTCACAAAACTTCCTGTGGAAGCAGGAGAGGAATATGGCAGGATGGTCTAGGGGAACAAGGTTTTTAAAGGGAAAAACCGCAAGCAGGGAGTTACATGCCTTGGTGTTACATGATCGGGTAAGGGAAATTGACTTTTGAAATGATTGGTTGACTTTAGGTGCCAAGACCATAATCGGTTCTGGCCAGGCCATCTGGGCCAGTTTCCTAGCAACTATATCTCTAATGGGCAGGAAAAGAATGCAGTAAGTCTAGTCCCTCTCCCCAGGTGGCTGGACATGTCTCCACCTGGCTGGCCTTTGGTCAGGCTTGTGCTTTAAACTTTAAACTAATACCCCCCAAAAAACCTAATTTTTAATTCTTTGGTCTCTCATGGCTCAGAGACCTGACTGGGACAACAAGAGAAGGAAGAAAGGACAGACACACTTTACAGGGAAACTGGGACCAGGTGAGTTGTACTCACTCTGATGGCATGCACCTACTACGCACAACCCAGAAATGTTTTATTACAGTGTAGCAGGAGGAGGTGACTAGTCTCCACAGTAGGAGGTCCCTGCAGGGAGCAGGAGGCTGCAGTGCTAGCTCTTACACATAAAATTGTTCACAAATGCTCAGTACTTACACACACTGCCAGCATTCGCATCTGACCCCAGGAAGGCTTTGTAATTCCTCTGACCCTCCCGTGGGGAAGCCTTTGTCCAGTGCCATGGGTTTGAGGCATTTGGCTCTTTAACATGGCTGTGCCCAAGTCAAACAACACACATTCACTCAGGACTTTATCCCTTCTTTACATATTCGCACAAGGATCTCTCAGCTCTCCTAAAGAAAGTGCCTGTCATGCAAGCATGAGGATCTGAGAGATCAACCTCAGGACCCATGTGAGAGCTGGGCGCTGTGGCATGCCACTGTGAACCTGGCACTAGTGGGATGGAGACAGACCAAGTCAGTGAGTTCCAGCTTCAGTGAGTAACCCATCTCAAACAAACAAATGAACAAATGAAAAAAGGAGAGCCAGGCATGAAGGTGCACGGCACTCAGGAGCAGAAGCCTGTGGACCTCTGTGAGTCTGAGGCCAGCCTGGTCTACATAGAAAATTCCAATCAAGATAGAGCTACACAGTGAGATCCGATCTCAAAAATAAATTAGTAAATAAATAAAATAAGATGAAGAGCAAGTAACCTAGTGTTGGCTTACACACACACACCATACACACACACACACACACATTTTAAAGAAAAGATTAGTTTTAAAAGATCAAACTTGGAAGTACCTTACAGAAACAGAGAATGCAGAGTGGCCAGACAGTTCCTCCCCATGTGTATATTTCGTGTGTGTGTGTGTGTGTGTGTGTGTGTGTGTGTGTGTGTGTGTTGCTGGGAAAACAAACCAGACCCTCGTACATATCCTAGCACCAAGTCACATCCCAATCCTGCGACCTGTGTGCTTTTCATTCCTTGGTTTCCCCTGTGTGATTTAGTCGATATGGTCAGTTGAAAATGGTCACATGGAAATGTCATTATCAGTTACTATTATCAACATGGATGAGATTCTGTAGAACTGTGCGATACTGTGGGTCATGCAACATGGCTGAGTTAGGCTGCTCGTGATTACACAGAAATCTGGGTCTCAAGGAAGAACAAAATGATATCTGTTCTCTGTACTTTTCTCACGACAGGGCACAATAATTGGACGTGAGGGAAGAGGCCCTCCTGATGTCCCTGGGAGGGGAGACAGTCACCCTGCACAGTGGGTGCAGAAGGAGGACCTCACGGACATGGAGGCCACTGATACCCGGGAGGGTCCTAGTGTGGTTGAGTACCTAGGACACATGTGCTCTTCTGAGGGTGAGGTGGAGAGTCTCCATGGAAAGAGCATTTGGATGTGGGATACAAACAGCAAATGATCTGTTGGTGTGTGCTGCAAGAATAGTTAAAAAAATAAAAATAGCAATTTTTAAAAGAACACTAAAAATTTTTATAAGGGAAAATCATGGCACGAAAAGATGGATCAGATCAGTGAATGAGTCTGAACACTCTTTGCTTAGCTTCTGTCTGAGTGAGCCCGTGACAGACGGCACTCTAGGCACAGGAACCTTCACACTCAGGGCTGTGAGTGTGGCATGGCAGGCATTGTCTGTACATCTGCTGTCACTTTCTGTCAAAACTATATTGGAAGACAGAACGACAAAATGAACCAGGAAGTAAAGGGGGGGTGAAAATGGGCCTGAATTTCTAGGTGGACGGGTAGAAGTGTGATTTGTAGAGTGGACCAGGAGTCCATTTGTCCTACAGAGAAGGGAGACACAGGCTCTTGGGAAATAATCTCCCTTGGGCTCAGCAAAGGTAACTCGAGCCTACACTCAGGAGAGTCTGTGGATTACCTGTCGCTTGGTTTCTCCCACCAAGTGTCAAGGTCAGGGAGACTACAAACCACGGTGTCTCCTCTGCTGCTCTCACTGGGGTGGGAGAAACGGATGTCCCCATCTTCCCCCACCCTGTCCATGTTGGCCTGGGTGAGTGTTCCTGCCTTGAGATGGCATTCCTTCCCTCACTATTGTGAGAAGAGACCAGGCAGAAGAGGGACGGTCACTGAGGTCCCAAACCCACACATAAGAAGTAAGAGTTGATGCCACTCACGTTCACCAGGTAAGCTTGGGAAATTGGCTTCCACCACTCTCTTGTTGAGGGGCTTGGTCTGGCGGTAACCATTTTGAAGGGTCTCGTTGTTGTGATTCATGACAGAATTCTCTATCTTCAGAGCCTGCAGATGGCAAAACGTGAATTATGCAGGGGGTGTGCCCTGGGAACGTAAACGCATTTAGCCAGTGACTGGAGAGAGGGCAGGAGCTGTGCAAGGCTGAGAGCACGTAAGAAAACCCCAATTCCAACAGTCTGAGTGGCCTGCCAGGTCTCACCCACCTGTCCTCCCATCCATCTTCCCATACATGCTGTCTGCTCTTCTTATATGAGTGTTAGGTTAATGGAACAAAAACAGTCAGTAACAGAAATACATTGTGGTAAGCTCAGTCTTTCTTTTTCTAAAAGCATATTCGGTCTACATCCTTGAGAAATGCTGCATGGATTCTGGATTCTCATTTATTTTTTTTCCCTCTAATATTCTGAGTCCCCACTGGGCAGTGGTAGTACATGCCTGTATTTCCAGCTCTTAAGAGGCAGAAACAGGCAGATCTCAATGGGTTCAAGGCCAGCCTGCTCTACAGAGCAAGTTCCAGGACAGACAGACAGACAGAGCTATACAGAGAAACTCTGCCCCCCCCCCCAAAAAAAAGATTCTGAATCCCCTGCTTGCTTGCTTTCTCTCTCTTTGTGGCTAACTCTGGATCTAATGATATTTATTTTGTTTTAATATTAGACAGCATCCTAACTCCTTTCCCTGGCTAGTCTGGAACTCGGTATATAGACTAGGCTGACCTCCACCAAGCTGCACCTGGCTCTGCCTCCAGGTGCGAGAACTAAAGCCATGCACCATGCACCGGCTCATCCCTCCTGGAACTTGAGACTTCTGCTAGATCTGTCTGTTCTACCCTTCTTCTCTTTGCTACCTTGCACATTTCCACCTGCATTCCGCTTTGTGCCATGGTTAGACTATTTTCCTACATCTGTCTCCAATTTACCGATTGTCTCTTGAATTCAGTCTAACATGCTGTTTTAAGCTCATTCATTCAATTGTTAACTGTGGTTAGTAACTCCCATCCCACCAAGCAGGTAGTGGTGGTGTACACCTTTAATCCCAGCACTTGGAAGGCAGAGGCAGGTGGATCTCTATGAGGTCAAGGCCAGCCTGGTCTACAAAGCAAGTCCAGGACAGCCAGGGATACACAGAGAAACCCTGACTTGAAAAACCAAAATAATAATAATAATGATTTAAAAATTAAATTAAATTTTAAAAGACTGAATATAAATCTGTGTTTTGACATGACAAAGGGCAGAAGCAGTCCTTGGCTTAAGATGCACAGGATGCTAGAATGTAAGCTGAGCAGGGACCTAGGACAGGGCTTGACCATGCCTGCTTGAGAACATCTGTCTTCACCACGCAGCCCCTCCTTCTTCCACATGGCTCCGACTGGAGACCTTTCATCGCAGCAAACCAAAGCTCCTTGCATCAGCTGGGGCCTCTCACACTCCATCCTGCCTCAGTGGCTGAAAGTCACCCACAGTTCCATTCCAGCTACATAGCATTTTCTTAACTAGTGGTTGATGTGGGAGGGCCCAGCCCACTGTGGGTGGCCCTGTGCCTGCGCTGGTGGTCCTGGGAGCTATAAGAAATGAGGCTGGAGAAGGTACAAGGATCAAGCCAGTGAGAAGCACCCCTCCATGGCCTCTGCATCAGCTCTTGCCTCCAGTCCCTGCCCTGTTTGAGGCCCTGTCCTGACTTCCTTCAATCATGAACTGCAATATGGAAGTGTAAGGGACATAAACCCTTTCCTCCCCAAGTTCCTTTGGTCGTGGTGTTCCATCACAGCAGAAACCTAACTGACGCAGTATCAGGCCTGCATGTGAGGGGCAGAAGTGAATCAGGTGGGCTCCTGGGAGTGTCCTTGTCTCCCAGGCATCCGGGAGGCTTTGATGAAGTGGTTACCTGAATGAGGGAGATCTTGCTGGACTCTCGAAACACAAACCACTTGACATTCTCTGTGCAGGGGGGAGTGGTGAGCGAGCCTTGGTAGGTGTAATAGTGCCGGGTGTCTCGAGGCAACATGTTCAGAATGTTAACGTTTCTCAGGGTTGTGGTTTGTCCTAAGAGAAAAGAGACAGGGAATGGAGAAGAAAGCTCTGCTGCCCCAGGAGGCACAGCTCAGGCTCTGCCTCAGGATACAGGATGTTCAGGTCCCCTGACCTAGGCTGCCCCCAGTTTACTGCCCTGTGGCTGGGTGAGGAGCAGAGAGCTGGGCCTGGTGGTGCACACGTGTAATCCCAGCACGTGGGAGAGGGAGGCCGGAAGCTGCCCATGACGTCAAAGCCAGCCGGGCTTTAAAGTACCTTCCAGAAGCCAGAGAGATGACTGGGTGGCTCAGAGCATGGACTGCTCTCCCAGAGCCCCTAGTGCCGCTCTCAGCACCCATGTCAGGTGACGTGTGACTGCCTGTGACTCCAGCTCCCAGGATCAGAGCTACCGCTACAGGCGTTTGTGGGACACGCAGCCTGTTAAATGGGAGCTGGGATCCAGACTCTGGTCATCTTCACCTGCCATACAGAATCTGTTTCAAATTTTACCTTTAATTGTTATGTTTCAAGTATTTTGTGTGTATGTATGTACACTGTACACACACCTGGTGCCCAAAGAGGTGAGAAAGGGGCTTCAGATCCCCTGAAACATGAGTTACAGGCAGCTGTGAGCCACTGTGTAGGTGCTGGGACTCAAACCTGGGTCTTCTACAAGAGCAGCAAATCTCTTAACAACTGAGCATGACAGCCATGACCTCTGTGTATACGTGAGCACACAAACACACACCCATACACACTAATAACATCAAAATCCACACTCAGGAGCTGGAGAGGACAATGGACAAGAGCTTATGCACAGGTTTCTCAGAAGTATGTCTGCCTGCTAAAGCTGCAAGGAGGAGGGTCCTCAGCCAGAGAGACCCAGCCTTCCTCAGAAGGGCTGTGCCCTCCCTACTCAGCCCACGCTCAGTCCTCTCCTGTGGGCATTCCTTACCTGGATACTGGACGCTGGCCAACTCAGAAATGAAGGGGTCGTAGTAAGTATTTGCACCATAATCCTGAATCTGCGGAGAAGCACAGAGCACTCAGGACAGGGGAGAACATGGCGCACCACCCCACATCAGCTGCTTGCTCACCCAACGGGGATGCTAAGCAGAAAGCAAGGAGGCAGTGTGGGCCAGGTGTGCTAAGGGACGAGCTGACTGTTCCTTGCTACCAACTGCCTGGGTCTGTCCTTAGGACCTCTGACAGACAAGATGTCCCAGGAAAAACAGCTCCTGTGGCCCCATTGCTGGAACACTCTTCTCCATGACTGATTTCATTGACTAATTTTAACTGTGTATCTATGTGTGTACCATCTGCATGCAGTGCCCATGGAGCCCAGAAGAGGGCACCAGACCACTGGACCTGGAGTCACAGTGGCTTGTGAGCTTTCATGTGGGTGCTTGGAACTGAACTCCGTTCCTCTGCAAGAGCAGCAAGGGATCTTAACCACTGAGCCATCTCTCCAGACCTGATTTTTTTCAGTTAGTATTTATTAGTATTAGTATTAGTAGGCTTATCCGATATTATATGCCTAATATCCACTTATAAGTGAGTATATACCATGTGTGTCTTTCTGCTTCTGGGTTACATCACTCAGGATGCTCTTTTCTAGATCCATCTAGATCCATGCATATTTCATGATTTTCTTGTTTTTAATAGCTAAGTAGTATACCATTGTGTAAATGTACCACAATTTTGGTATCCATTCCTCAGTTGAGGGCGATTTTTTTTATTATTAATTTAAAGAACAAAGTAAAAGTTGGTTTTAGCTTGGTTTGGTTTTAGTCTTTAGAGACAAAGTTTCTCTGTGTAGCCCTTGCTGTACTGGAACTCACTATGTAGCCCAGGCTGACCTCAAACTTAAAAGTGGTGCCTCCCTCTGCCTCCCAGTGCTGGGATTAAAGGTGTACACCTCCACCACCGGGCTTGACTTTGGTGTGTGTTTGTTTGATTTTTTTATTAATTACAATGTATTCATTTTTTTTAATCCCAGCTGTAGCCCCCTTCCTCGTACCCTAGACAAGGTCTCATTGTGTGGCTTGGGCTGCTCTAGAACTCCTGGCCTAGACCATGCTGGCCTCAGGCTTGAAACAATCTGCTTCTGCTTCCTGAGTGCGGGGTTAAAGTTTCGAACCTCCATGGCAGATTACTCAAGTCCATTCTGTTGATTTTTCTCCTTCATACAGATTATGGGCGGTAGTCATGTTATTCTCCTTATTTCTTCCATTATTACTGTGTGTTTGCACAATACAGAGGCACATGACTGTGGCATGCATGTATAGAAGTCAGAGGACATCTCTGAAGAATTGGTTCTCTCTTCACATCTTTATGTGGCTTCCAGGGATTGAATTAGGTTGCCAAATTTACACGGCAATCTGCTTTACCCACCAAGCTATCTCACACACACTTACTTCTGTCTTTTAACTGTGTGTGTGCGCGCGCGTGTGCGCACATATACATGTGCCAGCATGCCTGGCTTTTCACACGGTTGCTGGGGATCAAACTCGGATCCTCCCGTTTGCACAGAAAGCACTCTGCTGACTGAGCTCGCTCTCCATCCCTGCATCTCCCTATTTCTTTGCATGGGAAACTTTTGGTTGAAATATGGATATGCTAGATAATTTGTGGAAGCAAATCTGGATTCTGATCATTTCAAATCGTCCTGGGGTGTTTTCCTGTCTGTCTGTATGTCTGTACACTTGTTTAGATGCTTGCCTGTCTCCAATATGTAGAAAATGCCCCCAGCAGCACAAAGCAGTTAGTGTCTCTGCTAAGCTTGATATTCTTACATTTTAATTTTTTTTTTTGAGACAAGGTTTCTTGGTATAGCCTTGGCTGTCCTGGACTCGCTGTGTAGACTAGGATGGCCCCCAACTCAGAGATCCCTCTGCCTCTGCCTCCAGAGTGCGAGGATTAAAGATGTGAGCCATCACTGCTTGGCTCTTAAATGTCACTTCTCTTGTTTAGGCTGGATTCCTAGACACAGTTGTAGATATATGGTCCCAGGGAATTGGATGGAGGTTGTGTTCAAACCCCTTTCTAAGACACTGTACATCTGGGAAGCTCAGCACACACTCCTGTATCCCTGCCACTTCACCCGTCATTGTCACCAGGGTCTCCCAGTGAAGACCTGACTGGCCGCTGTCAGCATTGCTGGACTGTGACTGTGGATGGACTGTTCTGTCTGAGTTCTCTGACTTTTCTGACCACATGATCACATTTGTTTACTTCACTGAAAGGGGTCCTGGGCTTGGGGACTTGACTTCCACCCCACACCCAGTCCACTCTGCTGCCCAGGTGGAACAGCTCCTGGTTTTTCCTGACCAACCTGACCCTGAAGACACTTCCTGGCTGACCACAGTAGAGGCAGGAACCAGGACAGCTCTGGGGGAAGTCCTCTGGGACTCATGTGTACTGGAAATTCTACCTACTTTTGTGAATAAATATCTTAATTCATTGCTTGCCTCCAGCCCATGTTGAAATGATGAGAGGTGGTTGCCTGGTTTTGGTTGTTTTTTTATCTTGCTTTGCTGTGTTTTGTTTGTGACCAGATCTCACTGTCTAGCCCAGGCTGACTTAGAAGCTTTGCTCCTCTGCCTCAGCCTCCTCAGTGCTAGGTTTACAGATTTGCACCACCACAACCATCTTTGTGTTTTCTGTTTTGAGATACTTTGCAAACAACTGGGTATTTCATTTTGCTTGTAAATGTATCCGCTTTTATATTAAGTTAATGAGAATTAGATTCCAAACTACTTTGAATATATTTTTAAGATTTATTTATTTTTGTTTTATATGTATAGGAGTTTTGTCTGCATGTGTGTCTAACATGCAAACCTGATGCCCTCAGAGGCCAAAAGAAGACATTCCATCTCCTGGAGCTAATTGTAAACTGCCATGTGAGTGCCGATTCTGGAACCTCGGTCCTCAGGAAGAGCAGCCAGGACTCTTAATCACTGAGGCCACTCTCCACCAATTCTTTTCTGGTTTGGGTTGGGTTAATTTTTTTTTTTTTTTTTTTTGAGACACAGTTTCTCCATGTAGCCTTAGCTCTCCTGAGTTCACTTTTTAGACCAAGCTGGCTTCAACCTCGCAGCGATCTGCCTGCCTCTGCCTCCCTGAGTGCTGGGATCACAGGTCTGGGCCCCAGAGCCCAGCTTCCTATCTATTTCTGATCACCAATGCCTATGAGCATCGTGTGGACTTTCTGAGAGTGCAGCACTGTGGTCTTTGACCGGCTGCACTGGAGGCTTCACCTGGCCATTAGACCAGCTTGTAACCAGTCAACACCTCTGGGAATCCAGGTCTCTTAGTCATTACCCAGGGTCCCATGGTTCATAACACAGAAGGGCTTATGAAAAGGTCAACCCTGTCCTGAGGTAGCTTTCCCAGGAATTTGAGCTTAGGGAGGGATGGAGAGAGATAATGAAGACAGCATGTCATTTGTCATTCAGACTGCATACCTCATTTGGACATGAGGGCATGCAGATACACATGTGTGGTCCCAGCCTACCTCAACAGAGACCGCCAGTACAGCCAAACCGTCAGGTCGATCCTTGGCATTCTCAAAGCTGTTATAATTCTTATTGAAGTGAACAATGTGAATCTGTGAGTGAGAAAAAGCAGGTCAAATGGCAGCTCATCTGTGCTTCAGGCTTTTAAGGGAGAAGGAAAAGAATGTTCCCACTGACGTCTCAGCCTATCTCACACAGCGCCGCCCTCTCCCCTTCAGCCACAGGGTGGCTGAGCCATCACTACTGCGCGGAATCATCTTGGCTCTTCTAGTAGGAAAGGCAGAGCTGGAGAGGCGGCCCGGGTGGTAAAGCACTTGCTGTGAGAGCATGAGGACCTGAGTTCAGTCCCCAGCACCCCCAAAGGAAAACTGGGCAAGAAGTGCCTGCCCGTAATAGGATCCCTGGGGTTCCTTGGCCAGCCAGGCTAGCTGGTCAGTGAGATCCAGACTCAGACAACCTATCTCAAAAAATATAGAGATGCACATACACACACACACATATATATGTACGAATAATTGGAGTGTGATTGAGGAAGACAGTGTCAACCCCTGGTATCCACACATAGCACCCATACACGCATGCACACTCACATACATGTGCGCATACATGATACCTGTATAACACAAACACATCCTCATAAAAAGAGAAGTGACTATGGAGCTTGAAGGAAAGGGGACCCAGTTATGGTCATCACAAACCTCTATCGCACGTCTGATCCCGTCAAAGGTGTGTTCAGAGCCACTCATTCCTGAGGACCCTCCGCCCCAGTGAAAGTGCATCTGCTGAGCTATGTACGTCGTGCCGTCGGAGTCTGTCAGGTGCATGCTGTGGGGCAGGGAGATCTCCACTGCAGGAGAGAACATGGCACAGGGACTCAGATTTTCCTGTAGCAGCTCCCTGCTCATCTCCCACCCCCACCCAAGGCAACACAAGGTGCTATGATGGATCAGATGCTGTCCCCAGAGGCAAGGAGGAAGTGGTCCACAGGACAGAGAACAGGCCAAGATGGTTGGTTCTGGACACCTCTCTGTCCAGAACCAACAGGGCAGGAGCAGGACCCCAGCACAGAAGATCTGGCTTGTTGGTCCTATGAAATGGGAACGCTCAGAGAAAAAATATTGCCCAAAGTACATGTGTATACTACCAGTACTTGGAGGCTGAGGCAGAAGGATTGCTTCTTTGAGGCATGGCTTCCTGGCTTTCCCCATGCATCTCTTAGGTAGCCACAGAAATGCCAGCTCTGCCAGCCCATGCTGGGCTCCAGCACTCCTGTTTTGTGGACTGGGAAGCTGGCCCAGGGAAGGGGAAGACTCAGTGTGACAAAGGCCAGGGCAGCACTGGGCCGAGAACCCAGTACCTACATCCCCATCTGTAACCACACATCATGGTGTGGCTCAGCTTGTCCTCAGCAGACAAGAAACCAAGTTACACAGCAGCCGGGACTGTGCCAGCTCTTGCTTGGCTTAGGAGTTAATGTGACTGAGATTCTCACACTGAAATATGAGGCTTTTGTCAGAGGGAAAATGAATGATCCTCCTGCTACATGCCCTCCGGACTGCCTACAGTGAAGTTACTTGAGTCAAATGACCGCAGATAGTCATCTCACTGGCTCTGGCTCTTGGAATGAGCTAAGCAAGAATAAACCTGGTGAGCAACACCAAAGAGTGACGAGAAGAAGATGCTAAGGTGTGGTCGGCATGGTGGCACATGCTTGTAATCTCAGCACTTGGGAAGTAGAGATGGAATGATCAGAATTTCACTAGCTGCATCTGCAGTTGGTGGCTAGCCTGGGCTCCATGAGACCATGATTGAAAACAAACAAAAGATGTGATTTAAGAGCTGAGAATATAGTTCAGTTCCTGAGAGTCCAGTCACACAGGCACAAGGCCTAGGTCTCCAGCATAGGATGAAAGGAATGTTCTTGATGTGTGTCTACAACCCAGCACTAAGGACACTGAGGCAGGAGGATCATGAGTTGTGGGCTAGCCTTCGCTACAAAGTGAGACCCTGGTGTCAAAAACAAAATATCTGGGCCAGCCAGATGGCTCAGCAGATCAAGGAGCCTGACCTTTAAGCCTGGCAACTTGACTTCAGGCTCTGTGTCTGTGCAGACACACATGCCACACACCTGCTGTAACAGTGAAGAAAGAACTTTTCAAAGGCTCTGATTTGGGACTATGAAAGCAACACCTGCTCTCAGGGTCTTCTGAGTTAAAGTCACCCAAACGGCTACGGGGTCACTGAGATGACTCAGTGGCAGAGACGCTTGCTGGCAAGCCTGAAGACCTGAGTTTGCTTCCCAAATCCCACAGGGAGGCTGGAGGAGAGGCCCCGATCTCTACACCTGGGGAGTGTCACAAGTGCGATGCCTCTCTCCCCTCTCTTTCTTTCTCTGTTTCTCCAATTTGAAAGTTTTTAAAGGTGGCTGTGGATGCACATTGTTTTCTTAAAGTGCAAACTTTCACACCCGAGACATGACTCTTTTGTCTGAAGGACTTGTGGTAGATGAACATGACATGCTAACCCAGCCTTGAAGGCAAGGAGGCCCCTCTGTAGATCACACGCTTCGTATTGAGAGCCTCAAAATCTATGTTCTCCAGAAGAGAAAAGACTTTCAAGGAGGAAGTTGCTGAGTCAGCTCAGCTGGAGTGGGAAGAGCCAGGAACCTGGACCCCACAGAGCTTCTGAATGATCTTTGCCCTGCTCTTTGTCACACAGGAACAACAGGAGAGGTTCCAAGAATTACCTGCTCCCTGCAGGCAGCTTCTGGGACACAGGCTGTCTCTGTCCTGGCTTCCCACTGACAGGCCTACCTGCTCAGGCAGCTTGGAAAGGAACTGTCCTTTTGAGTTTGTGGCTGTGCTGCAGAAAAGCCCAGGAACAAATCTCTGTTCCCAAATCCACTTGCTAAAGTTTCCAGAATCTGGAAATGGATTCTCTTTCTGAGTGTTTCCTCCCTCTGTGAGGAGTGACACTTTAACCAGTGTCTCCATGGACAACAGGCATGTGAACATTTGCTGCGCTCAGATGACCATCACCAGGGCTGAGGTAGAGTGCTTTCCCAGCATGCACTGAGCCTGGGTTTGGTCCTCCACCCTATGTAAACTGTTCACAGCAGCACACTGCCATGAGCCCAGAACTCAGGAAGCATAAGTGGAAAGGTCAGGAGCTCAGGATCACACTCGGCTGAGGCCAGCTGGGGTTGTCTTCAAAAGAAGGAATGTTGACAAGTAGACACAGCCCTCCCTAGGATGGCCTAGCATGTACAGGGGCGTAGGTCTCTGTGCATGCTTCTCCTGGCACGCATGCGTACTACCTGCTTTCTGTGAAGACTGCCAGGCCCACCAGCACCCCTTACCTGTGTGTCCGTTGTTACTCATGGAGAACTCCAGCCCCTCCTCCCCGTAGTTGACCAGGTCCAGCGGCAGCAAGGACCGGTTGAAGTTTATATTCCTGCTGTTGAAGTCAACGGGCGACTGCCTCTGGCCCCCGCAGGTAGAGTACTTCTCAGGCCACTCATCTTCTGCTGGCCATTCCGCTGCAACAGGAGAAAGCTGAGCCCCGACCTGCCCAGCTGAGCCTCCTCTGAGGTTTCTTACCAGGCCGGGGTCAGGGTTTTCTGGGTAGGAAGACCTACAGGGCAGCCATCTGGAAACAGAAGCGGGGCTTCCAGAAGGCAGGCCCGGAGAGTTCTAAACTAAGCCCAGGACTCGGGGTGTGGCAGTGCTGCTCCTGTCTTCCTTTGTGGCTACCAGCACGAAGACCCCGAGCTTGTGATTCGTGTCCAGGGGTCTCCTGCAGGGGAGCTGGCCCTCTCCCATGCAGGAGTCACAGCACATGAATGTCCTGTTGGGAGCCTGGGTATAAAATAACCTCTGACCTCATTTTCAGAGAGTGTTGTTTCCCTTTCCAAACCCTGGGCTTGGGCCCTCAGCTGCCCCTGCTGCTGCTGGAACCTTCCCCAAACAGCAGCTTGCTTCTAGCTCCAGCCCCTTCTTTGGGTTCACAGGGAGTCAAAGGCCCCCTAGGTGACAACCCATGACTACAGGGCACCTGAAGAAGCACCATGTTAAAAGGGGGGTACAGACCTGTAGCCACAGCACTAGAGAGGTAGAGGCAGGAGGATCACAAGTACAAGGTCATCTGCAGCTACACAACAAGTTCAAGGCCAGCCTGGGCCACATTAGATCCTGTGTTTGAAAACAACACAAGAGCAGTAGAACAAAGTTGGACATATCTATAGTTCCAGCTTCTCAGGAGGGGGAGGTGACAGGACTTGTTGCTGTTGTTTTGCTTTTGTTCTTGTTTTTTGTTGTTGCTCTTAGAGGCAGGATAGTCTATTGAACCCAGGAGTGAACTTGTTTTGTTTTTGAGACAACTTAGTATGTAGTCTTAACTGGCCTTGAACTCACAGCAGTCCTCCTGTCTTAGTCGTTTGGGTGTTGGGATTACAGGTTTGTGGTACTAGCTATAACAGATAGCAGAGGTTCAAGGCCACCCTGGGCAATAGTGAGATTCTTTCTTTAAAAAAGAAAGAACAACCTGTCAGTGGTGGCAAAAGCCTTTGATCCTAGCACTTGGGAGGCAGAGGTAGGTGGATCTCTGAGTTCAAGGCCAGCCTGGTCTACAGGACAGCCAAAGCTACACAGAGAAAGCCTGTCTCAAAGACAGAAAAAGAAAGGAGAGAAAGAGGGCAGAGGGAGGGAGGGAGGGAGGGAGGAAAGGAAGGAAGGAAGGCTGGAAAGTTCATCTTTTAGTAGATGGTTAAACATCCTGGGGACAGTAATGCTGGTCAGTCACTGCAGACCACAGAGTCCCCACAGCGCTGAGGGGTTTTGTTAAGCCGTTTGTTTTAGTTTGGTTTTGGGTTTTGAGACAGGGTCTCTCTTCATAGTACTGGCTGTCCTTGAACCCACTAGGTAAATCAGGCTGGGCTTGAACTCACAGAGTTCCACCTGCCTCTGCCTCCTAAGTACTAGGATTTAGGGCATGTGTCACCATGCCCAGCTCTGTTCAGCCCTTTGCAATTGAGGAGCCTTCGTGGTCTTCATGGGTAGCTTTCCTTCATGGGAAGCTTTCAGGGAGCACATAGCTTGTTCTAGGAATGGTGCTCAGGCTGTTTGCAATCAACAGAAAAGTTGATTATTTTCTCATCCTAGTCAACAATTCAAACCAATTTTAAGACAATTCTTTCTTAGAGGCAAGAAGCCAAGATCAGGGGTGAGGCTTGTGGCACAGCTGTTTTTATGTCCAGATGCTTTGGGGCTGGGTCTTACAGGTATTGGGAAGGAGACAGGGGCAGAGGTCAACAGTGCAGCTTGGGTAGCATTCCCAAGGCTGGGCTGCAGTCCTAGATGAGAAAAGCATTTACAAAAGGCACCCTGTTCTCCAGGCCCTCGTGGGACAGCATGGGAGAGAGACCTTCCGTCTGGGAATCTCCGGTACCATAAGGAAGACAAGGATCTGCCATCCGAATCCTCCATCTTCCCTCACCTCTGATCCATGGCCAGTTAGGCTGCTGGATGTCACTGAGAAGCCCTGATCTTCCCAGGCTGTTGTGGGCACCTTCTCTGAATAGGATGATTGAGGGGCTGCCCTCTGAGCCTCCACAATGTCCCTGACTGTCATCTTGACTTAGGACTCACGGTCCACTCTGAATGTGGGTCCCTGGGGAGCAGGGAGGCCATGCAGAGCAAGCTTTCTCCTGTGTCACTCTGGCCTCCTGCACCACCCAGCAGCCTCCAGCCTCCCCCAGGCACAACCACCCCCAGCCTGGTCCTGTGAAGATACAAGTGGGAAGATTCCTAAGTTCCCCTTAAGAAGTCGCACTGGTCATAAGGACAGCGGGTTCTGATGGAGGCAAGGCATCCTGGGTGAACTGCAGTGGACACATTTCTGAGGAGGAAGCTGTCTGTGGTCCAGCAGTGTCTATGAGGCCACAGGTATCCCTTGTAGACAATTTGTCACATAGTCCCCTTAGCCCAGCTTCACAGTCAGAAGTAGGTTCACGAAGAAACCTACTGGGTAGAACAGCTTTTAAAGCTGCCAAGGGAAGCTGGGCTAAGGCAGGGGAATGTTGTCTCCTCTTCTCCATCAGGGTTTCAAGTCTACTTGTTCATTCAGAGATAGCAATACACATGAGAACCCACAAGGAGCAGGCAGACCCCAGCAGAGACCCATGCCAGTGCAGGTGGCTGCCTTGTCACTCCATCCTGATGTGGCGGCTTACCTGCGTAGCTCCACTCACTGTCGGCCTGGATGCCCAGGAAGAACAGGGTCGCCACAGTCGCTACGGTCGCCACAGCCCTCATGGCAGATGCAGTAGCCCTGAATGCAGGACAGACTCTGGGCTGCACTTCTTTTAAAAGCTGAGAAACTGTAAATAACAATTTGCCAGGTCCAGCTGGCTGATCCGCCCTTGCTGCACCCAAAAACAATCACACCCTCCCCACAATGGCCCTTCTGACTTGGTGCCATGTGCACAGGCCTTGCCTCCTCCCTGGGCATTACCATAGCCAATTAGCCCAGGTCTTGTTGTTCACCCTCTCTGGACACTCAGTCCAGAGGCCACACAGTGCAGCCATTGTGGACCTTGAGTGATGGGTGAGCTGTAGGGATGTGAAGAGCCTGAGGCACAGTGCACCTGGAAACAGGGGCTTCCTGATCTTGGCATTATTTCCTCTGCCCTTTCTCCTGGCAGCTGAGGTGAGTCACCAGGATCTTGCCAGATTCAAGTTGGTATTTCCTGCATGTCCTGGAGCAGACATATGAACATCCCCGATGGGGGCTGGAAAGATGGCTCAGCAGTTAAGAACACTGGCTGCTCTTCCAGAGAACCCAAATTCAATTCCCAGCACTGACATAGCAGATCACAGCTGTCTGTAACTCCAGTTCTAGGGTATCCTACACCCTCATACAGACATATATACATTCAGGCAAAACACCAATGCATGTGGTATAAAAATAAATACACTTAAAAAAGAATCCCTGTTGGGTCAGGGTTGACCCTCCATTCCACCCATACACACCCCACGGCCCAGACACACACAGCCCGTGCACTTGGTACCTGGGAACATAGTCTGGTACCCTAGTTTTAGGTAAGAAATGGAGAAGCCTCAGATGGAGGCAGAGATACTTTTCTCCAGCCCTTGACCTTGAAGCCTGGCTCTTGAACTACATCTGTGTGTACACATGCCTTGGGGCCACTGAGAAAGAGGAGGTGGAGGAGGAGATGCAGGAAGGGGAGAGGGTGGAAGAAGTGAGGGAGGGGAAAGATGGAGAAGGTGAAGAAGGGGGAGAAGGGGAGGAGGAGGAGGAAGGGGAAGAAAAGGGAGAGGAGGGGAAGGAGCCCTTATGGCTGCTGACAAGCCAGCTTTGTCCATGCCCTTGAGAGAGGCAAGGGTGTAGGGCAGGCAGGGATCCTGGAGGGCACCAGCCAGGCTGGTCAGATGCCAACACTTGATCTGCTCTGACAAATGGAGAATGCCCTCACCAGCTTCCTTTATCTCCCTGCTCACTTGTCCCCAGTCTGAGATGCTGGACTGGCAAAATGGAAGCTTGTAGTCAAATCAAGTGTACGAGAGGGGGTGGATTGTCATGCCTCAGAGGGCTCCCTGCTGCCGTCTGATCAGGGACCATCCATTGCTGTGAAGATCCCACTGAAATCCCAGACCCATAAAGCTCAAAGAGCCTCAGAGGACACAGTTACCCAACTTCTTTGTGCCTTCGTTTCCCCATCTTCAATAGGAGCTTGTGACGGTCTTGTCACACACACAGACACACACAGAGGAATTCAGCACTCTATATGTGCAGGCTCAGAGCTTGTCTTGATGCATGGTGACTGGCATTGTTTAATTCTCACTTCTGATGAGGAAGTCACTGACCTTTGTCACCCGGTTAGTGAGGGACCAGAGGATACAAAGCACTTTCTCTGCAGCTCATGGAGTTCCTCCAAACTCAGAGTCCACTGCTGTCACAGCTAAGGAGGGCTTGCCTGGTCTGCTGAGCCCCTGAACCTGCAGAAAGGTCCACCTTGAGCCCCATCTCTGCAGAAGAGTTCAATAGATATCATCACAGTTGGGAGATTGAGGCAGGAAAACTGAGGTGAGTTTAAGACGAGACGACTGCCAGGAGTTTGAAGCCAGCTTAGGCTACAGAATAAAGTCCTGTGGAGAGGGGAGAGGGTATGGGGAGCTAGAGAGATAGCCCAGGAGTCAAGATGGAATGCTGTTCTTGCAGAGGACAGGTCCCAGCTCCCACATCAGGAAGATCACAACCACCTAAAACTCCAGAACCAGGGGATCTGACACTCAGCTGCCCTGTGTACCAGTACTGGAACGCACACATGCTCACATGTGCCCAGGCACACATATAAACAATAAAAAGAAAAAGAAATAAAAGTGCTATTGATGATGATGTAGCTCAGTTGGTAGAGTGCTTGCCCAGCATGCACAGGTGCCTGGCTTCACCCCCACCGTCACACGAACTTGGTGTGGTAGCCTATGGCCATACTTCCAGCACTCAGAAGTTCAAAATCATCCTTGGCTTTATATTGAGTTTGAGGTCGGCCTGGACGACATGAGACACTGTCTGTATAACAAAGAAAAGCAACATCCCACCAACTCTAGATAAGACAGCACCTTGTTGCAAGCTGAGTGAAAGACATGAAACTGAGCCAGGGTCTTACTGCTCGGCCCAGGCTGGCCCTGAACTCAGAGATCTGCTGCCTCAGCCTGCAGAGCCCTGGGTCTAAGGCAGGCAGCTCTTCCTCGGGAAGCTGCACCGGGAAAGAGTGTGTAGCTGAGGGGCAGGAGGCAGCTGACCTAGGGAGGCTGCGAGGGTGATGTGAGAGGAGGTGGATCGCAGGGAATCAGGGCAACAGGGGCCTTGGAAGGGCAAGGTGCTGCCGGGAAGGAAGGCGCAGAGGAGAGGACAGTGTTCTGAGGCACGAGGGCTCCAGGAAGTGGCCAAGTGGATCCAGGTCACTCCCAGCAGCTCCCAGCCCCATCTCCCATGGGGCTCTGCAACCCTGAGGTTAGCACTTGGGATCCATGACAGACAGCCTGGTGCTTCTGTGACCCTTGAGACTCCTCGCACGCTGCACAAGGCAACAGTGATTGAGTGTGTAACTTCAAGGCCCACAGCCACCACCATCTACCAGCTCTGCTGGCCACCCCCACGTGTGCACAGACGTCATGCTGCACACCCCCACGTGGGCAGAGAGGCCATGCTGCCCACGCCCTCTGAGCACAGAGGCCATGCCGCCCACACTACGCACAGCTGGCAATGCTGACACCTGTGTTAAAGGAGCAATTAAATTAATAAAGGGAGGCGATCAGATCAGCTCCTGAACTCCAAGAGCCACCTGCTAACGAGGGCACGTGACTAGATGTGGGGGTCCCCTCCCTCTTCCAGATGGCACAGCCCCGATGACATACTCAGCACTGAATAAGGTAATGGCAATTTTGTTGCCCAATTCCTGACTCGTGTCTTCTTTGACCCTAAAATTTTCCATCCACCAACTCTGAAGAGGTGATATCTTGCTTCCTGTGTCTGTTGGTCACGCACTGCGCCTGTGCACGTGTGTGCGGGTGCCTGTGTCCAAGCCCATGTCCATATGTAGATTCCTTCTGCCCTCATCTGCCTGCCTCACCCCAGTTTATTGGAGCTTATTTTTGTTCTAACCTCCTGTTTCCCACTGCTCATGATTTGATTAACAGCTTGAGAGGAGCTGACTGTGTACCCTCTTCATCACAACAGGAAGTTAGGAGAAAGGAGCCTTTGTGCTTCTTGGGTTTCTGACTGACTGTTTCATGGAAAGGCCTGAATAGGTGAAGAAAAAGAAGAGAGGGAGGCATGCTCACCCCAGGGGAAGGGGAAGGAACACCAGCCCAAGTAAACAGGAGCCACCTCCTGACCCCCCGGGCGGAAGGGAGATGTGCTCAACCCCCATCCGCAGAAAAGAACCATCCATCTGCACAGGACACAAGTCAAGAAAGGTGAGCACAGGTGAGCTGGAAGACAGCCCAGGGAGCCGGAGCTTAAGGTTCAGGGCTGACATGGGCCTCTGCTTGCACAAGAATATGCTGTGCCCACCCAGACAGGCCGGTAGCCATTTCCCCAGGACTGGGCTCCAGGAATCCTGAAGGCTGAGCCGATCTGCACAAATGTTCTGCATCAAGGTGTTTGGTCTATCACAATCGAAGCCCTCTTGCTTGCTTGCTTTTTGCTGTGTTGTGTTTTGTTTGATGCTATCCTGGAACTTGCTATGGTAGACCAGGCTGGCCTCCAGCTAAGAGGTCTGCCTTCCTCTGGCTGAAGCCTGCTTCCCTAACCATATTGATAGGAATGTGTCTAAGCTTTTCCTGGACTGGAGGTGTAACACATTTGCAGTAAATTTTTCCTAGAGCACAAAGTTGGATACCTAGCTCCCAGGAGAAAAATTAACAGTTCTCTGTCTTCTTTTTTAAGATTGGGTCTCATGTACCCAAGGCCAGCCTCAAACTCAGTATGTAGCCAAGGATGACCTTGAACTTCTGATTTTCTTGTCTCTACTCAGAAGTGCTAATTTCTAAGCTTGTGTGTGCCTCCATGCTAATTTACATAAAGCTGGGGATAAGAGCACTTACTGAACAAACCTAGGAACGTAAGTTTGAATCCCCATCAGCCACAAAATAATAATAATAATAATAGTAATAATAAAGGCTGGGCAGGGCCGTATGCATGTCCAGAACAGGGGGCAGAGACAGAAGGAGGGGGTTGCTGGCTTTCAGCCCAGCTCTAAGTTCAGTGAAGGCCCCTGTTTTGAAGGAATAAGGCAGAGATGATGGGGCAGAACACAGGCCGTCGACCTCTGGCTTCCAAATGTGGCATGAGGATATGCCACAGGCAGACGTCCACGAGCACCACCCTCACATATCTGTGTGCGCATTAATCCACAGTTCTTCCTGGTGGGTATCAGTATCCCCCAGAAAACAGATCTCTCGTCCACTTTCTTCTCTACTGTTAATTTAGGTCCCAAACACCTAAAGTAGCTTTGCCAGACCCTCACCAGGCTCAGTACAAACCCAGCACAGTTCTAGTCACTGGGACTGGCTGTTCCCTGGCCCAGCTGCTTGTTGATGGAGCCTGGAGCCTGCTGTATCTGTTTAGTATGTCTCCAGCTCAGTTTACTTCCACATGATAAGTCTGTGTCTCCCTGCCCAACCCTTAGCTGATTAAACGGTCCATTTCAAACCTATGACGAGTGTTAACCTGCCAAGAAAGAAACTTCTGTTGGTCTATTAATGTCACTGAAACAGATGTCCACAAACTTGGTGCTTAAACAGAGGCACACTCTGAGGACCTGAGTTCAGGCTCCCGGAACCCATATATAGGTTGAGCTTGGTGATGGCGCTCAGTTCTGGCAACAGCGACATGGAACGCAGGGATGGGTGGATCCCTGGAAGCTTACTGGCCACGGTCAGGCTTGCTTGGTGATGTTCTAGACTAGTGACCCACTCTCAGATGAAAGGTGGAAGGCTCCTGGGGAACAATATGGGAGGTGGACCTCTGTCCTATACACGCACATGTGTGAGCACACACACACACTCACACACATGTGCAGCCAGACACACATGAGTACCTACACATGTGAGAAATAGGGAAACAGATTCATTCTCCAAAAGATCCGGAGGTCTGTCAGGTGTTAGCTGCACCAGTTCCTCAGAGGCGTCAAGTAGACAAAATGTTCTTTAGTGTCTGGTGGTCACTTGCATACCCAGGCCTGTGCCCTCACCCTCCAGTCACTCAGATCTCCAACCTCTGTCACCCCTACCCCTGCTCCTTCCTTGATCCTGTCTCTATTTGATAAAGGTTGCTAAGGTTACAATCCTGACCCTCCTGAGAACCCAGTAATCTCACCCCAGACCCCAACTCATTTGTAACTTCAAGTCTGTTGCCTTAATCGATGATGTACAGTGTTTTCCCATCTGGGCTTACCACAATGCCATCCTGAAGTAGAAAATGCTGTAGTTTAGTAGCCATGGCAACTAGAACAGAAAAACATCGTGATACCCAGGCTTATGGTAATGATGATGGAGTTACTGCACTAATTAATAGATGAAGGGAAGGTGGAAAGACCCTAAGGTGGGGTTTCAGCTATTGCTTCTACTCCCTTCCCCCTCCCTCACCGAAAGGGATCTTGGGAGAGTCTAGGCTATACAGAAAGTGGAAGGTTAGGTGAACAGATGATTGCATAATGTGGCTTCCATGGTGTGGGACTTTGCAACAATATAGCTGTTTGGGGGTTCGCCTTTACGCCTGTGAGTAAACACAATAAACTCATTGGTTTCACCAAGTTGAACTCAGGTGAAATTGTACTTTGGTCTGTCATGGATGTCCGTCTGGGTGAACAGGTGTTTGTTTAAAGTTTCGTGGGAAAGTTAACAGCAGAAAACAACCACAGATTCTAGGGGACTCAGATAAATATTTAACCTGCCGCGGTGAGGGGAGGAACCACCATTACATTAAATTATGGGGTCGAGGGAGGGGTGGCTCATTCGGTGAAGTACTTGCTGTGCAAGCCTAAAAGCCAGCGCCTGTGCAAAAGCATAGGGCAGAGGCGAACAGATCCTGACGCTCCCTGCTCAAGCAGCCGAACCTAACTGCAGAGCCTCAGATGCCTTTAGGGACCTTGCTTCAAGATACGATGGACAGCTCCTGAGAAAAGCCACCCAAGGTTGACCTCTGGCCGCTGCGTGTGTCTACACACACACACACATATGTGCAGCTACACACAAATAAAAGTTAAACTAAACCAGGGCTTCCTGGAAACTGGATTCAGACTTCAGAGGACAAAATGACAGCTCTTCCAGGTCTTGAGGCCCGCAGGCGTGGAAACGAACCACAGAACACACCGTTGCTGGGACCTTTCTTAGAACTATGCTATGGCAGTCAGCTGACCGGACTAGACCAACCTTGGGGACCTAAAAAATGGAGAGGCACCAAAAGGGGGCTCCAGGGTCCAACGGGTCAATATCCCAGGAGGTGGCTGTTCTAGTTGGCTTTTCTGTGGCTGTGACAAATGCCACGATCAAAAGAAAGTTGGAGAGAAAAGAGTTAATTTGGCTTAAAGAAATCCACCTCGAAGGAAAACCAGGGTGGGCGCTCAGGGCAGGAAGCTGGAGGCAAGAACTGAGCAGAGGAGCAAGGCTCACTGGTGCCTCCTCAGACAAGCTGGATCAGATCCAGGGTGGATCAGGACGCTCGTTCCGAGCTTAATCCCCTCCACGTGCCCTGTGACACATGCTCACCCACACCCACTCACATCACACACACTCACAGATAAGACCCAAACCATTTAATGTTAAAAATAAATAAATCACAAAAACCCATAGGCTAGACAGGGCAGGGTAAACCACAGCCGCGCGGCACACTTGGGCAGCCCGTTCTTTACGTACTGTCTGCGGCTGCGCGCCTTGGGGGCTGCGCTCGCTCTGCAGCGCTGAGAGCCAGCCTCGGAACCCACAAGTTTACCAACTTGGCCTCGTCTAGAGAGGCTCGCTCAGCTGTTTTACGACGCCAATGTATCTTTGATGTCCAAACCTAACAAAGGACAAAAAACAAAACCTGTAAGCTAATGCTGTTTTTATTTTTGTTTTTTTAATGTGCATTTAGGTGTTTGGCCTACACACATCTGTGTTGGGGTGTGGGGACCTCTGGAACTGATTACAGACCGTTGTGAGCTGCCATGTGGGTGCTGGGATTTGAACATGGGTCCTCTGGAAGAGCAGCCAGTGCTCTTAACGCCTGAGCCATCACTCCAGCCCTGTAAGTAGGCAAGTACTTACACTTTAAAGATTCAAAACAAGTCGAATGAATGAATGATGATCCTCCTAGCACTTTCCCAATTTTCAGCCTCTACTTGTTAGGAAGTTTTGGTCCTTTTATGTGAATGTAATGTCTTTATTACTCCGCTCAGGTGCTCAGGGGAGACAGAGCTGATCTGGCGGCCTGGTTCCCAGGCACCTCCCAGGGCCTCCTGGAGCTGAGCTTAGCCCCATAACTCATTTTCAGACAACCAGACCTGTGGAAAATCTGCTGGAGACTTCTGGGAGTTTTGTTTTCTTTTTTTCTTTTGTTATTTTCAGTCTATCACTTTTGCCTGCACATTTCTGTGCAGTACCCTCATAGGCCAGAAAGGGGCACTGACCTGGATCCTCTGGGACAGGAGTTACAAACAGCTGTGGGCGCCCCTGTGGGTGTTAGGAACCAAGCCCCAGTCCTCTGGAAGAGCAGCCAGAGCCCTTAACCACCAAGCCAACTCTCCAGCCCCCACGCAGCAACCCCTGCCACTGTTAACAAAACCCGGTTTCCCTGTAGTCCTAGATGGCCTGGAACTTGCTATATAGACCAAGCTGGCCTGGAACTCACAGAGGTCCTCCTGCCTCTACCTCTACACTAGTTTTGCATTCTTATAAAAACAGAGGAGGCTGGAAATGTAGTTCAGCTGGCAGAGTGAGCACCTAGCCTGTTTGGAGCCATGGGCTCAGTTTCCAACCAGTGCAGGCATGGTGGACCTGCCTGTAACCATAGCGTTTAGGTGCTGAAGGCAAGAGGTTCAGAAGCTCAAGGTCATCCTCTACTGCACAGTAAATTCAAGGCCAATGACAGCCTGAAGAATCATGAAACCATAGCTCAATAATAATATTAACAGTGAGGTGTGATTGCACCCATCTTTAATCTCCGAATTCAGGATGTAGAGGGCGGGAGTCCTCTGCTGTGAGTTCCAGGCCATCGGGGCTATATAATGACATCCTGTTTAAAAAATAAAAAGCCAGGTAGTGGTGCACACACGCCTTTAAGCTCAGCACTCAGAAGGCAGAGGCAGGTGGATCTCTGAGTTCGGGGCCAACTTGGTCAACAGAGCAAGTTCTAGGACAGCCAAGGTTACACAGAGAAACCCTGTCTCAACAAAACAAAACAAAAATTGAGAGCTGGCTTTGCTATGTAGCCTAAACTGGCTTTGAATTTGAGATCCTTCTGCCTCAGCTTCCCAAGTGCTAAGATTACAGGTCCATTCCACCAGACCTGAACTAAAAAAAAAAAAAAATTTTTAAGGCCTTAGGAGCCAGGTGTTGTTACTGTTATTTTTACAAAACTATTTCTCAGTTTCTCTCCTAACCCAGCTATCACACACATAATTGAGACTCTGCTACATTTGTTTAATAATAAGCTTCACAACACCATAACTGAGCAGTTAGTATTCTATTCTTAGCCCTCTAAACTAATCTGGCTTCTTCTGAGCCTACATCCCAGAGATACTTGTACGTTGTAGCTTGCATGATTCAGCTCCTTCTCCTGATGTCTCTCCTGGACTTCTGCCTGTGGCTGAATCCCCTACTTCCTCTTGTAACTCCTCTTCCCCAGGCTGGCAGGAAATCCAGCCTCATTCTCTCCCCTGTTCAGTGATTGGCTGTAAGCTGCTTTATTGGCATCTCAAAAGACAGTTGGGGAGCAGAATTGATATAACATTGAGACAGGAGAGTCTCAGAACAAGGATTGCAACCTGATATGGTGGGGTACAGAAATCAGCATTTGAACGCTTCACAGGTTTGTGTGTCATCTTTGCACAGGGGCCACGCTAATCTTCTCTGTATTGTTCCAATTTTAGTATATGTGCTGCCTAAGCAAGCACCAGAAATCAGAATTTGAATTGCACAATAACCTTATGCCTACAAAGTGTGTTGGCACATGACTTTACTCCCAGCACCTGGAAAGCAGAGGCAGGTAGATCTCTGTGAGTTCAAGGCTGGCCTGGTCTACACAGTAAGTTCCCGGGCTACAAAAAAAAAAAAAAAAAAAGGTCTTGGCCATGGAGCTAGACCTCAGCAGTTCAAGCACTTGCGCTCTTCCAAAGGACCTGAGTTTGGTTTCTAGCGACCACATGGTGGCTCACAGACATCTGCAACTCAGGTTCAAGGGGCTCCCACACCCTCGAGTGACCTCCGCACACTATATGCATGAGGTTCACATACCGGCGTGCAGACAACCACAAACACACAAATTCTTTTTAAAACTTGAAGTAAAACGTCTTATCCAAATGTGCGGGTATTCTTTTTCCAACCTCCTGACTCCCATCTCTCCATGCTCAGATTCCAGCCCTTCCACCTTCGTGAAGGCTTCGCCCCTAAGCCGAGAGCTGAAGGCGACGGTGGAGAGCTGGGAACGGGAGAGGTGGGCTCTCCGAGGGAAGAGCACACCAGCTGGTTCCATTTCCAAACAGTCATCCCTGAAAGCACACACACAAGTCACACTGTGTGGGCTGAGCGGGTTCTGTTCAGGAATGTGTGTGTGTACATACACGAACACGCAATAACAACCAGTGAGGGACGAGACCATGAAGTGGAGCGCAGAGGACGCCAGGGCGTTGTCGTTATTTCAACCTCAAAAATAAACAACAAAACAAAAACCAGTAGAGCCTGGCGTGGTGGCACGTCCAGATCCATCGCCACACCCACACACCCACCACACAGACAAACATACACATGAGATTTTTAAAAAGTTTTCTTTCCTTATGTGTCTGTGCGAATGTGTGCAGTCTGGGGGCCTGTGTGTCTGTGGAGCCCAGATCTGCTGAAGCTCCCGGTGGTTATGAGCTGCCTGCCATGGAGGGGCCAAGCTCAGGTCCTCGACAAGAGGCACAATCACTTTAAACACTAGGCCATCTCCCCAGCCCCAATCAAAGAAAATAAAAACGTTAAAAGAAGTTACCAAGGCTGTATGACTGTGTTGGTATGCAGGCCTGTCTTCTGAGCTACTAGACAGCTGAGCCAGAGGGACCGCTGGGGAGCAGGAGTTTGCTACCAGCAGAATAACGCGGTGAGACACCGTCTCAAAATAAAGTTAAAAAAAAAATACAATAATGGCTAATGACGACATTGTCTCACAAGCCCCAGCTTTCAGTCAGCCCTCCCTGAACTGTCCCTGGCAAGGATGGAGCCAGGAGCACTTTCATCCAGCAGAATCCAGCTGAGCCCTGTCATCACTGTCTCCTGTAAAGTGGGACAGGACCTTATTCAGGACGACATCAAGGACATGATCTCCTGCCCAATTAAGGACCAGATGGGAAATAAGACAATGATAATGAGTATTTAAAAGTGTTTTGAGAGACAAGTTTTTGTGTATCCCAGCCTGACCTTGAACTCCTGACTTTCAGGCTTCTAGTTCTAAGTACTGGGATTCCAGGAGTGTTCTCCATGCCTGAATTCTGTGATGCTGGCGTGAACTCCAGGCTTCCTTGATACTGGACGAGCACCTTACCGAGTGTCTGCTTTAATTCTCCAGGTGACTGAAGCTGTGAGCGGCCTCAGACCAAAGGGTCCTAGGCGTCTGTCTCCCTTTCTTGTCAGCTCCTTCACAAGGAGCTGACAAAAACTTTACTTGGATTTTTGTCTTCCCCGCATAGCTACCCTCTCCTGAACTATCCAGGAAAGTGTAAGGAGGGCTACTGCCTACCGGCATGCTTCCAGAAAGCTTCCAATGGGTCCATCGCCCCTCAGTGCCCTCTGCAAAGCCAAGGAGAGCCACCGCCAGATGGCGCAAAGCTGCTTCCCCTTGCGCAGTGGCTCTGTCCCAGGGACAGACTCTGCACTCCTGACACCCAGTGGTCAGAAGGCACATGTGCAGAAACGGTTTGTGGTTTCGTGCAAGACCCAGGGTGTGGCAGCGGATCTCTAGAGATCTAAAGGAAAGACGAATGGAGTGCCTCAGGAGAGAGGCCTGACCTTGGTAGCTCTTAGGAGCCCGAGGTGACCCGAGGCTGGCTGTCTGATGAGTGGGGAGATGTCTAGAAAGAGGTGCTTGGAAATGGAAGAAATTTGCATTGCAGGACAACTGGGTACGTGTTTATAGGGAAAGCAATTAGAAAATTGTTCGATGGGGGCTGGGGCTGGGGTTCAGCGGTAGATAGAGTGCTTAGCATGATGGAGGCCCTGGCTTCTGTTCCTCTAGCACATGCCTCAATTTGTTTAATTGAGGTGAAACTAGGATTGTGTAACATAACACTAACCTTTTGTATGCATGGTTTTATTTGTTTGTTTTGATGGTACAGAAGACAGATACGGGCGTGGGGATTCTGCCCCTACCTTGCACGTGTGTGAAGGTCAGAGGACAATTTTGTGGACTCTCCTTTCCCCTTTATGGGGCTAGAATTCAGGTTGCCATGCTTGTGTGACAAGGACCTTTACCTGGTGAGGCCTCCTGTTTGTTTGTGAGACAGGATCTTGCAGTATAACCCAAACTGGCTTTGAACTGACTGTGTATCACAGACTAGGCTCAGACCCATCATCCTCCTGCTGCAAGCTCCAGAGAGCAGAGATCAGGGCTTGCGCCTCCACACTAGGCTGGCATCACCTTCTCGGCACGCAGCTCAGAGGCTGAGGCTGTACCTCAGCTGGTAGAGTTCTTGCCTGGCATGAAAGAACCCTGGGTCATATCCGTGACACTTCGTAAACTGTGCGTGCCGGTGAATATCCCAGCATGAAGAGAGGGACAAGGGGATCAGAAGTTCAAAGTCATCCTCAGAAGCATGGCACGTTTGGGGCCAGCCTGGGATATAAGTGATCTGGTCTCAAACCGAGAGTCGAGTTCAGAGGGGATTGTAGGTGGCATGGGACACTCCCATCTCTGCTGAAGACAGAGAAGACAGCTTCCCTTCCTCTCTGACTTATCCTCCACCTGACACTTGACTTAGGAATCACTAACAACTTGGCACCTGCCCCACTTTGAGGAACGCACATTAAGAAAATGACATCGGGTGTTTCGATGGTTTAGATGTTAAGAGAACTCTGAACTTTTGCAGAGGGCCCAGGTTTGGTTCCCAGCACCCACATGATGGCTTACAACTCTCTCTAACTCCAGTTCCAGGGGATCTAATGCCTCTTCTGACCTCTGTGGGCACTGAATACATACAGTGCCCATACATTCATGTAGGTAGTCACACATATACATAAAATAAAAAATGGATATTTCTTTTTAAAACATAATCATTGGTTGGGCATGGTGGTGCACACTTTTAATCCCGGCCCTCAGCAAAGACAGGTGGACCTCTGTGAGCTCCAGGCCAGCCCAGGCTACGTAAGAGACCTTATTTTGTACAAGGAGGAAAAGAGTAAGAGCTGGTGTTTATGCAGCAGGGTAATCTGGAACAGGGCCCAGCTTACTCACTCCGTGAGTTTTGCATGCATGGAATCACACACCGACAGCCTCCCACCTGGCTTCTTTTGCTCAGTGTGTCTTTGAGGCCCAGCTGCACTCTATCATGTGTCCATACTTCATTGTTTTGTGACAGGGTAATGTAGTGTGGTTTTCGTCAAAAGATCTTAATTGGCTTTCATGTCTAGAATTAGGGGAAACTTCATTCCATACTATAGAATTAAGTGTTCTGATGAGCTGAGCAGAGAGGGCTGTCTTCATAGACTGACCAGGGCTAAAGAAAGAAGCAGCAGGGGCCAGTGAGATAGATAGCTCAGTGGGTAAAAGCTCCTGCTGGCAAGGCTAAGGATTTTAGTTCAATCCCCAGGACCCATGTGGTGGCAGGAAAGACACAACTCTCTAAACGTGTCCTCTGACCCCAGCTTGAGCCCCACATGGAAACCACACGGGTGCACAAAGTAAATGAAATAACAAAGAGTAGCTCTGTGAGTTCAAGGCCAGCCTGGTCTACAGAGAGAGAGTTCCAGGACAGCCAGGGCTATACAGAGAAACCTGTCTCAAGAGGAGAAAGGAAAAGGGGGGGTGCAGGAAGTGGGCTGGTGACTCCAAAATGCTTCCCTTGTCAGGCAGGGCCAGGGAGCGACATGGGAGATGAGGGGATGGAATAACAGCCATTGTTTCAGGTCATTTCTGTGGAAGGACTGAGGCATTGTCATGCCCAACTGAAGCTGTCCTGTTTGGGAAATTGTAATCTCTCTTTAATCTTGATTTATTTGCGGAAACAAAGTTTCTTCTGTCTAGTACTATAGTGTGACTCCCTTTTTATGATTTCTTTAAGATTTAAAAAAACAATTTTATGTCCTTGGTGTTTCGCCTGCATGTGTGCCTATGTGAGGGTGTCAGAAGTTCTGGAACTGGAGCTACAGACAGGTGTGAGGGGCCCTGTGGCTGCTGGGGATTGAACCTGGGATCTCTGGGAGAGCAGTCAATGCTCTTAACTGCTGAGCCATCTCTCCAGCAACCCATGTTAATTTTTCAGCCTGGTTTGTGGGAACCTAGTGCAAGAGTTTAGTCAAAAACAGTGTCATCTTACAATTTTAGTTAACAGTGTAAAGTAACTCTGGTTCCAAGGGAGGCGAGGCAGGAGAACCACCTGAAGCCAAAAGCTAGAGCCAACCCGAGCAACAGCAAGACTCCATCTGCCCGGTGGGGGGAGGGGCAGTACAGAGCGTATTTGCCTGGCCTCACTCGTCTGCTGTTGAGGAGTCTACCTCTTCTGTGGTTTTGTTTTTTTTTTAGATTTATTTATTTATCATTTATACAGTGTTCTGCCTGCATGTGGGCCTGCAGGGCAGAAGAGGGCGCCAGATCTCACTATAGATGGTTGTGAGCCACCATGTGGTTGCTGGGAATTGAACTCAGGGCCTTTGGTAGAACAGCCAGTGCTCTTAACCTCTGAGTCATCTCTCCAGCCCCTCTTCTGTTATTAAGAGCATGCTGTTATAAAACTTTGTGTAATCATTTCTTTATATTGTTTTTCTTTTTTCTTTTTCTTTCTTTCTTTCTTTCTTTTTTTTTTTTTTTTTTTTTGGTTTTTTGAGACAGGGTTTCTCTGTGTAGCTTTGGACTCACTTCATAGGCTGGCCTCCTACTCACAGAGATCTGTCTACGTCTGCTTCCCAGAGGATTATAGGCGCCCGCCACCACGCCTGGCCATTTATTTATGTCTTTAAAACTTTTTTCTATTACATTTTACTTGCACGTGCGTCACATGTATGCATGCACGTATGCATGTCACATGTATGCATGCATGTATGCATGTCACATGTATGCATGCACGTATGCATGTCACATGTATGCATGCATGCAAGGAGAAGACATCCTGAAGAAGCTGGTTCTCTCCTTCCGTTATATAAGTACTAGGATTGACAGCAGGTGCCGTTACCCACGGAGCCACCCCGTCAGCCTGTTTGTACCTGTTGTGAGGTCTGTTTTCTCTTCTTTGGGGAATCACTTTGGAATCACTGGGTCACATAATTGTGTGTTTAACTTTTTCCCATAAACTGTTGGTAGATATTCTTTCTTAGGAGGCCTTTCTATGTAGATCAGGCTGGCCTCAAACTCATAGAAATCCATGTACTTCTGTGTCCCCTGCCTGTATCACCACAAATGGCCTATTTATAAATTTTTGATCTTAACTTTAATTGATTTTAACTTTAATCTCCCCCTTTTTTGGTCTTTTCCCCACCTTGATAATCTTTTAAAGACTTTAATGTTGATAGGGTTTCTCTGTGTAGCCCTGGCTGTCCTGGACTTACTTTGAGGCTGGCCTCAAACTCACAGAGGTCCAGCTGCCTCTGCCTCCAGAGCGCTGGGATTAAAGGGGTGCACCACCACCACCCAGCTTTTTTTTTCTTTTTTTAAACTGTATTTTTTATTATTTTATTTGTATATTCTGTGTGAATGTCTGCCAAACTGTGCAGATGCCCCGGGAGGCCAGAAAAGTGTGTTAGCTCCTTGGAGCTGGAGCCACAGTCTGCTACAGAGCCTCCCAACATGGATGCTGGAAAGCGACCTATATTCTCCTGCAAGAGCAGTAGGCGACACTAACCATGCGCCATCTCACAACTCTTGTTTCATGTGCTTTCTTTCCTTCTTTCTTCTTTCTTTTTTCTTCCTCTCTTTCTTTTAATGATGTATTTATTTTTATTTTATGTTCATATATGCCTGCATGTATATCTGATTTAGGGTGTCAGATCCCCTGGAACAGGAGTTATAGAAAGTTGTGAGCTGCCATGTGGGTGCTGGGAATTGAACCTAGGTCCTCAGGAAGAGTATCCAGTGCCCTTAACCACTGAGTCATTTCTCCAACCCCACCCCCTTTTTTTGTTTTGTTTTGTTTTAAGGCCCAGGCTGGCCTCAAGCTCACTGCTGTACAATGCCGTCTGAGCATAAATAACAGACAGTAACATCATCTGGGACTACAAGTCAAGAGTGGGCCTGTTGGGCACCAGACAGCTGACTCAGAGGTTCAGACCATCAATCGCTCTTGCAGAGGACCCAGGTTTGGTTCCGCATGGCGGCTCACAGCCACCTGCAACTCCAGTCCCTGCTTCCGGCCTCCACAGGCATTAGACACTCACATGTTACAACACATACATGCAGGCAAAGTGCTCATACACATAAGTCTTTAAAAAAAAGATTGGACCTGTTGACATTCCTTCATGGAAGAAGAGGTGAGTCTTGGAGCCTCACCTGCGAGTCCAACCACTCTATCTTATAAACACACACACACACACACACACACACACACACACACACGAACATACATACACATGCATGCACACATGCAGCGGTGTGCAATTCTGTCCACTTGCATATGTTCTCATAATCCCAGGAGGTGGCGGAAGGCTACCTGAAGGAAGAATCCACCTCATAGCTCTGGGGACATTCCCCCCGCGCTGGAGTGAGCCTGTCCAGGGGTGAGGCTGTTTCGGGGGTAACCCTCGCTCCTGTAGGCAACAGATCACCCACGCTCTGTAGGTAGGTCCAGTACTCACTGGTTCTCAGAACTGGACATCTGGGAATGCTTTGGTTTTCAGTGCCCTATCTGGGCAGAGTAGACATTTGTTTGGCTCTCCCAGGAAACGTTCCCTTTGCATGTGGCCAGGGATGCCCCTGAAATTCTCACCTTTCTGCTTCTGTCTCCCAAAGCCGGAATCACAGGCATGTGCCACTATCTGTGTTTTATGTGGTGCTGGAGACCAAGTGCCTGGCCTCACTGCCTGGTCAGCGAACATTCTATCAACTCAAGTATGCCCGATTCTTGCTTTATTTTGGGGTTTTGATACAGGCTCTCGCTTCATAGCCCCGGCCGACCTGATTTGAGCAGTGCCTTTCATGTGCGTTCGTCAGCTTATGGGCATGAATGCAATGGCAGAGAGGATAAAAGAGCCCATTGAGAGGAAATTAATTCGCCTGAAGATTCCCGTTGACATTTGCTTAGCCTGAATGGCAGCTCGGCAAACAGAACAGCTTGTCCCAAATTTCTGGAATGGCCTCTGTCATAACATTATGCTTGAAAACCACCTCTAGCCGAAAATGAGACTGGACGGCGCGAATGTGAATTAATTAAGCTGAAAGAGACCTCCGAACAAGCATTTCTCTACTGTGTCTCTGTTCAGACCTTCCAGGTCACTAATTGGTCATGTTTTCTTTAAAAGGAAAATGTAATGAGGGGAAACACTGGGTCAGTGTACAGTAAATATCCCCGATTTGACATCCACAGGGAAGGGGCCACTCGGCACAAATGAATGTTCTAGAAAACTTGCGCTGACCCTCGAAAGCTCCCATTATTAATTCATTAAAAGTTTCAGACAAAGCACCCCACTACACACACACACACACACACACACACACACACACACACACACACGACAGGGTTTTACTTTAGCGCTCTGTTCTGGAACCCACTCTGTAGACCAGGCTGGCCTTGAACCCACAGTGATTCCCCCTGCCTCTGACTCCAGAGTGTTAGCGCTGAGTGCTTAAACCACCATGCCTGGTTTCAGAAAAAAAGCTGTCTGAAACAGTGTGTATGTTTGTCTCCCTTCCTCTGTGTGGACACCCACATTTGTAGGCCAGAGGTCAGTGTGAGGCGTCTTCCTCCATCCCTCTCCACCTTAGTTTTTGAACCTAGAGAGCTGATTTGACTAGACTGGCTGGTCAGAAAGCCCCAGGATCTTCACGTCTCCACACCCATCGGCCCTAGTGTTACAGGTGCGTGCAATCACACTCAGCTTTTTCAATCCAGGTGCTGGGGCTCTAGTCCTCACGCTGCATGGTGAGAACTTTACCAGCGAAGCCATCCCCAGCCCTCCAGCCTTCTAAAAAGAGAAAGACAGGCTATCTGCCCGACAGCCTGTGAGATTGTGAGACTGAGAGTTTGAGGGCAGAGCCCCTGCCTGCAACACCTCCAAACATTGCCAGGGAGGCTTCCAGTCAGGCCTCTTCCCAGAGGCAGTCAGCTGCCCCAAATTGAAGATGCAAAAGCCTGGGGTGATTACAGCCCACATTTGAATGATGAAAGCCTACTCTCACTCTCTTCCTGTCGAGAGCAGGTGGCTTTTTAATGAGCATCCTGGGGGCTGAGAATAGTTTTCCTATGATGAAACAAGTGTGTTCAAGACCAGCAGGCCAGCCCAGAGCAAGGTCTAGGAGCTCCTGCTTTTGTGTGATCGGGAATGAAAACCCAGGAAGATCTCGTGTAATTAAATTTTATCTTTTATTTGTTTGTTTGTTTGAGTCAGGGTTTCTCTGGGTAGCCCAGGCTGGCCTCAAACTCAGAGATTCACCTGCCTCTACCTCCTGAGAGCTAAGATTAAAGACATACACCACCAGGTATGGCTTTTCAAAACAGGGTTTCTCTGTGTAGCCTTGGCTGTCCTATAACTCACTTGTGGACCAGGCTGGCCTAGAACTCACAGAGTTCCCCCTGCCACTGCCCCCTGAGTACTGGGATCAAAGGGGTGCATGACCATGGCTGGCTAATTTTTCTTTCCAGTTTGTCAGATGGTTCTTTATTTAAATGCTCTTGTTGCTTCTTAACCAGTGGGCACTCCACTGTACCACTGTTGATGTCGCCTGTGACGTCATGAGGGTGGCGGCCATCCACACGGCAGCCCACAGACTGCGCAGTACCAGGATCTCCTTAATAGTTCCAGAAAGCTCTCTGGCTAAAGAACGGTGTCTCATTTGTCTGGCAATGTTGACAATCTCATCAAAGGTAATATTTCCACTGTGTTTGATGTTCTTCTGCTTCTTTCTGTCTCTTGGTGGCTCCTTGAGTACTTTGATGATCAGGGCAGAGGCAGAAGGCACCACCTCAGTCTGGGCCTGTCTGTTCTGGATGGTCAGTTTCACTGTAATCCTCAGGCCTTCCCAGTCATCGGTAGCCTTGGCAATGTCATCACCAACTTTTTTTGGAGACAGACCCAGAGGACCGATCTTGGGGGCCAACGCGGATGTGGCACTGACCTCCCCTCCGGTGCACCTCAAGTACACGACTTTGATCTCGTTGGGGTCGAACTTGGGCGGCATGGTGGAGGCGGCTGGTGTCAGATGAACCCCGATTTAGGACGACCGAAGAAAGTTGCACCGTTGTCTCCTCCGAGCTGCAAGTGGAAAAGCTAATTTTTGTTTTTTTAAAGGCATGGTCTCGCCATGTATCCCTGGCTGGCCTTGAACTCATAGAGCTCCACTCGCCTGTTTTCCCAAAGCCAACTGGGTAGCTGTGTGGTGGTGTACACCTATAGTCCAGCTACTAAGGAAGATAAGAGCAAAGGACCGATAGAGACCAGGAGCTCAGGGCCAGCCTGGGTAATGCAGGGAAATTCTCTTCTCAATTAAAAAGCAAGTCAGATATGCTGGTGAACACCTGAGGCCAAGCACAGAGGCCCTTGAGTTCACGGCCAGACTGGGTTAGCACGGCTCTGGGTTGGTTGATTTCGTTTTTGTTTGGGGTGGAGAGTGAGTTGCTATTGTTGTTGGGTTTGCCTTTAAAGCAAAGCAAAACAAAACAAAGAGTCACTTTTTACAGTCGTATGTGTATGGGTATTTCGCCTGCAGGCACACGCATGTACACCAAGCCATGTGAATGCCTGGTGCCATGGGTCCCTGGAACTAAATTTACGGACAGTTGTGAGCCTCCATGTGGGTGTTGGGACTCAAACCCCAGGTCCTCGAGAGGAGCAGCCACTGCCCCCAACCACTGGGCTGTTTCTCCAGCACCTGCGCTTGCCTTTAGAGGCAGGGCCTCAGGTAGCTCAGGCTGGCCGCAGGTTCCCCATATAGCTGAGCATGAGTGTGAACTTCTGATCTTCCTGCCCCCACTTCTCCACACTGATTACAGGTGTGTTCCACCCACATGGTATATACTCACTTATAAGTGAATCATAGACCTATAAGACAGCATAAACATACTAAAATCTGTACACCTAAAGAAACTAGACAAGAAGGAGGACCCAAAGTAAGAAGATCAATCCTTACTTAAAAAGACAAATGGGATGGACATTGGAAGTAGGAGAAAACAAGAAGCAGGACAGGAGCCTACCACAGAGGGCCTCTGAAAGACTCTACATAGCAGTGTATCAAAGCAGATGCTGAGACTCATGACCAAACTTTGGGCAGAGTGCAGGGAATCATATGAAAGAAGAGAGAGTTAGTAAGACCTGGAGAGAACAGGAGCTCCACAAGGATCAAATATATCTGGGCACAGGGGCTTGTCTGAGACTGATTCTCCAACCAAGGACTATGCACGGATATAACCTAGAACCCTTGCTTGGATGTAGCCCATGGCAGCTCAGTATCCAAGTGGCTTCCCTAGTAAGGGGAACAGGGACTGTCTCTGGGATGAAATCTATGGCTAGCTCCTTGACCTACCCAGCTCCCTGTGGGAGGAGCAGCCTAGCTAGGCCACAGAGGAGGACATTGTAGCCAGTCCTGGTGAGACCTGATAAGCTAGGGTCAGATAGAAGGGGAGAGAGGACCTCCCCTATCAGTGGACTTAGAGAGGGGCAAGGAGGAGATGAGGGAGGGAGGGTGGGATTGGGAGGGAATGAGGAAGGAAGCTACAGCTGGGACACAAAGTAAATAAACTGTAATTAATATAAAAAATAAAAAAATTATAATAAAAATAAACCAGTGTGTTCCACCTTGCCTGGTTTATGGGATTGAACCAGCCTTGTGGATGCCAATCAAGCACTCTCCTGCCTGAGCCACATCTCCAATCCCAAGACTATTTAAAATAAAGAAAGAAAAAGAAGGAAGGAAGGAAGGAAAGTCAAGCCAAGTGGAATACCACACTTCTGTAATTCCAGCACATTGGAGGATCAGGAATTCAAACCTTGTCCACCTTATTATTATTATTATTATTATTATTATTATTATTATTATTATTATTATCATTCTGAGACAGGGTTTCTTTGTGTAGCCTTCACTGGCCTGGACTTCACTGGCTTTGTACACCAGGCAGAGCTCAGACTCACAGAGATCCACCTGCCTCTGCCTCTCTTAGTGCTGGCATTTAAGGAGTGTGTCAACATGCCTGGGTAAATTATCTTTTTATATTTAATCAATATTAAAAATGTCCTTGAGAGGGCCTGGGGATGTGGGTGGCTCACCGGCAGAGTACTTGCCCAGCATGTGTGAGAAAGCCTTGGGCTCCATGTACAGCATGAAAAAAATTTTTTTTTTAATTTTGAGAGGCCTGGAGAGATGGTTCAGCTGTTGAGAGCGCTTTCTGTTTTTCCAAAGAAAAACAGAAAGGTTTAATTCCTATCAACCATATGGTGGCTCACAACCATCTGTAACTCCTTTTCCAAGGGATCTGATGCCCTCTTCTGGCCTCTGCAGGTACCAGGAATGCACAAATATACATGCAAACAAAATACCCATACACATAAACTAAACTAAAATAAAATAAGATTAAAAATTACTTTAAGTTTGTTTTGTTTTGTTTGAGACATGGTTTCTCTCTGTAGCCCTGGCAGGCCTGGAACTCACTATGTACACCAGTAAGAATGGCCTCTAACCCACTAAGATCTGCCTGCCCCTGCCTCCCTCCACCCCAAGTGCTAGGATTAAAGGCGTACGTGACCGCATCCAACACGATTTATTTTAAAATTGTTCTTTGTTTTGTTTTCAAAAAGGGTTCGAAGACAGGGTTTCTCTTTGTAGCCTTGCCTGTCACTGGACTTGCTTTGTAGACCAGGCTGGCCTTGAACTCACAGAGATCTGCCTGCCTCTGTGAGTGCTGGGATTACAGGCATGTGCCACCACACGCCACTATTTAGTTTATTTTTAACATGCATGTATATGTGCCTTATATAGATATGTGAACGTGTTGGGGGGAGGTGCCCTCAGAGGCCAGAAGATAGTATTGGATCTCCAGGCGCTGGAGTCACAGGTGGTTGTGGGCTACCAAACATGGGTGCTGGGAATCAAACTTGGGTCTTCTGCAAGAGGAGCATGTGTACCTAACCACTGGGCCATCTCTCCAGCCTCTGAAGCCTCCAGCCTTTACATTGTTTTTGTTTTTTTTTTCATTAATTAATTTACTTTACAGCCCAGTAGGAAGTCCCCCTCCTTCCTCTCCCTTCCCCCCCCCCCTCTTTAAATAGTTTTTAAGACATTACTTTATCCTGTGTGTATGTCTGGGTTTGCCTGCGAGTGTGCTTGTACACCACCTGCATCTAGTGGCCACAGAGGCCAGAAGAGGGTGTCAGAGTCCCTAGAACCAGAGTCAAGAGCTGCCAGTGTTCTCACCACTAAGACACCCTGCAAGGAAGGGTGTTTCAGACCCATCCTACAGATAAACAAAATGAGACTCAGAGGTATTAACCTCCCCAAGCAAAACAGAGGGGGTAGCACTGCCAGAGCCAGGTAGTGTAAGCACCCTGAGATGGCCTGCTGGGGGTGTCCTTCCTTCACCTGCTGAATGCTCACAGCCATCCTCTTGCTGGGAGCTGCCTGGCCTAAGGCAGCCCCAACTAACATGATGCCACAGCCAGCCTTGTCTGGGTTAGAACCAAGTGTCCCTGCAGGTTCAGCTTCCTGCCTCAGTTTCTTCTTCTGCCCAGCCGTGCCTTCACTGCTGGCTTGAGTGTCTCTCCTAAGGGACGTCATATTCACAAGGTCCTAGGACAGCAAACCTCCGCACGGCTTCCAGCACTCTTGCCTATAAACTCCTCCCTGGACGGGCAGGGGGTGGCCGCAGGGACAAATGTTCCTCTCCAGAGGGAGGAGCATTCTCCCTCGGGACCTGGACAGGCGTTTCCCGAGGGTACAGCACGCTCATTCCACATGTTTGCCAAACGCTGAGTGACCTCTGCCCTGCTGACCACAGAGCCTTTTAGAAACTCAGATGTTACTTCCTAGGAAAGTGGTGAGTGAGCCACCTGCCTTTTGAGGACACGCGCACACAAAGACAGACACAAAGCAAGCAGTAAGAATAACATTGCCATGGCATTTGAGGAGCCCGCTGAGCAACAGAAGCTTCTTGTTTTGTTCACAGTCTTCCTTTCTAGTCCAGGCAGGCCTCAAACTCTCCATCCTCCTGCCTCAGCCTCACAAGTGTTGGAATTACTAGTCTGAAGTCATTGAAAAGGTCAAGGATCTTCCAGAAATCCTAGTCACCCTGGGGCTTTGGCAACTGGATACCAAGTTGCCTTCAAACTCCCTCCCAGGGCCCAGATGTCCTAGATTCCCCGTCCCCGTCCCCGTCCCCTGGGTTGCCGCCATCAGCCTCTCAGGCCTGGACTGTGCCTTCACGCTGACAACAGAGGTACCCAGTCTGTACTGCTGCCTCCCGGCAGCCTGAGGGGTTAATGACTAAAAACCGCTCACTAAGCTTGAACTCTGTCCTGCATGGCCTGTGGCCACCTGACCTCTGGGTAAATTCTGTTCAGCTGTTTCTGAGCAGTGAAAGGAACGTTTGGGAATACGCCCTGGCCAGTGTTTAAGCCTCCGCTGGGGAGACAAGAACAGAAAGAGGCTAAAGAAAGTGGATCGCAGGGGGAAAGGTGGATTCCGCCCATCTTCAGAGCCAAGGTCTCTGCATAAGCAGGGCACAAACCTAACTCTTGACAAAGTCTTTCCAAACAAAGAGGGTGCACCCTGACTTTCTTTGGTGGTCCCCTTAGATTCAACTCAGAACCCTTGGGGGCAGAGGAAGCAAGGAGGGAAACCTGATTGGACCTCACCCCTGACTTCCAACTGCCACGCTTCTCTTTCCCTCCTCTAAGCCTCAGCTCAAAGCGGCCCAGGGCACACGCTCCTCACTTCCCTCCCACACACACCCGCTTTATTGTCTTCTAACAGGATTTAGTCACCAAACACATTACACACTACTAGGTGTAGTGCCTAGTACCCGCAGAGTCCTCTGGAAGCGGAGCTGCAGACAGTTGTGAGCTGTCACGGAGGTACTGGGAACCGAACCCGGGTCCTCTGGAGGAGGAGCCAGTGCACTGGCTAGCCGTCTCTCCAGTCCTCACACCCCTTGTGTTATACCTGATCCTGATTCTGGTCATAGGCGAATCTGTGTGGATGCCAGAAATTACATCGTGCAGAGTTGCCTCTGCCGCAAAAAACAATGGTAATCCACATGCTATGTAGATGGTTATGAGCTACCGTGGGGGTGCTGGGAACTGAACCCAAGAGCTCCACAAGAGCAGCCAGGCTCTTCACCACTGAGCCGTCTCTCCAGCTCTGACCTGTTTCATTTCTAGTTCCATATGTGTGTGTCCTCTGTGTGGGCGTGTTCACATGAGGGCAGGTGCCCGTGGAGGTCAGAGGCATGAGATCCCTCTGGAGCTGGGTTACAGGCCGTTGTGAGTTGCCCAGTGTGGGCACTGAGAACCAAACTTGGGTTCCCTGCAAGAGCAGTGTGCGCTCTTAACCACTGAGCCATCTCTCCAGCCCTGAAAGCATTTTGTTTGTTTGTTTTTCGAGACAGGGTTTCTCTGTGTAGCCCTGGCTGTCCTGGACTCACTTTGTAGACCAGGCTGGCCTCAAACTCAGGAAGATCCGCCTACCTCTGCCTCCCAAGTGCTGGGATTAAGGTGTGCACCACTATGCCCAGCAGGATTTTTTTTAACATATATACTTGGTTGGTCTACGCAACTGCAATGAGCTGTTATGCACCAAACACTCCTACAGTCCTTTATCAGGGCCAGGACTCAAAGCCGTGGCTGGCAAATGCTCTGCCACTGAGCTCGCCTCCCGCTCTCTGGACAGTTTCTTTTTGTGTTTTGGAGTGCCCTGGGTGGACCTAGGCCACTGCCCACGCTAGGCAAGGGCTCAGCAGTGTGCTTCACACCCTTTCCTGTGCTTTTTGCTTCTGAGATAAGGCCTTACTATGCAGGGTCTCAAACTCACGACCCTTCTGCCTCAGTCTCCAGAGTACTGAGGTTTACAGCCACACCAGACAGTCTAATAAATGTCTATACTGCTTTTTCTCAATTGCCTTCAGCTCAAAATAACTCTTAGGGCAGACTGGAGTGTTTGGAGCGGCCTATTCTGCCACCTTCACTAAAGACTCAGCTTCATCTTCTCAACAGATTGTGTGGGTGAGTCTGGGGAGTGGGTTTGGAACCATTTGTTTTCTTTGACTAGAAAATAAATGTGTCTGGCTTGCCTGCTCTGTCTGGGCCTTTGTGAACTTTCTGTGCAGACAAGTGTCCTCCAACTTTGGCGAGTACACCCCCTTGTAACTTCACGGCCTCCTCCAGGTGGCCACGAGGAGGCTGGGAAGCCTATGTGCTCGTGTGGAAGCCGGGGGTCGGTGGCGGGGTCTTCCTCTACGCTCTCTGCCTTCATTTTCTTCTTAACACTTTATTCGGTTTATTAGTATTTACGTGTGTGTGTGTGTGCGCATGCGTGTATGTGTGTGTGTGTGTGTGTGTGTGTATGTGTGTGTGTGTGTGCATGTGCACATGACGCACATGAGAGGTCAGAGGAAAACTCTGTGGAGTTAGTTTTCTCCTTCTACCTTCAGGGTCTAACGCAGAACATCAGAGAGAGCAGAATCAGCTGCCCCACACAGGCCACAGTGCGGGGGTTACAGGGACACACCACAATGACCCCTTCTTTTTATCTGACAGGGTTTCATGTATTCCAGATGGCATCAAACTCACCGTGCAGCCAAGACTTACCTTGAACTTGTGCTTTTCCTGCCTCCACCTCCACAGGAGGTCACAGGTGTGCGCCATCACATCACCGGGATGCCAGAGACTGAACCCAGGGCTTCGGGTAGACTGGGCAAGCCCTCTGCCAACCAAGGTGCAGCCCGGCCCAGCACCTGCTGTTTACACTTTTTGGTAATGGCAGTTCTTCCTGGAGTAAGGTAATACCTCATTATGCGCTAGCCTGAATCCATTATGTTGTTTTATAAAGGAGGATGGCCTTGAATTCAAAGCGATTCCCCTACACACTGGGGTTAAAGATATGTGCCATCATTCACAGTGTAAGTTTGTATATATGTGGTGTTTTAGAGGCTTTCGTCTCTCTTTTATTTATTTATTTAGGTTTTCGAGGCAGGGCTTCTCTGTGTAGCCTTGGCTGTCCTGGGCTCACTTTGTAGACCAGGCTGGCCTCGAACACACAGAGATTCTCCTGCCTCTGCCTACCAGGGTTCTGATATTCCAGGCATGCGCCTTTTGTCTCTCTTAATTTTTTTACTTTTATTCATGTTTGTTTGTATGTGTGTGCTTGTCTGTGTGTGCTTGTCTGTGTGTGCAGAGGAGGGTGTCAGATCCTCAAAAAACTGTACTTACAGGCAGTTGTAAGGCGCGTAACATGAATTCTGGGAACAAAAGCAAGCACCCTTAACATCTGGCCCCATAAAAATACTTCAAAAGTTCCACGACCTTTCTATAGTGCCACAGGTTGGAGACAAATTCTTCAGAATATGGCTTGGGAGTGGGGGTACTTACCCAAACAAAGTGTAACTGTTGGCTGTTTCACCTCTTCTTTTGAGAAAGGTTTATTTCGGTCTATTTATTTTTAAATTGAGTTGGTTTGTGGATTGCTATTAAGGTGTTTTGTTTTCTTTGGGAGAGTTTTAGGCTGGCTGATAGTTGCTTTTGTTGTTTGGGTGCTAGGGATTTACCCACCGCCTTGTGCAAGCTACGCCTGGGCTCAGCCATCGGGCTTCACTCCAGCCTCTAGGGCAGTATTCTAAATGTTTCCTACAGAGTTTGAATATTAACTCCTGGATGCACGCATAGTGTTTATTCTCCCCCATCACGCTGCTTGTCTTTTAGCTGTACTGACAGATGCCTTTTAGTGCAGAAAAACAAAAGCATGTTAGTCCCTTGAAACTCTGTCTGTCTGTTGTTCTGTTTTTGTTTCCTGTGTACCAGGGTGTCTTGTCTAAACCCTTCTTGCCTGTTCTTGTCTTCAAGTTATTTCACAGTTTAGGTTCTTATGTTGAAGCCTGTAATCCATACCAAGCTGACTTGTGTAGTGGTGAGAGACAGGGGTGTCCTGGCTAGTTTTGTGTCAACATGACCCAAGCTAGAGACATTTAGGAAGAGGGAACTGCACCTGAGAAAAATACACCCACCGGATCAGCCTACAGACAGGCGTGTAGAACACTTTCTTTTTTAAAGATGCTATGTGGACGTGTGCTTCGTCTGTGGAGGAAGCATGGTGGTCCTCAGAGATAAGCACTAGGTGAGTGTGAAATCATAGCACACAGGGTTGTTCCTTCCCGGGGAGGGGTCAAAACCGGCATCCGCCCACAAGTCTGGGAGCAGCCAGGACCACGGAGAGACCACACCAGACCCCCCGCCGGACCCTCAACATAAGCTGTTTTTCTCAGTCAGTCTAAAGAACCCATCTTTACAGATGCTGTCACACACATTTTGCAAAGATTTTTCATGTCGTCACATCCAATCTTTATTTAACTTCTTTTGTTCCTTAAAAAGCTTTATATCTGCTTTGTTGTTCACATGCATTAAGTTAATTGTCAACAGAAAAGTTTTCACCAAATTTCTGCTGAGCTTAAATCTGCCTAAAATAAACCACTCAGGGTCAGACTCCCAAAGTTTGAACCAACACCAGCTACTTAGCCATATTGAACCAAACTGCCTTCCTGCCTTCCACTGATTGTCACTCTGTTGTCCGTGGAGGATGCAGAAACCTCCTCATGTCTGCATGTATGTCTGTTCACTACATGTATGCCTGGTGCCCAGGGAAGCCAGAGGAGGGTGTTGGGTTCCCTGGAACAGAAGCTACAGACAGTTGTAAGCTGCCGTGTGGGTGCTAGGGATGGAACCTGGGTCTCTCCAGCCCCCGTTTTCTTGGTTAATTTCTGTGTGGGGACCCATCCCACTGTGGGTGTTATCACCCCTGGGCAGGTGGTCCTGGGGTACACAACAATGCAAACTGAGCCAGCCAGAAGGAGGAGGGCGACGAGGAATACTCCTCCCCGGCTTCCGCATCAGGTAAGCCTCCAGGTCCTGGCCTGACTTCCCTCAGCGACCTGAGTATGACCTGAGAGCCGTGAGCTGACCTAAACCGTCCCCTCCTCAAGTTGCCTTTATCACAGCAAGAAAATCCTCAGACAGGAGACTAATTCCGCTCTTCTGCGCCTGCACATCCAGCTACCTCAGCACCGCTCACCGAGCCGGCTGCCCTTTCTCCACGGTGTGACTTCACGTGCATTGTCAGAACTCAGTCTGTGGGGTGGGGCTACTTTTCTGTAGAGCGCGTGCCTCCTGGGTTCGCTCCTCAGCACTATGTTGGCACGTGCCTTTATGCCCAGGAGAATCAGGAGTTCAAGGTCGTTCTCCGTTAATACTGAGTTCCAGGCCAGCCTGGGCTACAGGAGATGAAATGGAAAATGAAAAAGGAAGAAATGAGAGTAATTCTGGTTCCTGTTATTGCAGCTCTTCCAGAGGACCCAAGCTCAGTCCCCAGCACGGCACTAGGTAGGTTACAAGTGCTTATAACTCTAGGTCCAAGGGATTCAGCACCGTCTTCCTGCCTCAGTAGGCACCTACACTCAGTCATACATACCCGCACAGAGTCACACAGAGATACAGAATAAAAATCAAGCTGGGTGTCAGTGGCCCACATCTGTAATCCCAACAGTCAGGGAGGCAGAGGCAGGCGGCTCTATGCAATTCAAGGCCAGCCTGGTGCACATAGAGAGTTCCAGACCAGTGAGGGCTATATAGTGAAACCAAGTCTAAAATATAAAATATAATACAGTAATTTTTTTCAAGGTGGAGGGCTGAAGAGATGGCTCGGTGGGCCAAGGGCCTACCTGGCAAGCATGAGGACCTGAGCTTGAATCCCTAGCACTCACGTAAAGAACCAGTTGACTCCTGTAGCCCGACACAAGGTAGCCAGAGACAGGTGAATCCCTGAAGCTCTTTGGATAGCTGTCCTAGCCCAATCAACAAGCCCTGGGTCCAGTGAGAGACCCCATCTCAAAAAATAAAGGTAGAGAGCAATCAAGGAAATGTACCCAGGAGCTGGGTGTGGTGACACATGCCTTCAAGTTCCAGGACAGCCAACGCTCACAGAAAAATCCTGTCTCAAAAAAAAAAAAAAAAAAAAGAAAGAAAGAAAAGGAAGAAAAAGAGGAAATGATAAAAGAAAGAAAGAACAGACACCCATCAATATACACACACATACACACACAAATTACAAAAAAATAAGTATGGTAGAGAGGACATAAAGGAAGGCCCTTGATGTCAGCCTGACTCCCATGCATGAACACACAGGCACATGTACCCACACACTCATGTATAGACACACATATTCCACACACACAACAAAGCAAACAGAAGTAACACTAAGTTGCTGGGAGGTGTCTTTCCTTTTCAGGGTAGCTCTCACATGCTTACCCCAGGTCCCAGCTGCCGGCTTTGCTCTACATTCGACTGGCAGGAAGTAAGGCTGCCTGCTAACGGAAGCCTTCTCCACCTTTCTCTGAGACGCTGAGCTAAGCTTGACTGTGTTTCTGAGGACCAGGATCAGAGAGTGTTGTGCCAAGGAGAGGACCGGGCACCTTTGTGTAGGTGTGCCCTGGCCCCTGCACATAGGTGTACTCTCCCAGTGCCCTTGCAGCCCTCAGCACCTATACTAACCACACAGATGAGCAAGCCCTTGCCTGGTTCTGTCTGGACAGATCTTCCCAAGAAAGGGTTAATACCAGAACAACCCCCTTAGGCAGCTCTGACTTCCTGTTTCCAGCACCTTCCCTGTGAAACTGGGAGGAGCCAAGCAAAACCAAAGGGTCCCTTCAGCAGGAGCCAGAGCTCTGCAGTCCCCAGAGCAGCAGTCTTGAGATCCTAGGGACAGCGATGATGACCTGAGAAGGAACAGGAACATCTTGCAGCAGCAGCAGGAAAGGCCACTCTTCCTGTGACACAGAAGAGCAAAAGAAAACGATACAGGGTCATCTGGGCTGTGTTGGCCCAGGCCTTTAATCGCAGCTCTTGGGAGACAGAGGCAGGAAGAACTCTGTGGGTTTGAGGCCAGCCTAGTCACCAGAGCAAGTTTCAGGATATACAGAGAAACCCTACTTTGGGGTGGCAGTTGGGCAAGGATAAGCCAGAAGCAGAAAACAGGTAGACACTCCCAGGATGTGCATTTTGGATGTTCTGATTTCTGCCAGCTTGACGATGGCATCTTGCCCAGATTAGCAATCTGTGCTTTGGGCACAGATTCCAGAGATCATACTGTCCTGCAGCAACACCACACACTCAGTGTCTTTGTTGTGGCCCTGCAAGTCAGTGGGAGAGTTTGGGAGCAAGCTAAATGTCCATCAGCAGGACAGCAGTGAAAATGCCTGCAGTGTTCAAACTATGATGCTCAGCCTAGCCCTTGGGAAGAGCACGAAAACTCAGACATGGTGACACATGGCTGTAATCCCAGCCCTTGGGAAACTGAAGCATGAGGACTACCTGAATTCTAGGCCAGTCTGGGCTATACAGTGAGACACTGACTCAATAATAATAATAATAATAATAAATAATTGAGGTCAGGCATGGTGGCACATTCCTTTAATCCCAGCACTCAAGGCAGTGGAAGGCAAGAGCTCTGTGAGCTAAAGGCAAGCCTTATCTAAATAGCAAGTTTCAGGCCATCCAGATATACACAGTAAGACCCTATCTCAAAAATAATTTTAGTCTGTATATTATTTTTGCGACAGGGAATTATGTAGACCAGAATGGCCTCAAACTTGCTATGTAACTGAAGCCAGCCTTGAACTCCTGATCCTCTTGTCTCCACTCCCAACAGCTGGCATTTTAGGTGTGTGCCACCATATTCAATGGTAAGTGAAAGTTTTAAAATTAAGAAGTAAAGCTGAGCATGGTGCTGCACACCTTTGATTCCAGCACTTGAGAGGCAGAGGCAGGTGAATCTCTGTGAGTTCCAGGCCAGCCTGGTCTACAAAGCAAGTCCAGGACAGCATGACTACACAGAAAAATCCTGTCTCAAAAAAACCAAACGGACAGACAGATGGGTAAAAAGTAAACAACAACAACAAAAACAGTAAAGAAACGAAACTGCTTTGCCACAATTAGAGCACAATATACCAACGAATAAATTCAAATAAATTCAACTGAAAATAATAAATAAATCCAAATGAAAATAAATTCAACTCAGTGCAAGGAGCTCTATAGAGCTGGGGTGTCGGTCCACAGGCTATGTGCCTCAAGTATCTTACTCCGCATGCCTGAGGTCCTGGTCTGATGCCTAGCTCACACAGACACCCAAAGAAGCCTTGAGGTGATAGATAATGGCTGCTTAGAAAGTGGGATCTATGAACAGCATGGGAAGAGCTTCTGTCTAGAGCTCGGCCCTGTCAGGAGAGCCTTGGCAGTGGCAGCATGGCCACCTCCTGCCAGGAGTCTATGAATAAGCAGCAAGTCCCGGGAGAGCGTCCAAACAGGGCAGACCTTGAATGGGAAGGAAACAGTAGCATCTTTGTCTCTGCTGGATTTCTTGGTTTCAAATTTTTGGTTGTACTCAATAGAATAAGAGCCAGGAGCCTGGGATGCTAATTCTCAGCCTGCTCCTGCCTGCAAGTTGTCTTAGTTAAGATTTCTATTGCTGAGATGAACACCATGACCGAAAACCAAGCTGGGGAGATAAGGGTGTATTTGCCTTACACTTCTATATTCATTATTGGAGAAAATCAGGACAGGAACTCAAACAGGGCAGGAACCCGGAGGTGTGAGCTGATGCAGAGGCCACAGAAGGGTGCTGCTTCCTGGATTGCTTTCCATGGCTTTCTCAGTCTGCTTTCTTGTAGCACCCCGGACCACAGCTCAAGGAATGGGACCACCTCCAAAGGGCTGGGCCCTCCCCCACTGATCACTAATTGAGAAAATGCTGTACAGCTGGATCTCGTGGCGGCCTTTCCTCAGCTGAGGCGCCTTCCTCTCTGATGACTCTAGCTTGTGTCAAGTTGACAGAAAACCAGCGAGCGCAGTGATCATTATAAAAACCTCAGCCAGGCTGTGGTGGTGCATACCTTTAGTCCCAGCGTTTGGGTGGACCTCTGTGAGTAGGCCTGGCCTACAAAGCAAGTTCCGAGACAGTCAGGGCTACACAGAGAAACAGCAACAAAAACCATAAATAAGTAATAACTCCCAAAAGAGTAAAAATAGGCAGGTGATGCCTCCCATCTCAGACCTGGTAGGCAGAGGCAAGTGCATCTCTGTCAGTTCAAAGCCAATCTGGTCTGTGTGGAAAGTTCCAGACAACCAGGATACATAGTGAGCCCTTGTCTAAAATAATAAAAGTAGAGCTGGAGAGATGGCTCAGTGGTAAGAGTACCGGCTGCTCATCCAGAGGACCAGGCTTCCATTTTCAGTATCCACAGGGCAATCCACAACCTTTCATGACCCCAGCTCCAGGGGAGGAGAGCAATGTCCTCTTCTGGACTCTATGGCAGCTAGTGCACATACAGGCAAAACACCCAGGCCCATGGCCTTTTAAAATGAAAATAACTTAAATTCTGATTTGTTTTAAATATATGCTTTTGTAGTAAATACAACAATATTGTAAATAATGTTTATTATTAGAGCCAATAATTAGCCGGGCCCTGTGGTGCACGCCTGTAATCCCAGCATTCTCTAATCCCAGGAGGTAGAAGCAGGTGGATCTGTGAGGTCGAGGTCAGCCTGGTCTACAAAGGGAGTCCAGGATGGCCAAGGCTACACAGCACCGGGGTCACAGTATGCCACCATGCCTGGCTTTTTAAGAATTACTTCTGATAAAAATTAATAAAAAAAAATTACTTCTGTGTGTGTATGTGTGTGTGTTTTCATGCATACTCCCACCTGCATACCATGACACACATGGAGGGCAGAAGACAGCTGGCAGGAGTCAGTTCTCTTCTTCCACTACGTGGATCCCAGGAATTGAATTAAGGTTATCCGCCATGACAGCCAAATGCGTTTTACAGGCTGAGCCATCCTGCCCGACCCACTATCACCTTTCATGTGGGTGTTGGAGACCTAACAGGTGCTTACCGGCATGGTAGGCACGTTCTTGACCTATCTCCTTAGCAGGTGCTGTATTTTTATTATTATGTCGTGTTCTGACTTCAATAATGGAAGCAAGATGTCTTTCTCTGGTTGCCACATAGATGTCCTCTGAGCCTAATACATTGTCAAATTCTCTGTTCCGTGCCTGGTCTGGCTCCCCTGCCTCTTAACTTGGTGCACCTCTTTGTAGACCTGATTTTTTTTTTTTTTTTTTTTTTTTAAGACACAGAATCTCACTATGTAGCCCCTGGCTGGCTTGGAACTCAAGAGGCCCGCCTGCCTCTGCCTCCTACGTAGTGTGGTGGGATTAAAATTGTGCACAGCCATGTCTGGCCTTGCTTTATTTTTGAAAAAGCATGTCAGGCAGCCCAAGCTGGTCTCAAACTTAATGTATAGACAGGCTGACCTTGAGCTCTTTAAAATATGATTTTTAAAATTTTTAAATTTTTATTTTATACATAAGTGTTTCGACTGCATGTATGTACATGCACCATATGCGTGCCTGGTGCCCACAGAGGTCAGAAGACGGTGTTGGGGCCCCTGGAACTAGGGTTATGCATAATGTGTAATAGGATGTCAGACTTTGGTAGCCTCCCCAGGCCTTAACACAACTGGCGCCATGATGGAAGGACCATTCAGGCCTTGGGACCCCGAACATAGGCAGCCACACCTGGCAGCAGGAGAATGAAGACCTAATCCATCGAAGTCCATAGTCCTGGGAGAGTCCCTGAATGTGCTAAGCTTGCCTTTGTCCTCTGTAGCTCTGCTACTGGCTAACTGTTCTTGCCAGCTGAGGTATGTCAGCCTAGGATATGTTTTCGTGCTTACAAGCTCCCCCTGAGGGAAGTTCAGAACTCGGGTGCCTCACACCCAGTCCAGGCCTCAGCCAGCTGACAGAGACTTTGCGTTTGCTTGAACCGGTGTCCTAGTGGTCTACTCACAATGGTCATGACTCACCATCTGGGCGCTGTGAACCAGACCCTGGTCCTCCGAGAGAGCAGCGAGTGCTGTTAACTGCTGAGCCATCTGTCTAGACCCCACCTGCCTCTGCCTCCCCTGTGCTGGGATTACAGGTGCTACCATGTTCAGTTTTAAAAAGTCATTTAAAAAGTGACATCTTAAGATCCCTCTTTTCTCCTGTGGAGGACATGGTGCTTCTCCTGGGGTCTCACGGAGTCAGACCTGGGGCTCTGTTCCACCAGATTCCTCTGCTACAGGGCCTTCCTGGAGGGATTCTGGGAGAGCATTTGGATCAGTGGAAACTGATGCCTCCTGAGAACTGAAATGTCACCACAGCTCTGGGCATGTGCCACAGCTTGGAGAAGCTGCCGCCTTCCTACATTCATCCACCAGCTGTCTAGGTTTCCTCCCACGGCCTTGACGAATCTGTTTCCTCAGGATTTTCCAGTCCTGTGTCTTTTATTATTATTATTATTATTATTATTATTATTATTATTATTATTTATACAGTATTCTGCCTGCATGTACACCTGCATGCCAGAAGAGAGCACCAAATCTCATTATGGATGGTTGTAGGCCACCATGTGGTTGCTGGGAATTGAACTCAGGACCTCTGGAAGAGCAGCTAGTGCTCTTAACCTCTAAGCCACCTCTCCAGCCCTCTGCTGTGTCTTTTAAGTCTACTTATTTCTATCATTAGAGCATCCTCTTGGCAGATAAGGATCCCAGATTTCCCAAAGGAGCAGAGCCCCTAGTGAGGCCAGTCCCTCACAATTGCATTGTTGAAAAGCCCTGACTGGGCCGGTGCTGACCCTTAGTCCAGGTCAGCAGAAGCCTGAGAAACCCTTCCAGGAGGCACAGCAGGCACGGCAGGCACTCAGAGGGCCCTCAAAAGGAAGCAATTTATCTGACTGGCACCTTGCTTGACCTGTGTAGTGCGAATTCTGAGTCAGCCTTTCACTGGCGCCGACGATGTCCTGCTGAGCTCCAATGACCTGTGAATCTTCATCAGCTATTTTTAGCCACCGTCCTGCCTTTGAGATTGAGATCAGCCTCTTAGGATACCCATTCCACCCGTTATAAATCCCCCTGGCTTCTCTCCTGCTCACTCCCCGGAATCTCCCCAGCAGTCTTGTAGAGGATGTATTGAAATCCTGTCCCTCCTCCACCTCCTTCAGCACCAAGAAACAAAACAGACAATAAAACGTTAAGAGTTCACAGGGACCTCCCTACAGAGGGGATTGTAATGGAGCTTGTGAAAAATCTGGGAGTTGCTACCAGCTTCCTTAAGAAATGTCAGATAAAGCTGGGGTTGGGGACATTTGGTAATTGGAACTCAACTTGTGATACAGTGTAGCCAGGATTTCTGCTTTGCAAACTTTTTCCTTCTAGCCACAAACTTGTTCTGGAGAAAAAAGCAGGAGTAGGTAGCAGCCAGAAACCTGGAGGCTGCAGCCCTTAATTCTGGGCACTTGTGGTCTTGAGCTGGGAATGAAAATTAAGGGACTAAATTTCATGCTGAGTATAGCATCCAAATCCAGGGAGCAGACTAGCTCGGAGAGTTCACACTGAAAGGTCAGGGGTATGGATGGAGAGCCAGGTTGCCTGAATTGCCCCCCCGCCTTCTTCTGAGCCCTTTTGGATTTGATGATGGTTTAGGGTTAGGGTTAGGATTAGACATGAGAGCAGCACAGTGCCTGACAGGTGATAAAGGTTCCTCAGCAACATTATCTGGCTATGACAGAAGAGGGAGAATTTTCTCATTATCTTGGGTTCTCCTGAATCCTCTGTGGAAACCGTCCCCTTCCGTGGACCACAAAGGGCAACCAGAGTGGCAGTCTTTAGGATGCTAAGAAAACAGAGGTGAGCTCCGGCGAGGTGGGAAGAAAACTGTCATGATAAGCTGCTGCAGCTGCTATGGTGAGGTGCCAGCACCTTCTGGGCTGGCATCCCAGACCACTGATAGCAGCCACCTGGAGCTGGCATAGCTAACCCCAGCCTGCAGGGTTGGGGCACCACACACCTTTTCAAGAAAAGGCATCCCATGAAGCAGACGCCCTGGGAGGATGGGGCATTGCTCAGACAGACTTGCAATGGCCTCTAGCTGGTCAGGTCTCTCCTCACCTGCCCCTCCCACCTCCATTAGCTCTGGTGAGGGAGCTGAGCTCCCTCCCTCAGGGGCACCTTTTGCTTCCCCAGCTGAGGGCATCCCTGCAGGTGTCATACAGGAAAGCGAAGCCCCATGAGAGCCCCATGCAGACTGACTTTGTCGACCTGGATCAGACTTTGGGTTGTCTAAAAACAGGCAGTTTACTCCCAATGTATTTAAACTCAGTACAAGTAAAAAAAAAAAAAAAAGTTTCCTGGCGTAATACACTCCCCAGACCCCAAAGCAGCGTAATCACATTGACACTTACTCAGGGTGTGTGTCATTTCTCCCAAGATGGGTTCCAGAGATGGGCTACCCGTACTAACTTAAGAGCCTAAGGGCTCGCCTGGCCTCCGTCATACAGAAAGCATAGAGGTCATTTGTGCCATTAGCCACCTCTGGTCCTGGTTTTGGGAGCTTGGGGAAGCCTCTGGCTATAACAGGGTCATTTGGATAACTAGCCGCCTCTTGATATGGCCTGGATAACACAGATAATAATAATAACAGATAACACAGCTCACTAGGCTGTCAATCACTTCTAATTCTCAGCTTTCTGGATGAAGAACAGATTTTACACCTTTCCCACTGGAAAGACAATCCTGTGTGATTAACATTCCTAGTTTCTCTAGAGTTATGTGGGTTCAAGGACCTTCATGCCATGCTCCCAAAGCCTAGCTTCTTATCCTAAGGCTTGCTAGCATTAATCCCTTCCCTATTCCCTTTACTCTTTATTCATTAGGGGCCCTAATGAATGCCTAATTTGACAATTAAAAAGCATTCAGTAAAGAAAAAAAACAAAAACAAAAACTTTAAAGTATATACCTGTAACCCCAGCACTTGGGAGTCACAGGCAGGCAGATCTCTGTGAGTTCCAGACCAGCCTGGTCTACAAAGCGAATCCAGGACAGTCAGGGCTACACAAAGAAACCCTGTCTTGAAAACAAAAAAAAAAAAAAAAAAAAAAAACAATGAAAAGCATTCAATGTTTTCCAGTCTCTTTCCCCAAATGCATTTTTCGCGCTGTTCCACCTTCCCATAGCTTGAGTCAGCTTTGAAGAGGTGCATGAAGCTAGACATGCCGGCTTTTGCCTGTAATCCCCAAACTCAGGATCCTAAGACAGGGCAGCTGAGTTCCAGGCCTCCATTATAGCTTGACTTCACTACCCCCTCACACACAGACACCAGGAAGACTGTTGTCCTAAAGGCTGCCCTTCAGAACCGTCCTGAAGGCAAATGTTGGCTGCAGCTGGAAAGGACACATTGTGTTTTGTCTGTCTCTCCTAGTGGAAAACTCGGGACGGGTGACAGTAATCAACGGGAATTTGATTTCTAGAAAAAGTACAGAGTTTTATTTATGTTATTTTTTTGTTTTCTAAGCATTTGTGTGTGTGATGCATGTGTGTATGCATGTTCATATATGTGGGATGTACATGCACAGAGGTGTGGTTGATGTGGAAATCAGTTCTCTCCTTAAACCATGTGAAACTTGGGGCTCAAACTTAGTTGTCAGTCTTTGCAGCAAGTACCCTTACCCACTGGGCCATCTCACTGGCCCTATTTTAGTTTTCAGACTGAATCAGAACTCAAATAGCTTGCTGCAGGCTAAGGATCCTTAAAAGCTATGGATACTTCACAGGATAAATTTGAACACGAGTATTCTGCAGGGCCCAGCAAACTGCTCTATCGTCAAGGGTGGCTTCGAATTCCTGATCCTGCTGCTTCTGCCAGCCCAGACTGCTGGCCTTACAGGCATATGCCACCATCCCCAAGTTACTCTGTGACTTTTGTGTGGGCTACACAGGTACTCTACCATCTGAACTACATGGCCAGTCTGAAGTCCCATTTTGTGTGGGCTACACAGGTACTCCACCATCGGAACTACATGGCCAGTCTGAGGTCCCATTTTGTGTGGGCTACACAGGTACTCCACCATTGGAACTACATGGCCAGTCTGAGGTCCCATTTTCACAAGGAGGTATGTCACTTTCTCAGTTGACCAGAGGTTTCAGCCAGGTGGGTCACAGGGCATGGACTGGTCTTCCTTCAGTCTGGTGTCCAGCTGTGGGCACCCTGTAGTGCTTTGAAGTCTGACATTCTGAAGACTTGGTAACTCGTTTCCTCTCCTGTGCCCTTGATCTGCCACTGCCATACAACTGCCCAACTGAGAAATAACTAAATGCCTGTAAGGAGGGCAAGCCCTGTGCTGACCGCAGGCAACCGTGAGCTGGGCCTAGAGAGCCACCAGACAGCGCATCTGGCAATGCATGACTTCTGGAAAAGATTTCCATTAGTGCTAAAGTTTTGAGATAGAAATGCTGGCTCAGGGCATAGTGTGGACGCCTCCAGGAATCTTGCAACAGCAGCAGCCTGATATCATGTTCTGCTTTAGATTCTTGCCTGATTCCCTGGGTCTAGCAGACAGCAGTGATGAGCTACCTTATTCTGTCTTTATCTCTCCAACCATTTTAGTGAGATGAAGAAGTTGTCTGGAGCCTTCCCAGGGCCAAGGTCTTAGATTCCCATGGAAAAGAACAGCTCAGAGTGTCTGACTTACAGTTCTTATAAAGCTTGGGAGAGGGACTTTGGTTTAGCTGCTGAGTCATGGGACTGGGGATATTTGGTTTATGCAGAGCCGAAGCGTCAGTGTATCATTGGTGAAGTCACAAACCATTTTACCATTTCCTTGTTGCTTCTATTGTTAAATTTAATCCCAAAGATCTTGCTTTTTCATCAGTAGAAACTTAACAGCATGGACATACTAAGACTTCAGTTTTACACAATGGCTTGGAAACCTTGGCCAGGAATCGCCTAGAGCAAAATGCTAGAGGTTAAGAGAGAAATGCAGCTTCCTGTAGCTGACCAAAGTCAAGAGCACATTTCAATCTCTTTATGAAAGACAACACAGAAAATATAGAAACATATGGCATTAACTCCCAGACTTACAGCCCAGGAGAAATGTTGAGAAAATGCAACAGGAAGAGATGTGCCTGCCGTAGCCCCACAGTGGAAAAGCATGTGCCCTGCACTGTTTGCAAACTGGTGTAGTGGTTTGTTTTACTTTGGTTTTTTGAGACAGGGTTTCTCTGTATAGCTTTGACAGCCCTGGACGGGCCCCATGGACCAGGCTGGCCTTGAACTCAGAGATCCACCTGCCTCTGCCTCCCTGAGTGCTGGGTTTACAGGCATGTGCCTCTCGCTCAGCTCTTTTCTATTTAGTATTACATTTTTCGGTTGGGGTGGAGGTCAGATGATAGCTTACAAGGGTCTACTCTCTCCTCCGCTAAGTCCTGGGAATCCAGCTCAGGTTGTCAGGCATGATTGCTGGTGCCTTTCCCCACTGAGCCATCCCTCAGGCTCTAAGACAGTTGTTTGTTTTTGAGACAGGGTTTCTCTTTGAAGTCTTTGCTGTCCTGGAACTAGCTTCGTATACAAGGCTGGCCTTGAGCTCACAGAGGTATAGAGTTGTTTGTACCTTCACTGCCTGGGTATCAGAACTTTTTTTTTTAATAATTTGTTTTTATTTTATATTTACTGGTATTTTGCCTGCATGAATGTCTGTGTGATGGTGTCTGATCTTGGGAGTTACAGACAGTTATGAACTGCCATATGGGTGCTGGGAATTGAATCTGGGTCCTCAGGAAGAGCAGCCAGTGCGTGTAACCACTGAACCATCTCTCCAGCCCCGAGCACTTTTATTCTTTTTTCTTCTTTGAGAGAGGGTCTCATCATGTTGCCCTATCTGACTGGGAATTCACTATGTGGACCAGGCTGGCCTTGAACTGACATCTGCCTGCCCCTGCCTCCTCAGAGCTGTGGTTAAACACCAGGTTTGATCAGAATGGTAAAAAAAATTCCACCCACACCTGCCTGATGTTTGCCACATCAGTGTGGAATACTACTAGTCTAGATCTTTGAGAAACTAATCAGGAGTATGGGTGTCAAGAGTCCACATAGGTTTGATCTAGGCTACTGGCAGGGGGAGAGCGGTATTAAATCTTTCGAGAAAAGAACTCTAACAAGGAGTGAATCCATGCCTTATCCGCGTTGTAGTGGGGTGGAGGGGCTGGGTGGGTGTAGCACAAAGGTACTGCTTTTCCTTAGCTCGAGTGGGATGCTGGGTTCCATGCCCTACAGACAATAATATAATGATTACGTATATTAAGGGAAAGTTCACTTTTCCTTGGCTACATCTGTCTGAGACTCACCAGAGCAAGGACAAAAGGACGGGGTCACCTTGGCGGATGGCACCAGAGAGCCAGAGCCAGACTCGGCGGCGAGGACGTGCAGTGCGCAGGCGCACTGTCCCCTACGCCCCCACCCCTGCCATTCCACGTGGGAGTGAGGTCCCCACGCTACGCCTCAACGTTTCCACGCCGCCGGGGTCTCCCGCACCTCGCGGCGGGGGTTGGCCCGCTGGAGGGCCGAGCCGGGAAGGTCATCAGGAAGGTCGTGGGCAGGACGTGCAGCGCCGCAGCCGCGCCGGGTGCGTGTGGGACTCGGAGTACGTGCCGCTGGCCCAAGCCCTCATGCCCGCCGCCCCGCCCCGCCCCGCATCCGGGTTCCGCAGACCCTCGGCCGGGCCCCTGGCTCCCAGCGGGAGGACCGCCCGGCATTCCGACAACGCCTCAGGCCGCCCCGGCCCAGCCAGGCGCGGCAGCCCCCGCCCCCGGGCCGTCGCCCCCAGTCTCTGCAGGCCAGGCCGTCCGCACAGCCACGCCATTCTTCTAGAGTGACGGCAGGCTGGGCCAATGGCGGGGCGGCGAGCGGGAGGGCGGGCCCGGCAGGCGAGAGTGGGCGGGGCCTCGCGAGCCCGGTAGTTAGCCGGAGTGGGAGGAGCTTAGAGCGGCTCGGTCTCAGGGGCGTGCGCACGTCCTTCCTTAACGCGCTGGTCGGAGTCGGCCGAGACCTCTTTCTTTCCTGCGCAGCGGTGCGAAGGCCAGGTAGGGTCCGGCTGGGCCGTGGAGGTGGCTCGCCCGCGAGCTCCCCTTGGGTGCGAGTGGGCACGTGCACCCCACCCCGCGCCCTGAGCTCGGGCCGGCACCCGGGCAGCCACTCGGGTGAGCCTCGTGGAAGGACGCGGGCTCTTGGAGGGGGAGGTGCAGGCCCACCTGTGATTACCGAGCTTCAGGTTTGCAATTTACCTGGGCTTCCAAGGCGACCAGAGCAAATGCAAGCCAGGGGTGATCGAGGCCGTGGAGAGTAGAAAAGTGCTTCTTTCTGTGTACGTGGAAGGGCTTGGAGGGAGAGAACGACTGGACCTCCCGATGCCTATTAAAACTCTTCTCAAAATGGAAGGGCCAGAAACAGGGATGCCTAAGAGGCAGAGCGGCGCTGCTCCCCTCCCTCCCGGCGGATCCTGCTTGGGCTGTGGCTCCTGGACCGCAATCTAGCGTCACTGGGCGGGAGTGGCCCAGCCCATCTCTGCTCCGGAATATTACTGACCAGTGGTTGTGGGCTAGCTACTTATTCTAGAGGAAATTGCAGCAGTCCCGTTGGATAATTGTGAAGCCCTCAGGAGACCTCGCCCCAGTTAAGCAAGACCTGCGGGCTTCCTGGGAGGCTACCAGCCGGCCATGAACTGACATAAGATGTATTTAAGAAAACTTCCTGTTCGTTCTAGCCTAGGCAGTGTGGTGGTCCCTTGGCTGACTTGCTTTCTGGCTGTGCCAGAGCCAGTCTGTCCTGATAAGCCTGACCCTTAGGTCGACTTTTCTGCCCTTGGCTCGGCGATGGATCCGAGCCGGTGAGATTTTTCGTTAAGGAAACTTGTTGCCCAGCCTAAAGATGCAGATTAGATACGCATGGTGGAAGGAGCGCAACGGCTCCTACAAGTGGTCGCACTTTCACAGTGCGAGGTGCCACGTGGTCGCTCCCCTCCCCCAAATAAAGGAAAAGAAAGTGCATTTGAGCCAGGGATGGTGATGGCCACGTGTAAGCCCAGCACTGGGGCAGGAGCATCACTATGAGTTCAGGTCAGCCTGGCATGTAATAGAATGTGGGGATGGGAGGCAGAAGACAAAGCGAATGACATTTAAATCCAGCCTGGTCTACAAAAAGGGTGTTTGAAACCTACGAGGTAAATCGTTGGTGCTTTGGAGATAAGAAATGGGCTGAGGAGTGTTAAGTATGCTTTGTAATACAGTGGGTTTTCTCTTGGTGAGCTATAAAGATACATTGTCTCGCAGAAGAGAAAACTAAAGACCAGCTTCTGTTGGAACAGAAAGATCAGGGGTTTGCTAGAGAGATGTGGGGAACCTAGGTAAATAATGGCTTTTGAGTGCTAATGTGTCTTCATGTCTCATGCAGTTTTTTAGTTCTAGAAGCTTTTGGGAAGAAGGGATCAGCTTTGCTGTTTGCTGGCCTGTACCCTCTTCCTCTCAGGCTATGTTGGTATTCATGGATACATTTTTTTTTAATGACATAAAATGCAATTTTGAAAGATACTAACCAGAAGTCATTGGTGTTGGCCTAAATATGGTGGTGCAGATTGAAGCCAGAACCACCCACGTGCTAGCCAAGCTGGCAGACATGTGCCACACATCCCCTAGAGCTGGAGTTAGTTCCTGGCTCTAAGCTGCTTCCTCCATGCAACCAGAACAATGTTCTGTCTAGTTGTGGATAAGTTTTTATTTACTTATTTGGGATGTAGGACGGGACACCAGAGTTTGGGGGGGAGAGGGAATCAGCCCAAGTGGTTTCCCCATTGTGCCGTGTGGTCATCAGGCTTGGGCAGAAGTGCCAGCCACTGGCCTGCTCTTAAAGGAAGAATCCTCACTAGCTCCCAGCATGTCTCATTACTACCCTCCTCTAAGCCCCTTTGTTCTGCTAAGCCCGGGGTTCCCCAGAAGTGATCTCTTGAATGGATTATGCATCTCTGTTAGAATTTATGGTAAATATGAACTTTTTTTTCCCTGCAGAAATTCACCATGTCTATTCTCAAGATCCATGCCAGAGAGATCTTCGACTCTCGTGGGAATCCCACCGTTGAGGTTGATCTCTATACCGAAAAAGGTATGCGCCCACTTCGTTTCCATAGTTTTCATTTCATCGAGAATGCAGTCATGGGTAACAAACACGATTCTCTCGTCCTTCCCTCTGCTGAGGTTACAGGGATGTGCCACCATGCACATCCCTGCTTCTTGGTGTATGATAGGATGTGGGTCGGGTAAGTCATGGGACCAGAGGAAAGAGGTGAGGGCTTAAGCCCTTGTTCAAAAAAAATAAGCCATCATCCTTTAGCCTCACAGCCTGCTGGGGTCAAATAAGCAAGTGGAGGGTGATATCCCACAGAAAAAGGAAAGGTCAGGGCCAGGCTCCAGTTAAGAACACTCACTGTTTCTTGCAAAGGTCCTGAGTTCAATTCCCAACAGCCACATGGTGACTCAACCATCTATAGTAAGATCTGGTGTACAGGCAGAATGTTGTATAACAAATAAATCTTTAGAAAGGAAAAAAAAAAAGGAAAGGTTAGGGCAGGTGTGGCTGGCAGTTCCCTGATGGGACACTCACTGTTAAGTTCTTTCAGGACAGCCCAGAAGCTCTTTTAAACTATAGGACATTTCCCATGGCAGGGGAGTGTTAATGGGCGTGCCTCAAAGTGTGAGGGACCGGGTCAGTGCTGGGCTAATGTGGGAGGTCTTGAGTTGGAATCACAGCACTGCAGAAAAGGTTTGGTTTGAAGTAAACTGGCTGGGTGTGGCAGCTAATCCCTTTAATCGCAGGATTGTCCGTTCTGAGACCAGCCTGAGCTTCACAGCAAGCTCTCCTCAGAGCTAGCCCTGTGCTACCCAGCTGTGTGTATTCAGAGGTGAATGTGGTAGTGGGAGAGCAGAGGAAGACAAGGCACACAGGCCTGCAGAGCTCAACAGGACCTGCCAGGCAGAGCTGAGTCACTGTCTGAGTCACCAGAGCCCAGCCCTTCCTGCTCATCCTCCCCTGCCTCAGAAGAGAGGCATCCTTAATCCTCAGCAAGAGCAGCTGGTGTGTGACAGCCATTGGTGTGGCTGCAGGGCTCCGCCGGGTCCTGCAGGCGTCAGGTACCAAGGACCGGCTCCATCTGCCGATGTAGCCTTCCACTTCAACTGACTTCTGAAACATCGGGTAATTAGAAGATGGAAGGGCATCTAACTGCATGCAGCTCTTTATTTAAGCTGATTAAGTCCGTATATTCACCACGTCCAGCCCAAAGTTGGTATTTCCTAAATTAATATAATTTTAATATTTTTACCTGCCAGTTAAAAGCAATATTTACAATAATTAGTTTGCTTGTTTTGCCATAATATTTTCCTGTGCATTTAGCCTGCACTGGTCTCCAACCCTCAGTCCTCTCAGCTGCAAACATTAGAGTTGTGTGTCAACAATTATTGGCTTAAATATGGTTCAGTTAGGGAGGAAAGCGCCTGCCATGCAAGCATGAGACCCGAGATGCAGTCTCTAGCACCCACATAAAATACCGGGTCTAGCAATCCGTGCCTGCAAACAGCACTGCAGAGACAGACATGGAGGGGCCCTGCAGGTCACAGCCAGCGCTGGCGAATGGGCGAGCTCCGGGTGCAGTGCGACCCTGTGGCAAAAGAAGTGATGTAGCTGCTATGTCTAATTTTTTTTTTTAGTCCTGGCACTGAAGGTGGCAGAGACAAGCCGTTAGAATCCATCATGGTCTGCATAGAGAGTTTAAGGACAACCAGAGCTACAGTGAAACCCAGTCTCAGAAAACGAATTGAGGCAGCCTTTAGTTCAAATTTATAGGGTAAAAAGTAGAGTTTATGTAATCCCCATCCGTGGTCTCCACCAATTTCATTTTTTATAGTTTGTGCATCTGCTTCACCATCCTTGTCAGCAACAAGCAATAGAATTTACTCTTGCTTCCCCTAGGCCGGAAGCATGTGGAGATATAGGAAACCTGGGGGGGGTGCAGGCACCTGAGCATTGTTTGTATCTATTGTAGACTCAGTATAAAGAATGGTGTGCGAGAGCACTGGGCTGATGGAACCCACAGTGCTTCTGGGTCTGGATGTTTTTTTGTTTGTTTATTATTTTATACAGTGTTCTGCCTGCATGTACACCTGCACACCAAAAGAGGGCACCAGATCCCATAGATGTTTGTGAGCCACCATGTGGATGCTGGGAATTGAACTCAGGACCTCTTGAAGAGCAGCCAGTGCTCTTAACCTCTGAGCCATCTCTCCAGCCCGGGTCTAGGTGTTTTAACAGGGCGTCTTGGACCTGAGCTGTTGGTTCATTTCTGTTCAGTAGTTTTGTTTGCCTGCTTTTTAAGGTAGGTCTTGCTTTGGTCCAAGAAGGCTCCAAACACAGCCTGCTGCCTCTGCCTGCTGTGTATTGGGATTGCAGGCATGTGCCACACCCAGAGCTGTGATTCTTAATTGCTATTTTCCCACCTGTGCTCCAGGTCTCTTCCGAGCTGCAGTGCCCAGCGGTGCCTCCACTGGCATCTATGAGGCCCTAGAACTCCGTGACAATGACAAGACTCGGTACATGGGGAAAGGTAAGGCTGGGAACTTAGTTTCCCATGTCCACGCACCAGCTGTCTTAGCACTTCCCCCAGATACCACTCCTGTCAGAGCTTTGGAAATAATTCCCATCTTCAGTGGGGGGAGATTTGTTGCCTGGCTGACAGGCAAGGCCTGGGTGAGTCTGCTCCCAGCCTCTAGTTGGCAGACTGACCTCTAACCTTGGGGTGACGCCCATCTGTCTGTAAATGAAATCTGCATGCTGAAGGTGCTGCAGAGCACACAGAATTGGGCCTTTCCTCCTTCCCAGGTGCAGTGTCAGTCCTATAAGTGTGGGTCTTTCCAAAGAAACTGAATGTTAACTGTAACCGGTGCCTGCACATTAGGGATGTTGAGGTCAGCGATTGAGGAAAAGTCTCAAGGGAAGGTTGTGTGTTCACTGGATGTCTTGAGCTTGTTTCCTTAGAGGCTTATGGCTGGGTAGAGGACAGGTGGTCCCAGTGCTAATGCGCCAGCCAGGGTTAGGCGAAGCCTGGCATGGGAAGCTCTCCTGCCTTCTCTTTCCTCGCTTTCCTTCCTCTGTGTCCTGAAGCCTGTTCTCCTGAGTCTCTCTTTCCTTCTATTCACCTCTACTGGGCAGGCGTCTCCAGACCTGTTAAGTATGTTAATGAGTTCCTGGCTCCAGCCTTGTGCACTCAGGTAACAGCTGGCGACCTAGGTGTGCAACTGGTCTTCCCAGTGCATGATCTTGAACTAACGCCCCTCAGATCGCTCTGTGCTGATAACTCTTTGTGTGGCTCTCAGCCCCTGGGGTCCTAGGGAAAAGCACTCAGACTGGGCCAGACAGACCCATTTGAAGGGGCATGAGGAATGGGTTTAACAGAGTCCTTAGGCTTGGGCCCACTACCCCAGTGCTCTCCAGCAAGGCTGCTCAGGCCTGCGTACTGTAATTCTGTCAGTAATTTCATGATTGTTCCTTCTAGGTGTCTCAAAGGCTGTTGAGCACATCAATAAAACAATTGCACCTGCTCTGGTTAGCAAGGTAGGACCCACCTCCTGGTACTACTGTGTACCAACGCCACCAGAGCCAGGCACAGGCCTTCCTGTTAACGGGACAGCTTATTCTGAGCGCTAGGAAGCTGGCAGGATTCCCTATCATGCATGAGTCTTAACGTGCCTGCTGCCTGTGTCCTGATTGCCTCTGATAACACCTGAAAACTGGGGTGGGGTGGGGTGGGGGGTGAGGAATGCTTGACATCCTTCCATTTCCTTTCTTGACCTTTGGGAGGTCATGGTCCAGAATTTAATAGCAGCTCTGCAGGACATGGTAGGTAGATATATGGATATTGGAATTGGGTTTGTTATTAGCTGTGATGCCAGGAAGGACTGGGGCTCCATTGAAGCCCAGGCTGTAGTCCCAAGCACCACATAAAATAGGTGATGGCCTTGCTGGCAATTCTGGTTTGGGAGACAGCCAGAGCTGCATCCCTGCCCCCATCTTAGTTGATGGGTACATACTGTGTACAAAGCCCTGAGGTCAAGTCTTTCCCAATTAAAAAAGTCCTTCTTTGGGGCTACAAAAAAGCTCAGTAGAACAGCACTTACTGCGCTTCCAAAGGACCATCACCAATGTCAGCCGGCTCACAACCACCTGTGACACCTGTTGTGCGTGAATAGGCTTCCGGCGCCACCCTTGGCCTTGCCCAGAATTGTATGCTGTGAGTCCTAAGTCAGTTCTCAGTAGTGTTGGCCAGCCCTCCTTGGTCTGCAGACATCTTCTTCCCTCTTGGACGCAGTCTGTAGCATCCAGGCATTTCCCCCGGTCAGCCTCTGTAACTCTCTAATTGGTTCTGCTTGTCTGGTCTCCAGATAATTGCTCATTAAAGCACTTATTTGTATCCTCTGTTCCAGTCTTCTGGGCATGTCCTTGTACACTGTATTTTATATCCCCTGTCGCTAGGCCTTCCCCATCATACTTGACTCTTGGGGACACACATTTAGGCCTAGTTACAGTGAGGCTTTGCCACTGGGAGCTTTCGGCTTTGGCAAGTACTTGCCTTTAGTAATGCCTTGTCAAAACAGCAAGATGGCAGACACTCACATAGCAGCACTCAGGGAAGCAGAGGCGGGCTGATCTCTGAGTTTGAGGCCAACCGCTACAAAGAGGTCTATATAGACACTGTAAAAAAAATCACAGAATGGATACTTGACATGCATATTTTTGCACTACATGCATGCCTAGTACATGCATAGGCAGAAAAGAGCATCATCCTGCAACTGTAGTTCCAGATAATTGTGAACCATGTGATTCGGGAGCTGAACCCTCATCCTCTGTATTAGCAACAAGTGTTAGTAACAACTGAGCCATCTCTAATCAGATGTTTTGGTAGGGGTAGTCATGCATTCCCCTCACCAGACAGTGGAGCTTTGTCTTGGCCAAGAGGGACAGCCTTTGAGGCAGCCACTGCAGGGCTGATTGACTGAAGAATTGGCCTTATTGCTTAATTCTTGTGCAAGAACACCCTTGTTTGTGGAAATGCTTTATACAGCCTGTGCCATACAACCATCTGCCTTGTTGTATGTGTGACCTTGACTCCCTGGTGAACTGTAGTCTGTGGACCTAGGGAAATGCCTGAAGCTGTTAATTAGGATAAGTCAAATGTGGGGTTCTTTTGGTTTGTTTTTTTCTATTTCTACCTCATTCTTCTCTTTGGGGCTGGGGGTGGAGCCAGTCTTACAAGCAGTGAGAACCTCCATTGCTGAGCTCTGTGCCCAGCCCCTTGGCCTCCTGACAGACTGGGTGTACATGATTGCCTGGCCCTCACCTTTCTGTGTCCCCCACAGAAACTGAATGTTGTGGAGCAAGAGAAGATTGACAACCTGATGATCGAGATGGACGGCACTGAAAATAAATGTGAGCAGCGCAGGGGGCCATTGAGTAGGAGGAGCGTGGTTCTCTGGACGGTCTCTTTGGTTTATAGTTCAGCAACTTGTGGAATGTCAGCCATATTCCGATGTTGGGGGCGCTATTTGCAGGGAGGACAGGCGGGTCCATTTCAGTAAGCCAGAAATGGCATTGTGACTTAATATGCGGCAGGCTGGAGGGGGAAAGACAGCTAAAAAATGGCCTCCATTCACCATTTTTATTCTATTTTAGCTAAATTTGGTGCAAATGCCATCCTGGGAGTGTCCCTGGCTGTCTGCAAAGCTGGTGCTGTGGAAAAGGGGGTGCCTCTTTACCGTCACATTGCTGACTTGGCTGGCAATCCAGATGTTATCCTGCCGGTCCCAGTGAGTAAATCGTTGGAGCTTGCTTGAGGGTGTCTTGTTTCTATAATATTTTCCAAATATTAATATAGCAGTGAAATATTCCAAGAAAAAAGCTCAGTTTCTAAATATAATCCATCATGGCAGGGAGGTCGGGTCAGCAGAGAGTCATCACAGTTTACCATCAGGAGCAGCAATGAAGCTGGGTGGTGGCACTCAGGCAGAGGCAGATGGAAGAGTTTGAGGCCAGCCTGGTCTACAGAGATTTCCAGGACAGACAGTCAGTGCTTCATACTGTGGCTCTGTCTGAAGGGGAAAAAGTGAGATGTGTCAAGTACTCTACTCATTCATCTCCACCATTCCCAAGCTCAGGGAATGATGTCACCCAAGTGGGCTAGTTCTTTTCATCAGTTAGCTTAGTCAAGACAGTATTGCCACAGACACGCAGGTACTAGTGAGCATTGCACAGCCATCCTGGTACTTTGGGCCAGGTGGTAGCTAGTTCTTATGCTACGGTGGGTGTCCCATGGCTTTCCTGAGCTGGTATCATAGCTCTTTGCTTCTCCCAGGCTTTCAATGTGATCAACGGTGGCTCTCATGCTGGCAACAAGCTGGCCATGCAGGAGTTCATGATCCTCCCAGTGGGGGCTTCCTCTTTCCGGGAGGCCATGCGCATTGGAGCTGAGGTTTACCACAACCTGAAGAATGTCATCAAGGAGAAGTATGGCAAGGACGCCACCAATGTGGGGGACGAGGGCGGATTTGCACCTAACATCCTAGAGAACAAGGAAGGTGAGAGCAATAAATAGTTTCCTTATAGCTGACATTTTGGGGGCAGGATCAAGACTGACAGGCTTTGGGAGGGAAGAGTTTTGGGTGTTTTCTTTTTAGTCTTATGGGATAGCTGGAGAAGGGCACTAGATACCCTAGAGATGGAATTAAAGATGGTACCATGCAGGTACTGCATTCTCTGGAACTGCACTTATGCACTGAACTGTCTCTCCGGCCAGCAGATTACTTTATTTGATCCCACTTTAATTTTGTATATGGGTATGCCCCGCATATATGGGCCACCTCACCTTCCTTCCCCCTTGGCATGAGGGATGGAGCTTGGCTTGTTAGACTCTTTGACCTGCGTAAATGGGTTTCATTGTGAATTAGCCTTCTAGCTGGTGGGGTCATTGACGGGTGGCAGGAGCCATATGTCTGCTCTTGGCAGCCTTGATTGAGATGGCCCTTGCTGAGGTTTCCCTCTTGGATCCCAGCCTCTGTTCTATTTAAAGCTAGTCCATCCTCGGGACAGCTGATCTCAGCCAGTCACTGTAACTGTATCTTGGCCAGCACAGCTGCACGGCACTAAATTCGGGATCACTGACCATGAGAAATTCGGGATCACTGACCATGAGAAGGGCTGTGTGGGGGTTTGTGTGACTGCCACTTTGTGGGCCCGATGTCCCTGACCAGTGGCTTTTTGACCCACAGCAGGAACAAAAGTACCTGACCCCAAACTCATGGCCAGGGCCGGGTAGTTTTGTTCTTTGTGACTTAATATTAGCAGTCATGTGAGGTCTTCTGTTCGTTACCTACCTTTGCCGTTTCCAGCACTGGAGCTGCTGAAGAACGCGATTGCAAAGGCCGGCTACACCGAGCAGGTTGTCATTGGCATGGATGTGGCTGCGTCTGAGTTCTTTAGGTCGGGCAAGTATGACCTGGACTTCAAGTCTCCTGATGACCCCAGCAGATACATCACACCTGACCAGCTGGCTGACCTGTACAAGTCCTTCATCCAGGACTATCCAGGTGAGTGTTCCCAGGCTGCTGGCCCCTTCTCTCCCTCTCCCAGCTGCGGTTTGCAGTTTACTCAGGGTTAACCCAAGACTCCAGCATTCCCCATTCCCCTCCTGCCCATTTCTTTTTTGGAGTCATGCTGACCTTGAACTTTAGTGGACAGGTTCATACTTCAGCTTCTTTCTAATTTTAGGAGACATTGCAGTGTACATCCTCAGTCAGAGCAGAGAGGTAGATCTGAGTCCACATAACAACTTCAAGTGCAGGCTAGCTGGTGCTATATATGAGGCACTGCCTCAAAAATTGCATTTCAAGATCATTGTATACATTATGTCATGATGCAGAGGTGAAGTAGGAAAATGGCAAGTTCAAGGCAACTTGATGCTGCACAGCCAGCCTCAAGTACAAAGACCCTGTCTCAGAGCCATTCTGGGCTGCATAGTGACAGGTTGTCTCAAGAATTTTGGAGCTAGGAATAAAACCCAGGGTCTCTCTCAGCCACTTACCTACAGTCCCAGCTCCCTCGTATGTCACAGCATTCAGGTGTGTGTATATTTTGGCAGGTAACTGGCTGGGCATGCAAATGCTCCCTTTTCAGAAGAAGTCGAGGGAGCTTGAGATGTATCTTGGCAGTTAAGAGAACTCTAGAGCAAGATGTGTGCCTGTGATCTTTCTGGCACTTAGGGTACTTGAGGCCAACAAAGAGAAAGCAAGCCCTTAGGCTCATGGGCGAAGGAGGAAAGGAAGAGTGGTGCCCTAGGACCAGCGCTCAGGCTCACTCTCGGCCGTTCTCCTTTCTTAGTGGTGTCCATTGAAGACCCCTTTGACCAGGACGACTGGGAAGCGTGGCGAAACTTCACCGCCACAGCAGGCATCCAGGTGGTTGGGGATGATCTCACGGTGACCAACCCTAAGCGCATAGCCAAGGCTGTGGGCGAGAAATCCTGCAACTGCCTCCTGCTCAAAGTGAACCAGATCGGCTCTGTGACCGAGTCTCTTAAGGCGTGAGTAGCCTGGGCAGGGGATTCTGGGACTGAGTCCCAGGCCACTCTTATGTGAGGGATGCAGCCATAAGCATTGGTTTCCTGATCTGCATTCCTTGTGGCTCAACTTGACTACATAGACACTGGTAACTTCAGTGTCTTAGGGGTCTGGAAGCCCCTCAGTGTGAGCATTAATAGATGAGAATACCCTCAGGCATGAAGACCATTCAACACAGGGTGAGTGGTCAGGTAGGGATCTGACTCTCCCTTCCCTCAGGTGTAAGCTGGCCCAGTCCAATGGCTGGGGCGTCATGGTGTCCCATCGCTCTGGGGAGACTGAGGACACTTTCATCGCTGACCTAGTGGTGGGACTGTGCACTGGGCAGGTAAGGGGTTCTGCCTGGGGGGGGGGGGGGGTGCTGTTTCAGCTACATGTGTGAAGGCTAGGCCTTTATTCATGTTCCCTGGAGCTTCTGCAGCGACGGCTGTTTCTTTGTTGTTCCAGATCAAGACGGGTGCCCCTTGCCGATCTGAGCGCCTGGCCAAGTACAACCAGCTCCTTAGGTAAAGACACTTGCTGGTAACTGGGAGAGAGGGTGTGCCTGTGCTGTTGGATTCTCAGAGTGAACACTAGTAGTTGTGAATGTGCCCAGAAGCAGGCATGGGCTGCACCGTGCTGCCATCTTGTGGTGGAAGGCAGAACAGGTCCGGCCACATGCAGAGCCGAAAGGGCTGCCTTTTCTGAACAGGACAGTTGGGTGTGACATCTTCCTGGGTAGTGCCATCACCTCACTATGGAGCTGAAAGCTGTATCCCACTCTAATTTGAAACTCATGGCAATCCCCCTGCTTCCACCTTCCATGTGCCTGATTATTAACAAAGGGTGTGAGCTACCACACCATCTACAGAGAGAGCTAACTGCTTTTTTCCCCCTCTTTGTTTGCCAAGAATTGAAGAAGAGCTGGGCAGCAAGGCCAAGTTTGCTGGCAGGTCCTTCAGGAACCCCCTGGCAAAGTAAAGCGTGGACTGGAGATCCTGGAGCCAGCAGCTGCTTAGATCCTCCCTGTCCCTGGTGTCATCAAGGCCAGTCCAGTACTTGTCCTTTCCATGTCACAGCTTCCTTAGACTCTGAAGTCACGCCTGACCACCTGGAACCCTGCTGGAAACCCCAGCTTTGTAATCATGTGATTGGTCTGAATCATTGTTCCTGTCACCTCACTTGCCAGCTAGTGTCTGGAGCCCTCGTGACTCCAGTGTAATCTCTAGAACTCCCCCCCCCCCCCATGGTTCTACATGCAAAATAAAAGCCGCAGTAACCATGAGAGCACTGCTCATGTGTGGGTAAGGCTGGATTCGAGTCTCATTTGTGACGCCTGGGCTGAGGCAGAGTGGGCCTGAGCTGTTACTCTGTCCCCTCCAGTGGACTGGTCCCTGGGTGGAGACACCTGCAACCCTCTTTAACAGTTAGGATTAAAAGGTGGTGTAAGTGCCACACAGTTGTGAGGGGGCATTGAGCTCAGGCACGCAGTTACTGACACAAGCTGAGCAATCAATGCTCTGAACCCAATGTGAGGAGGGGTCCTTGCATTTAAAAGAACTGGCCTGACCAGGTGGCTGGCGGCTGGGTTATGTAGGAGTAGGGCCAATAGGGGGTGGGCTGTGTTGGGTGAGAGCCTGGCAGCGTCCATGCAAATTCCCTCACCCACCCTAAGGCATGCCACAAGTGTCCCACGTTTCTGATGACAGGGAAGTTGTTTGCTGGATGGAGTACTTTTACAGCGTACACAAGCCTGGCTTCAGCCTTGAGTACTATAAAGAAAGGTGGCATTGTTAAATGTTTAACTGCCATGGGTTCTTAGTAATAGGTTAGTTTAGTCAGAGACCTTGGGCAAACTGCCCTTCAAATCCTCCTGTGCATTTTCCAGATAGCAGATTCACACCAGCTACCATGCAGCTATCCCACGCCCAGCCAGAAATAGCTTTGGGAGGCTGAGACCGGAGGGCTGCTGTAAGGTGACCTGAGGTCACTGAGGTGCTGCTTTGCTCCTCAAGGCAGCAAGTTTGTGAGCAGTGCAGTGGGATTTAGCTTCTTTAGGGGATGGTGTATCAGACTGGCTTAAAACTAGGCTGCCCTGCATGCCCAGCAATTTTTATTCATTACTATTTTAAATTGCGTGTATGTTTCCATCTAGTGATGGGCATGAAAGTTCAAGGACCCACAGAGCTCAGGTGAGGGTCCCTGTGGTCATCTGGAGTTTTAAGGTTATGTACTCTGGCTGGCGTGGGTTCGTCACTGAACCTGAGTCCTGTAGGAGCACAGGCACTTTAAGCCACTGAGCCATCCTCCCATCTCAGCACTAGGGGTTTTCCTGACGTTTTTTGATTGCCAGATAATGGCATTTATCACGTTAGGTTTACACACTTGTGTTTTGCTGTTGTGTGTGTCTGGTTCCCATGCAGGTCAGGAAAGGGCAGTGGGTCATTTAGAACTGTAACACAGTTGTGGGTGCTGGGAACACAACCCAGGTCCTCTGCATTGCCCTTGATGGCTGAGCCATCTCCAACCTTCATCCCCCCACTCTGGAGGTGAGGGCGACTATAAATAGCTTTTCTATTGAGCCTGGCTGTGAGCAAAAGCTGCTGAAAAAGCACCAGTAACACTTTGTTGCTTCTTTGCTTAATGTGTTTTTAATCCACTTTGTCACAAAACAAGCATTTTCTATCTGGTTTTAGCACATTCCTGGGCCTCTCTGGTTGTCTAACTTGGCCATGTGGGAGTCTCCTGTGGGTTCATTGCTCAGGCCTTATCCCAGAATCCTCTCTGACCTCTGGCAGAAAAGACTTCAGTCTTTGTTACAAAGCCCCCAAGGGCTAGAATGTCAAGCCTTCAAGGGTAAGGGGGAACAGTCAGGCCTTCATGAAAGCCCCTGGCCATGGAATTCCGTTCATGAATACAGCTGAGGCAGGAAGACAACAGCCAAGAAAGCCCGTGTTCTGGTGGTGGATTCTGAGCTGGGCCTATAGATGTGGCCAGTTCAGCACTCTTCCTGAGCAGCAGGGACCCCCTGCCAGCTTCCCCACTTCCCACCTCACCCCACTGCTCCTGCTTTCACAGACACTAACTGCAGTAGCTCACCAGCTTAGGCCGCCATTCAGAGTAAACAGTAATAAACAGAATAAATAGACTGAACAATCAGATACTGTATCCCATGTAAGGAAGAATGGTGCCTTTGGCTTTGCTGAACTGCACAGTGGCTTAGTGGCTCAGTACTGGCCCCCGCGTTCCTGTGACCACTGTACCCCTGTGTTTGTGGTGTGTGAGTATATGTGCTGTGGGGGTGAGGGTCTGTGTGTGTGTGTGTGTGTGTGTGTGCCTAAGTGACAACCAGCAGCTAGCTGCCATCCACATTGATTGCTGCAGATTTGAGGAGGGCACAGTGCTAGGGGTTAGAGCCAGGGTCTCTTCCTGTGATAGAAGTTCCATACTGCTCCACTCTCAGGCCTGTCTGGATTTTCAAAAATGAGACTGGGTGCCTAAGTCAGCAGAGTGCTGGGCTTGTTTGGGGAGTCCCCCCTCCTGTTTTCTGGGCAAACATGTCCCATGGATCAGTCCTTATTCCTCTGTCTGTTTTGTTGAGCCTGGTATCAGTGTGTCCATCTCTAGTGCCCATATTCTTCATGAAAGTTTCTGGGTTCTCTAGTACCTGGGGGCATTTTCCTGAACTCACTCCAGAGATGTGCCAGAAATAGTGAGGTGTTCTGTCTCAGCCCTGCCAGTGACAGAATACTCCTAACTTTTCGTTTTTCATTGTTTTGTTTTTGTTTTGGAACTCATTAAGTCACCCAGGCTGGCCTCAAACTCCCACAATCCTGCCTCAGCCTGGCTGGGATTCCAGGTGTTAACCCTGCTCTTTATCACTTACTTCTTTTTTCTTTCTTTTTTTTCTTTGTAAAAAAAAAATTTTTTTTTTTTTTATGTGTACGTGTGAGTACCTACATATATGTGTGCGCATGAGTTGCCTGCTGGGTGCCCTCGGAAGCAGGCACAGGATCTTCTGGAGCTGAGCTAAGGGCAGTTGTGTTCTGCCTGATGTGGGTGCTGAGAACCAAACCTGAGTCCTCAGAAAGGGCAGCAAGTGCTTTTTATTTTATTTTTCAGTGCAGCATGTGTGTGTGTGTGTGTGTGTGTATGTGTGTGTATACATGTATGCACGTGCTCGTGTGTTCTTTTTTTTTTTTTTTCCTCCCTCAGGAGCTTGGAAATGAACGAAAGTCCTTGTGTTTGGTAGGCAAGTGCTCCACTACGGAGCTAACTCTCCAAATGCTGGCCTTTCAAACAACAAAATTACAGTTAATTATTTAAGTTATTGTAATTATTACATTTATTATAATTATATTATAATTATTTAAGTTACAAAGTTAAATGATGTAATTTTATGTGTGGGTAGGGAGGAGTGTTCACGTGCCGTGGCGCAGGACAGTGTGTTGGAGTTGGCGCTCTCCTTCTACCATGTGGATCCCCGGGCTCAGACTCTGGCCCTGTGGCTTGGCAGAAGGTGCCTTTACCTGCAGAGCCCTCCCCCCAGCCCTCCCTCCGGCCCTCTGTAAGGCTTTTGCCCTGGTCCGCAGTGTACTGCAGACAGAGCGCTCCCCAGCCCTTTCTGTAAAGCTCTACTGCCAAGCACTCACAGGTTCTGGTGCTCCAGGGTTTCTTCCCACTGACAACTGACGCCTGGGGCCTGAGGTTGAGAGAGGCCCCTGACACGTCCTTGAGCTTTCCTACTTTCGTAGGTCCTGACTGTGGGGCAAGCACCACCTTCCTAGGCTTCTCCCTCTCAGCCCTCCAGGAGGCCGACCTGGCATTCAGGCTGCAGAATGGAAAGGCTTGCTAATCAGGACTGCTGTCCACGGGGGACAGGAATGATAGCAGACTCATTTGCATATGTGACCTAAGACAGTAATTAAACCCAGGCGCCCCAGGGGTGAGAAGCAAGCACATTAATTCAGGAGCAATTAAAAACCCTCTAGTGTCACCACGCACAGCAACCACTTCTGAGATGGTGGATGACAGTCACCTTCGGGCTCCCGCATTTGGCCACCAGACAGCAGCACATTTTTAAGAAGCACTAGCTCGGGGTTCAGGGAGGGACGGAAGCTCTGCTGGACCCTCAGCCCTTCTCCAGGCCCTGAAAGCCATTACTGGCTAAGCAAGGTCTGAATGCTTTTCCTTAACAGTGGCACAACACAGATAACAGCTGCTCTCTTCCTGTCTTCAGGTATATAATACAGCAGGGTTTAGTGAGTGCATCCCTAATGTTAACCATGTGTGCTAGGACCCTGGAGGCACAGGTTTGACTGTCCCTCCAAATGTTCTGTTGTGTCACAGTGGTGTTAGAAATGACCTGGAGGTGTTGACCCCTTGTCTGAACATGCCTGCCTGGCCTTTGCCGCTTTAGGAAACTCAACGTAAGTGGGCATTCTACCATCTTCCCAAACGTACATAGTACACAAACACTCGGCTCCAGGCAGCATGCTCCTCTGCCACTCGAGGCACATAGCCCCTCCCCTCCCCCCGCTTATTCTTCCATTCCAGGTGGTTTTATGTGCCTCAGAAGGCTTGGTCATATGCCAGAGGAAGTGTAAAGTCTCAAGGCAAAACCAGAAAGGGAATCTTTCCGTCTTGTTTGTGTGTTTCATTGGTCGGCTCTGTGAGGTCGTGTCTCATGCAGCCCATGCCAGCCTTAGACTCACTAACTAGCCTCATTCTCACACCACAGGCTTCCATTCAGTGTCGTGGAAGATGGGAGCCCTCGGCTTCCTGGCCCTGCCATTGTGCCTGCAGGAGTTAGAAGAGGGCATCAGAACCCTGGAACTGGAGCTACAAATAGCTGTGCACCACCATGCGGGTGCTTGTGGTTCCAGAGCCTGGGTCCTGCTGCTTCCCTTCCCTGGGTCCTGCTGCTTCCCTTCGGGGCTTCCAGATGCTGGACTTGAAGGAATGAAGCTTAGCCAGGCGGGTGGGTTCACAGGGTCTCAACCTGGCGGTGAGTACCTGAGGGGGAAAAAGCTTCTCCGCCGCAGCCCTTTCAGCTACAGCCCCTCCAGTGAGACAGCTTTCATTATTGGCTCCATAAGCCTTGGGGAGGTGGGTAGGGGTTTTCGGGTGACTGCATCATTGGACAGGGCTGAGTGCAGGGACCGCTTCGTTTGCACGGAGAGGAATTCCAGGTGTTAGCTGGACGTGTCCTTACGAGGAAATCTGAAGCCTGGTCACCAGGCTACGGGACGGCCTCAGGGGTGGGGGAGGTGGGGTGGTCGCAGGACTATGAGCAGCAGGGCGCACAGGCACAGACAGGGAGGGAGGATCCTTACTGCTGCCGGTGTCTAGATGAGAGTTCTGGGGGTCGGTCATGCCTTTACCTCATTTCTGCCGGTTCCCCACTTGCACGGTGCACATACCCCACACGTGCTGAGAACTGAACCCAGGTCCTCTGCAAAAGCAGCAAGTGCTCTTCAGCTCTGAGCCGTCTCTTCAACCCTCTTTTTGTTTTTTAAAGACAGGGTCCAGCTATGAAACCCAGGCTGGCCTCAGCGCACAATCTTCCTGCCCCCTTGTCTCAAGCGCTGAGACTGTGAGTGGCATCATGTGAGTGGTGAATTCAGCTTTGTCTCTTGAGTCACAATGATTTTTTTATAGGACAGGACACCATCAGATATCTAACACAAAAAAAATGTTTCCTCCATCCTGTAGGTTGTCCTTTTACTTTCTGAGGCTTTTGACTCACAGAATCACAGAATTATTAATTTTTTAAAGATTTATTTATTAATTATGTATACCTGCACACCAGAAGAGGGCACCAGATCTTATTATAGATGATGTATATCATCTCATGGTGTGAGCCACCATATGGTTGCTGGGAATTGAACTCAGGACCTTTGGAAGAGCAATCAGTGCTCTTAACCTCTGAGCCATCTCTCCAGCCCCAGAATTATTAATTTTGATGAATTCCAGGTTTTTTTCTTTAGTGATTTTGGTATCAAATTTAAGATACTTCTGGCTAGTCCATGGTCTTGAAGGTCCACATATGTATATATGTGATTGTATGTATATATGTATGTGTGTGTGTTTGTATGTATATGTATGTATGTATACGTGTGTATATGTTTACACTTGTATGTATATGAAAGTATGGAAGGGGAGAATGAGGCCCTGAAGCAGCCAGATGGTCTTCCCTGAGTTCAAAGCCTCAGTCACCTACTAATAGAGAGCCAAGACTCTCCTTCAAACGCTGAGGACTGGAGAGCCGATCAGAGCCTTTTGCTGATGCAGCTTCAGATCTTCTGTCATCCTCCTTCCAGAGGAATTGTCTGTCCAGGTTCCTCCGGCCTGGGCTCCATTTGACCACCAGGGGGTGCGGAGGAGCCGCCCCGGCTTCCTTGGCTGGGGCCTTTTGGCTAGCCTGCCCTGGAGCCTTTCCCAGCCCTGCTCTGTAGCCACAGAAGTTGGCACAGCTTCGCCATTCCTGGGATTGGACTGAGTCTATCCTTGGCTTGCTGGGGCTCCGAGCCGGGGTGAAGTCAACCCAAAGCTTGGAACAAAGCTCAGTGAGATGAATGGAGCCGTGTTTGGATAAAGGAAAATTCCTGGACAGCGTGTCCCTGTCAACACCTAGCCTTCCAGTGTTAGCACAGATGCGGTACAAGGCACTGTGCCACAGGACGCAAGGTGACACTTCTTTCTTGGCTCAGCATGATTCCTCAGCCAGTGGGGAAGCAGCTCCCAGCTACAGCTTCCCACCAGTCGCCAGCCGTCTTTTGCTGTCTGCCTTTCAAGAGAGCAGGGGAAGGCAAGGAAACCGCAGAAAGAGGAGGGCTCTGTGGATCCAGCTGCCCTGCCACCAAACTCTGCCAGTCCCTGAAGAAGCCAAACAGTCCAGGTGCTAAGCTGGGCCCTGAGTCTGCCCTCTAGTACAGCTGTGTTTGGGGTTGTCAGACAAGCGCCAGGAAAACAAACAGGGCTGGGCAGGGCCTTTCCTGGGACTGGCCTGGCTCTCAGGAGCTGAGCAGGACCGAAGCGGCCACGAGTCTACCTGCCTGCTTTAACCGGCCTGGTGGGCTCCAGGCCAAGACACTCATATGGAGGGAGGGCCTCTGTCGACCAAAACGGGAACAGAGAATTCTTACACCTACAGCCTAGATCTACAGCACCTGCTTGCAGAGTCATTCAGAGTCAGTCATGCCCAAGGAGGCGTGTATCGGAGCGAGACCTTCCTGAATGCTGGGATATGCCCCAGCCGTGGCTTCTGTGGTGCTGGGGGTGGCACCCAGGGCCTCATGCCTGCTGGACAAGCACGCTGGGTGCAAGCACTTTACCAACCGAGGTATATCCCTGCCCTGGGTCTGCTACAGTCTCCTACTCAGCAACCTCGCTCTGCCGGCCCCTGAAGAAGCCAAACAGGTGCTGAGCTGGGCCCTTTTTTAATGTATATGGCCGTCTGGATACCTGGCATGGGAGGGGCAGCCTGAGGTGGTCTCCCTCCTCTTTCCCTTTTTCACAGACACTGTTAACGAAAGAAAAAAAAATGAGCTGACAAAAATAAATTTGCTCAAGATACAAAATTTAGGAGATTTTACTTTTCCTGTCCATGGCTCCAGACTCCTTTGAGATGGCAGATGGATACTTCTGTTACACTTGTGTCTAATTTTCTCCTTCCTGGAAGGATGAAGAGCCCAGCAGGATGGCTGGAAATAGCACAGAAGGAACGAAGGGCCGTGTCCTGGGCCACTGTGTTTTCCACCTCACTGAAGCTGCTTTCGTTCAAGAGAGAAAATGGCTGCCGGCAGCGCCGCATCATTTATCTGCTCCCCCTGAGCTCTTCAGCGATCACGAGCCAGGCAAACACTCCTTCGCCGAGCTGCACCCTGAACGAACCCAGGGCCTGGGTTCTAAACATGACACAGCTTTCCAGAGCAGAGCACGGCTGAGAGTGGGGTGCTGCTGGCCTAGAAGCTCCCAGAAATATCCCGGTGATGTCCCCTGGGGCGTGAAGGACGTAGGCTCATGACAGCAGTGTCAGAAGAGGGTGTGGATTTGGGGTCTGCCTGGTTCATGGGTTTTACATGCAAGCGTGAATGCCCTCCTCATGGAGGCTCAGACCCAGGGGCAGGGATGTAACTCAGTTGGTAGAGTGCTGGCACCCAGTGTGCTTGTACCCAGCATGATTGCCCAGCATGCATGAACTCGGGGTGCCATCCCCAGCACCACAGAAGCCAGGACCGGGGGCTCATCCCAGCACTCAGTTAGACCACACACGGATACATACGGTGTTTGCAGCTTGCATGGGATGCATGAGACACTATCTAAAAATTAACTAATAAGTTAATTAACTTAATTAAAAGAAGGAAAAGAAACAGGAGGCAGAGGAACTGGTACTGGTACCCGAAGGGCTGTAGAGAAACAGGAGATAAATGGTGGCGTTATACGTTCTGTACCTGAACACTCGGTCTGTGTCTGTGCCCCTCAGATTGTGGGCCTGTGGGGCCATCTTTACAGCTTCCCATCTGTTGCCTCCCACCCTGCCTCCGCCCCCAGAGCCGTAAGCCCATGTGAGCAGGATGAAGTGGTGGCTTCCACCCTGACACACCAACGCGTGGGTCTCAGAGGCAGACGGTGAGTTCTGGGCGCACAGAGCAGCCGGGATGACTCACGCGCCTTCAGATCTTTGTAGGCAAAAGGCCTGTTCCTTGCCGGTTCCTCTTACCCATCTGCTGTGGGTTGGAGGCTGAGGGTGTCCTCCTCGGGTTCTAGTGCTGGGAGCTTGGGCCCAGTGTTTTGACATTGAGGTTGTGAGAACTTCAGGAGCTGGCTTGGTGGGTTAAGGCGCTCATCGCCAAGCTTGACAAACTGAGGTCTGTGAGTTCTGTTCCTGGCCCAGCATAGTGGAAGGAGAGAGCAGACCCCTCAAGTTGTCCTTTGACTTCCAGGTGTGAGTCTCTCTTCCCACAATCAATAAAATGTAATTAATTTTGGTTTGTTTTCGAGATAGGGTGCAATGGCCCTGGCTGTCCTGGACTCACTAGACCAGGCTGACCTGGAACTCATGGAGATTCTCTTCTCGCTGCCTCCCGAGGACTGGGATCAAAAAGGTCTGTGCCACCACTGCCCAGCCTGTAATTAAAATTTTTTAAATTAATTTGTTTATTATGTATACAGTGTTCTGCCTGCATGTAGGCCTGCAGGCCAGAAGAGGGCCTCATTATAGATGGTTATATATGTGGTTGCTGGGAATTGAACTCTGGACCTTTGGAAGAGTACCTAGTGCTCTTATCCTCTACGCCATCTCTCCAGGCCCCAATTTAAATTTTTTTTAAAGAGTAGGAGATGAGGAGTTCATTGGGAATGTGTGCAGGACAAGCAAAATTCCCAGCACTACCCTAACTCCCACCGCACACATTCGTTTCTGACACTATCCCCTGGAGATAACCAGTGTCAGATCCCACAGTTTGACAGGTTAGTCTCCCAGCAGCACCCTGTTTTAAGCCATCAGAAGCCCTGGGGCTCCAGAACCTCTAGGCAACCAGCTACAAATGGAAATTCCCAGTCTCCTCCATTCCCCCCTCAGGGTCATTCCTTAGAACATCTCCCAGAACTCCCGGAGAGCAAGCTTACGTCTCCTGGCTGGCCAGAAAGGGTCTTCATTATAAGGACAGAAATAGTAGTCAGATGAAGAGACTCACGTGAGTGAGGATCCTTGGGGCATCTCCAAATGTTTTCTTGTAGGGAAGCTGTCTGAAGCCTCCCTCCCCGCTGGCTCTGAGAATGGAGCTCAGGCCCTCATGAAAGCTAGGCAAGGTCTCCACCACTGGGCTACACCACAGCCTCAGAACTCTGTCCTTTCGGGTTTTGATGAAGACTTCAATGTATAGACATGAGCAACCCATGGACAACTGTATCGAGATGACTGGACACACCGTTAGATGTTTACACACTGGGTGGGGAAAGCCAGGAAGGCTGGCTGCCGAGGCGCTCCTTGTGGCCTCTGCAACAGTTCTTCCTCCATCGTGTGATGCAGAACCACACTAGAAGGGCATCTTAGGACCTCCTGTTGTCCAAGGTGGAGAGAGAATTTCTTCTCAGTTTCGTGGTGATGGTGATGTGTGTTTGATGGGTACCTGAACACAGTGCACGTATACCACAGGGCATGTTTGGGGAGGCTGTTCTTCCTCTGGGACTTCTGACGGTTGAGCTGCTGCGGTTGTCAGGCTTCATTTGCTGAGCTCTGCGATTCACATGAGTGCCTGGCACCTGAGGAGGCCAGAAAGGGTGTCAGATCCCCTAGAACATGAGTTACGGATAGTGTGAACTACCATGTGGGTGCTGGGAATTGAACCTGTGTCCTCTACAAGAGCAGCCAGTGCTCTTAACCACTAAGCCAGCTCTCCAGACCCCTGGGAATTTCTTTATAGGCAGCTTTAAGACGAAAAGGTGGGGCAAAATTATAACCTGCCTTGAGGAAGAGAAGCTCCATCTCGGCCTTGACAGTTCCAGCCTTTCATTTCAGGCTTAACCAGGATCTTGCACTGCACGTGCGCCAAACACGCTCTTCTGCTGGGGTGCACTCCAGTCCCCGACTGACATTTGCGGGTTAATCGGTCTGCTGTGTGCGCATATCTTCATTGACCATACTGCAATACTGGCCTAAAATAACTCCAGAGGACTCACTGCAGCCTCTTCTCAGGAATGGCAGTCTACCTAGTAACCTCAAAGGAATGTCATTAGGCTAAAACGTGCAGTGCAAAGCATTCTGGGGGCACATGCTGAACGCCACGTGATACTCCTCTCCCAGAAGAAACATAGAGGAAGGGAATAAATATTTGTATGATCGGCTAATTATTAGCGACAGCTTTGATGTTCTGATCCTTTGTTGGCAAGTGGAATTTTGAGTTCAGATGTGAACAAAGGAATCACTTTGCTCCTTTTAATGAGTGCCAAAAAACCCAACTTGTGTTCCTCTGCAAGGAACTGATTGTCAAGGGGCTATTGGATGATTCTCAATGGCTGGCTAGCCTGTCCCCCGTGCATTTTCTAGCCCAGGGAACTCTAAGCAATTGAGTTTAATCTTTAGGGCTAGTTATTGCCTTTGTGTGAGGCCCTTTAGAAGACAAACTCTGACTTACTTTAGAAACAAAATACTTTATTATGAAAATATACGATCCCTCTCTGTGTCTGTGAGTGCACAGAGGCCAGGAGAAAGGCGTTGGGTTTCCTGCCCTGTCCCTCTCCCATCTTATTCTCCTGAGACAGGGCTTATCTTTGAATTTAGAGCTAGGTAGGAGCCAGCAAGCCCCAGCCATCCTTCAGTCTTGGCCCCTACCACAGCACTAGGATTAAAGACCTGCACAGCCACACCCAGCTTTTGGCATAAGGGCCAGGGATTTGAACCTTAACTACTGAGCCATCTCCTCAGCACTTCCCAGGGTTTGGTTGCTTGTTTTGTTTTTTCTTGAAACAAAGTCTCTTGCAGCCCTCGCTGGCTCCAACTTGCTATGTATTTAAGGACGTCCTGGAACTGCCGATCTTTCTTCATTCACCTTCCAGGACTGCAGGCCTCTGTTATCGCACCTGCTTTAATGGGTGCTGGAAGCCAAAATCCAGGCTTTTTATGCACTGGGCAGGTACTCTACCAACTGAGCTACAGCCCGAGTCCCAAAAAGGAATTATTTAAGGTTTGTTTCAGCTTTTCTTTTTCTCTCTTTTCTTTTTTGGTTTTTCAATACAGGACTTCTCTGTGTAGCCCTGGCTGTCCTGGAACTCACTCTGGGTAGATCACATAGATATACCTGCCTCTGCCTCCCAAGAGCTGGGGTAAAGGGTGTGTCACCATGGCCGGCTTGTTTCCCTTTTTCATTTGGAGGGCTGGGGTGTAGTTGTTAAGAGTGCTTGCCCAGCACGCCTGAGATCTTGGCTTCAGTCACTAACAGAGTTAAGCTGAGTGTGAGGGTGTAGTCCTGTACTCCCAGCACTCAGAATGTAGAGTCAGGAGGATCAGAAGTTCAAGGTTATCCTCAACTACATAGTCCAGCCTTGGCTACATGAAATTCTGTCAAAAAAAATTGTCAAATTAATTGTAAATTAGCCTGGTTAAGAATCAGCCAAATGATCCTGTGAAGACTGTAACCTTTAGCTAAGTGCTGTTAAATAATGAACTGTGAAATATAGATGAGCTTAATGCATGGGTACAGAATGATCACAGAGGACAGGCTTAATAGTCTTGGCATGCATCAGAAAACATAACTTCTGTGACACTAGGAAGAGACTACTTTGGACAGAGACCAAAATAATTTAATTAAATTGCCATATTTTACCAGATAAATACCAAGAGTGAGGTGTGTGTTATTGCTATTGGCTATAAACAGAACACAGAAGTAAGGGTCTGGGGTGGGGACAGGCAATTAAGCCCCACTGTGGGTGGGATGGAGGCCTTCAGAGGTCATTAGCAGTTTCAGTATCTATGAACCAGAAGGTGAACAAATGCACTCTTTGGAAGACATATTTCCTCCCCCAGAAATGGCCGCAAGCGTCTTTTGTGGCGTATACCAAAATAAGTGATGAAAGCCAACAGTTGTTCCGTTGGAGTTATTTTTTTAATTGTTCTTTATGCTGTATATTTTTAGTGCTTAGATGAGAAATCAGTATTAATTTTCATTACTCAGAACCCAACAAATATATGGCTTTGGAAAGTACGACTAATGAGAACAAACACAGGAAGACAGAGAAATGAGACACTCAGCTATCAAGACATTAAGCTTAAGGCAACTGGGAAGAAGACCAGACTTTAGTTTTTGGAATACGGTGACGCATGCTTGCAGGCTCAGAGCTGTGATAGTAGAGACAGGAAGGTAAAGTGTTCAAGTCCACCCTGTTGTGTGATGTTAGGCTCATCTGCACTTACAACTATCTTTGGCCAAGTGGGAACTGACAAGGCCAGATTTTGGACATGTCTGCCACACCTAGGGGAAAGGGGTTGATTGCTCTTTTCTCCTCAAATGTAGGCCACATTCTTACTTTTCTCATACTTATTTATTTATGGCAGGTGGGGAGATGTCGTGTGTGCCTCCGAGAACAACATGCAAGTCAGCTCTCTCTTTCTCCTGTGTTAGTCCTGGGGATCAAACTCACATCCTCACCGCTGTCTTATTGCAAATGGCCCCCACCCCATAGACTCAGAGATTCATAGGGAGGGGTGATGGAGGTGTGGCTTTGTTAGAGGGGGTGTGGCCTTGTTGGAGGAGGCGTGTCAGTAAGGGGTGAGCTTTGAGGTTTGAGAAGGCCAATGTCTCACCCTCTCTTCTGGCTGCCTGTGGATCTAGATGTAGAACCCTCGGCTACCTTTCCAGCACCATGTCTGCCTGCGTGCCACCATGCTTTCCACATGATGGCGATGGACTAAACTTCAGAACTGTAAGCCAACTCCAATGAAATGTTTTCCTATTTAAGAATTTCTGTGGGGGCTGGAGAGCAGCAGCTGCTCTTCCAGAGGTCCTGAGTTCAATTCCCAGCAATCACATGGTGGCTCACAACTACCTAGAATGCGATCTGGTGCCCTCTTCTGGCGTACCGGCCCACATGCAAGCAGCATACTGTATGCATAATAATAAATAAATAAATCTTTTTTTTTTTTTAAGAGTTTCTGTGGAGCCAGGCGGGGTGACACAGGCCTTTAGCCCCAGCACTGGGAGGTAGGCGGGTAGATCTCTGAGTTTGAGGTCAGCCTGGTCTACAGATCAAGTTCCCGGACAGTACAGTGGTGGGGGTCGGGTAAGAAACCCTAAGTGAGATCCTCACTCTCGGCACCAAACACCTTTACCCACAGCACGCGTAGGTCACGTTCCCTCACACTGCGGACCTGTGAAGAGCCCCAGCTGTCTAGATTCAGAGGCGGGCAGCTTGCCTTCCCTGCCCCCATGCTTTCATCCCGAGGCTCTGTGATTCTAGGCCCCACCACAAACCCGCTCAGGAAGTCAGGGCTTGGGCTAGGCTCCCCCGAAAGGGCCACTTCCCACTGTGCAGCCTAATTTGGATCCACAGTCAGTTCTTCCAGTGAGACCTTTTTTTTTTTTGAGGGCTAGAAGATCAAAACGAATTTCAAAGGAGCACTCAGACATTTCTTCCTTTTCCCCTCTCGTCCCGCATGACTGTACCCTGGAATTTTCCGGAGTCCGCAGGCTCTGCTCGACGAGCTGGCGGACTGTGTGCGTCCTCTCCTCAAACCCTGCTCTTGACCTTTGAGTGTGCCTTGTAATCTTGTGTTGAAAGCTAGACATGGAATGGGACAAGGACTGTGGTGGGTTGGCCTGAGGACTGCGCTGCCGAGTGTGGGGGCCGGCGGCGCGCTGTTCACTGTCCTGTAATCAGGGCTTCCTCTTGCAGCAGGCCTGTAGCTTGGGCTGCGACTTTCCTATGCACCTCTCAGAACTTTCTCCAGGTTAGTGAGGCATCAGGGAAATCATCTCTTTAAAAACAACAACACTTGATTTCTGGGAATCGGAGAGATGGCTCCGCTCTTGCTGAGGGCCTGGGTTTTACATCTGACCCTTCCATGGCAGCTCGCAACATCTGTAACTCCCGTTCTGGCCTCCAGGCCCTCCCGGGGCTGGGGCTGTAGGCTTGGCCGGAGTTCCACAGATCCTAGAACTCAAAACGAAAACCTGTTGTTACTGAGCCTCAGGCTTGCCGGCAGTTTTTTTCTGACCCAGGCTGGGTCCAGTGTCCCTGTGCAAGTAGGCTGTGAGCCTACTGCCCTGTCACCTTTCCCAGCTTTGGCTGAGCCTGGACTCTCTCTTCTCTGGTAGACCCAAGACAAGTTGTTAAATTTCAATTTGTTTTCCTGTTTGGGGGAATTATTTTTCAACTCCTTGCATGCCACAACAGAAACAGGAAGTGGATACAGGGGAATTAAACTCCACTGGTTTTGCCTTCTGGGGGCTTTGCTTTCTGTACTACAGTTATTAATCAACTGTCCTGCTTGATGGTTGTTTTTTTGTTGTTGTTGTTTTGCTTTGTCAACTTGACACAACCTCTGCTTGCTAAGTTCATCTAGAGGGACTATCCATTGAGAAAATGCCTCCATCTGATTTAGGCAAGTCTGTGGGGCATTTTTTGTTTGTTTGTTTGTTTGTTTGTTTGTTTGTTTTTGAAATAGGGTTTCTCTGTCCTGGACTCCCCTCCTAGACTAGGCTGGCCTTGAACACACAGAGAACCACCTGCCTCTGCCTCCTGAGTGCTGGGATTACAGGAGTGATGTGGGAGGGCCCCGCCCCGCCCACTGTGGGTGGTGCCAGCCTTGGACAGGTTTCTTGGGTTGTTTAGAAAGCAAGCTGAGCAAGGCCTGGGGAGCAAGCCGGTAAGCAGGGCTCTTCCATGGCTTCTGCTTCAGCACCCACATGGTGGCTCACAGCCGCCTGAAACTCCTCTTCCGGCCTCTGCAGGCACTGCACACGTGGTCAACGCACATACACGTGGTGGTGGTTTGACTAAGAATGGCCCCGGGGGCTCATCGATTTGAAGGCTAGGTCACCAGGGAGTAGCACTATTAGGAGGCGTGGCCTTGTTGGAGGAAGTGTGTCGTCACCGTGGGGGTGGGCTGCGAGGTCTCCTAGGCTTAAGCTCCGCCCCGTGTGGAATTTTACTCCTCTCTTCACTGCCTGCAGATTAGCATGTAGAACCCTCTGCTCCAGCAGCATATCTGCCTGAACGCCTTCATGCTTCTTGCCGTGATGATAATGGATTAAACCTCTGAACCTGTAAGCCAGCCATAATTAAACCTTTTCTTTTAGAACCTTGGTCATGGTGTCTCTTCACAGCAATAGAACACTGACTAGGACAAACATGAAGTAAAGAAATTGTAATGGAAGTTTTGGTTTCTCTGTAAACTCAGTATGTAAATATGTTTTTGTTTTAATCCCAGGATGTTAGTTGGGCTGTAGTCTGTTCGCAGCTGTTAATTGTCTGCTGGGGGGTGTGGCTTTTGAGGCACGAAGAGGGGCAGAGAGAAGCGTGGTCTAGGACTCAGGATGTAAAAGAGAGCCGGAACGGTAGTGTGGTGTTGGTGTGTGGCATGGAGCAGTTTGGAGAGACTGGAGAGATGGACGGTGTGGCCGTTTGGAGCAGAGAGATGGAGAGAAACACTTTGGAGCGCAGAGACTTGGAGGAGACTGCTGGCTGCGTCTGCTTTTATTGGAGTTTGGTATAGCCCCACTGACCCTACACAGCCAGGAGAAGTAAAGGGACCCTCTCTCCCTTCTAGCCTTCTCTCCTACATAGGGCTGGGAGGTTGGAAGGGAGGTTGAGGCCTAAACACCCCAAATAAAGTAGAGTTTTAAAAATGAGCACTACAACAAATCTTTTAAAAATGTTTTCCTAGGGCCAGAGAGATGGCCTAGTGGTTGAAAACACTTGTTCTTCCAAAGAACCAAGATTTGGTTCTCAGCACTTACTTCAGGCAGCTCACAATTGTCTGTAACACCAACATCTCTGGCCTCAGCAGACTCTTGTATTCACACACACCTACACATAATTTAAAAATAATAAAAACAATTGGGTGGAGGTGGCACATGCCTGTAGTCCCAGCACTCAGGAGGCAAAGGCAGGCGGATCTCTAAGAGGCCAGCCTCGTCTACAGAGTGAATTCTACTAGTTCTACACAGAGAAACCCTGTCTTCAAAAACCAAAATAAAAATAAAAGTAAACCTTTAAAGACATTTTTTCTCTGCTGAGAGTGATGACACAGGCTTTAATTCTCACACTCAAGAGGCAGGAGCTGGAAAATCATGCATGAGTCCAAGGTCATCCTTGGCTTCATAATGAATTTGAGGCTATCTGGGGCTACCTGAGACCTTGTCTCAAAATATTGCTGTGAGGTATACACTAGAGAAGACTATGCAGACGTTGGTTCAAGCTTACAGAAAGTCTTTATTCGCAGGCTGGCAAACTACACTGGGTGTTCAAAACCCATGTACAGTCTGAAGACTCTCTCAGGGTGGGCTTTTAAGCACAAAACACACATCCTGGTTAACAAGCCTCAGCTGGCAAGAACAGTTAGCCAGAAGCAGAGCTATAGAGGACAAAGGCAAGCTTAGCACATTCAGGGACTCTCCCAGAACTATGGACTTCGATGGATTAGGTCTTTGTTCTCCTGCTGCCAGGTGTGGCTGCCTATGTGCAGGGTCCCAAGGCCTGAATGGTCCTTCCATCATGGCGCCAGTTGTGCTAAGGTCTGGGGAGGCTATTACAACATAAAAACAGACAAATAAAGAAAGAAATAATATATAAAGTTACCTTCCTTAAAATGTGAGCATGGGCATGTACACCAAAATCAAGAGAAGGTTTCCAGACTGGCCCGTGAGCTGGCTCTGTTGGCACAGCTCTTGCCATGAAATCTGTGCCACAGCAAGCTCCCAGAGAACCAAGCCCGAAATGCTGTCCTCTGAACTCCACACGGGAGCTGTGCTCTTTGCACGGATGTGCACTCCACAGTGATAATAAGCGCTCTTTTTTCAGGGAGAGAAAGAGAAGGCTTGAGAATAAGACCCATCTTATTTGTATTCTAATGGGAGTGAGCCAACAGAGAGAGAAAAAAGGGGGGAAAACTGCTGGTGCCTGGAGAGGGAGGGTTTCCGAGCCATGTCCTTGAGTAATGAGAGGGGATGGGATCAAATGAACAAGCAGAGGGCTGGGTTCTGATGGAGCACGGATGATTCATCCCTAATTGCAGGCAGGAAGCCAGAATGTGGATTTAGAGGAGGATGGATGGGTGGGGGCTGAAGGAGTCTGCAATTTCTCTGCTGATTGCGTCAATATTCACAATGAACTTGGAAAGAAATCCATCAACTGAGAGTGAGAGTGAACAGGGGGAAGTGTTGGGAGGGTTGAGCGGAAAGCAGAGGTTGTGAAATGACTGGCTGGAAAATTAGGAAAGAGATTAGCCTGGATAAGTGCTGTGTGATTGCCAGGGGGCATGGCGAGCCCACTTGAGGTTTGCGGTCATGTGTTTGAAAGTGAAAGTGGCCAGCCTCATTTGGGTGACAGGTGCAGGTGCCCTCGAGTAGCAGTTGGAATTATCCTCAAGGCTGTGGTTTTGCACAGGGGAGTGTCAAGAGGAGGACATTGCTGAAGGCACAGACAAGGGAAAGAGCACTGGGGCCAACCACAGGATGGAAACGGGCCTGTGGGTGGGAGGACATCCATTACAGTGTCATGAGTGTAGGACTGATTCAGGTTTGTTTTAGGAGATGAGAATCCGACTCTGAGGAAAAAACCTGAGCAGGCGTGCAGCATGCCTAGAGCACAGCATATCCAAGGCCGGGCCGGGGTGCATGAGACCTTGTTGTAAAAGGAGAGAAGGACAGAGAGACTGCTCAGTGGGCAAAGGCCTGTGCCCCAAGTTTGTTCTCTAGAATCAACATGGTAGAAGGAAGGAACCAACTCCCACAAGTTGTCCTGTGCTCCTCTCTAGTGTGTTATGGTCTGGAGGCTAACAATAAGCAAGCATGTCACATGCACACAAAATAAATAGATAAATGCCAAATATAAACCTATCTTTTATTCGTCAGATGTAATTGTATTCTTGGAGGCTCACTGCGTCTGTCTGCTAATGTAAGCCTGGTCCTGGAAGCTTCTAGGCCCAGAATGTTTTCTGCCTCTGAGACTTACTGCTGAATAAGCTCACCCTTTCTAGCTCTTTCTGAACTTTGGCTGGCTGGTTCAACTCAGCTGTTCTGGTTCAAACTCTGCTCCAAGCTGACTGATTCAAACTGGCTTCTCTCAGCTTCTGACTGAATTGCTCTTCTTGGCCTCAAAGTGACTCTAGCAATATGTTCTAATCTTCTGACTCCTCTCTGGCTCCTTCAATCCTTTCTCCCACTCTTCCATAAGATTGTTTGGCTGTGGGTCTCTGCATTTGTTTCCATCAGTTGCTGGGTGAAGCCTCTCAGATGACAGTTATGCTAGGCTCCTGTCTGGAAGTATAGCAGAGTATCATTAATAATGTCAGGGGTGGGCTCCCTTTCATGGCCTGAGTCTCAAGCTAGTCCAGTCATTGGTTGGGCATTTCCGCAGTTTCTGCTCCATGTTTACTTCCTGCACATCTCGTAGGCAGGAAAAACTGTGGGTCGAAGGTTTTGTGGCTTGGTTACATCCCAGTCCCTCCATTCTTTCCTGGTTACAGGAGATGGCTGTTTCAGGTTCCATATCCCCTGTTGCCAGGGTCACTCTCCTAGTCTCCTAGAATCTCTCTCTCATTCTCTTTCTCTCTCTCTCTTTTAAATATTTATTCTCTTTTAATTAATTAATTTATGTATACGAGTGCTCTATCTGCATGCCAGAAGAGGGCATCAGATCCCAGGATAGATGGTTGTGAGCTACCATATAATTGCTGAGAATTGAACTCAGGACAATTGACTCTTGGAAGAGCAGACAATGCTCTTAACCACTGAGTCATCTCTCCATCTCTCAAACCTCTGTCCTTAATAAATGTCCCTATCTCAATATTCATACAGCAATGGAAAAAGGAATTATCTCGCCCCACCCTGACCCTCCAGGAAAGCTACCCAGACTCTCTCTGTAGTAGCCGTTGTCCTGAAACAGTTTGGCATGTATGACAGTCTTCAGTGACCAGGACAGGGCTGGTTGGTTTCTCCCTCTCAGGAATTTTAACTAGGAAATGCTCTAGTCATGAGGCATTTGGCAGAAGCCACTAAGCTGAGAAACCACAAGCTACAGGAAAACCAGAGAGGCCAAGGGAGGCCACATGAAAGGTACAGTTCTGAGGAAGTTGAAGCCATGAGAAAGCTGGGACTGTGAGTTTAGGAGAGCCGCCTGAAGAAGGGACCGCCCCAGGGAAGATGAGTTAGCTGTTAACAGGGAGTGGGCTGCTCTCCTGCCCTTCCTGAGCCACAGCTCCGAGTCTCTTCTCTTCCTGAGGTCAGGGTGCAGCTTCGTTGGGCTCCACACGGGAAGACGGGAATTATAAATCTGTTACTTGAGATGTGGATTTCCTTTTTCATGCTTTTTGTTTTGGGTGGAGGCTGCATGTGTGCCAGGGTGCATGAGTGGAGGGCAGAGGGTAACACACGTGAGAGTTGGCTCTTTCCTCCTCCCTGTGGGTCCCAGGAATGGAGTTCAGGTCATTCAGTTTGATGGTAAGCTGAATGTGCCATCTTACCAGTCCTCTCTTCCCTTGAAAAAGTTGTCCTTTATCTTATTTCTTTTTTTCCCTTTTTTCTTTTCTTCTTTCTCTCTCTCTCTCTTTTTTTTTTTTTTTTTTGAGACAGGGTTTCTCTGTGTAGCCCTGGCTGTCCTGATTCACTTTGTAGACCAGGCTGGCCTCAAACTCAGAGATCAGCTTGCCTCTGTTGGGATTAAAAGCGTGTGCCACCAAGCCCAGCTCCCTTTTATTTCACTTAAAATTTTATAGTGTCTGAAGAAATGGCTCAGCAGTTGAGAGTATGTATTGCTCTTTCAGAGGACACAGTGTTTCATTCCTAGGTTGATTCCATGTTGGGTGGCTCACCACTGCCAGTAGCCCCAGCTCTGGGAGACCCTAAGGCCTGCATCTGTGCTCCAAAGAGACCTGCACACGCATGTGCATGTTTGGAGGCAGTTTTCTGGGTCCAATCATCTTAGGAACGAGCTCCATCTTGATGGCAGGGTCAAAACTGAGTTCATATTCCCAGGCCCCAGAACCCAACTCCTAACCTGCTTCTTCAGGCATTTTAGTGTTTGTCTGTTAACTAGTAAAGGATGTAAAGACAGAAGCTGCCATTATCCCTTATCTAAACTAAGGCTCACAAGTTGTAAATGTGTTTGTTGCCTGTCTTGATTTAAAGTTTGCCCACTCCTTTGTATCCTTATCATTCTAAATTCCAGGCCGAATTCCAAGGGAGGATGTGAATGCAAAAAGCTCAGTCCTGAAACCAGGTGACCTGGAAAAGCCAGTCGCTCACATTTGCTTCCTTGCTCAACCCCTTGTGTCAAAATATGTTGATAAATACAACAGCCCAGATCCCGAACTGGCTGCCTCTCTGTGCCTGAAGAAAAAGCTTGCATTTTAAGCTTCTGTCTTTGAAGTTAGTTTTCTCAGCCTCCACCCCAAACCCAACATACATACTCACACGTAGATACAGATGCATATTTATACTTAAAACTAGATTAAAAATGTATTATTACAGAGCCACGTGGGGTGGCTCACGCCTCTAATCACAGCACTACAGTATAGAGGCTGGTGAATCTCTGATTTTGAGGCCAGCCTGGTGTCTACAAAGTGAGTTCCGGGACCGCCAGGACTAAAACAGAGAAACCCCCCTCCCCTCTTGAAAAGCCAATAACTAACTAACCAACTAACTGTGCTATTACCTTTATTTATTTATTTATTTATTTGAGGGCTGTGCCCGTCCGTGCCCGTCCGTGCCCATGACAGCCGGAGGACAGCTTGCGGCAGTCGGTTCCTGACTTTGGCCACGTGCATGCAGGGAGTCAAACTCAGCTGTCAAGCCTGGGGGCAAGCATCTTTTACTTGCTGAGCTGTCTAGGTGGCTCCTCCTTCCCTTATTGCAGATCGGCTGGCTTTGAACCTACAGAGATCTACCTACCTCATACTGGGATTAAAAGCACACGCCACCATTCCCAGTCAAAAATACATCTTAAGAATTTTTATTAGTGACCAGGAAAGTGTGGCAGCATGTGTGCCCGGAGTGTGTGGAGATCGGGGATAACTCTGTTCTCTTCTTTCATCTTAAGGTAGGTTCTGTGGATTGAATTCAGGTTGGCAGGCTTAAGCAGCAAGCACCTTAACTACCTGCTGAGGCATCTTGCTGGCAGTATTTATTTATTTTGAGTTAGGGTCTTATGGAGCCCAGGCTGGCCAGGAGTTCTCTGTGTAGCTGAGGATGTCCTTGAACTGCTGACCCTCTTGTCTCCACCTCCACTGTGGTGTACCACCATGCCGGGTACAGGGTTCTGGGGATTGAGCTCAGGGCTTTGTGGGTGTTAGGTGAGCTCTTTCCGGGTTGACCTATGGGCTTTGGCAAATGTATAGTGACACGTGTCTACCTTACTTATTATTTTGTTTAATTAAAAAAGTATTCCCTGTGTCTTGATGTCTGCCTGCACGTGTGCCTGTGCGCCACTTGCATGCCTGGCTTTCAAAGGAGCTCAGAAGAGGGCGTGCAGGCACTTGGAACATGCGTTACAGATGGCTAAGGATGGCCACGTGGGTGCCCAGGAGCCTCATCTCTCTAGCTTCTCTATCTAACTTTACAATATCATTTAAAAATACTTGTTTTTACCCCTAAAAATCCCCACTGCTCTACCTAGTCACCCTTTCTTTCTTTCTTTCTTTCTTTCTTTCTTTCTTTCTTTCTTTCTTTCTTTCTTTCTTTCTTTCTTTCTCTTTCTTTCTTTCTTTCTTTCTTTCTTTCTTTCTTTCTTTCTTTCTTTCTTTCTGTCTGTCTTTTCTAGAAGTTGCTTCCCACAGCTTCCTGCAATGTTAGACAATTCAAATCCAAGAGTCTCTTTTATTCACTGTTATGTCTTAAACTTTCTCTGTGCCTTCATGTGACTTGATGGTTCATTCTGTTGAATATTGAATTCAATTCAGTTCAATACTCAATTGAATGACTATCACAGCTGACGTCTTTCCCTATTGAAGGGCATCTAGGTTGCTTTCAAATTAAACAGCCCTCTTCCTTGTTTTTTGAGACAAGATCTTGCTATGTAGTAGGCTTGGCTGGCCTGGAATTCACTATCTAGACCAGGTTGGCCTTGACAGACTGCATCTGTCTCCAAATATTGAAATTAAAGACCTTCACCATCACACCGGCCAAATTGCTGCCTCTTCCTCCTCTTCCTACTTTTCCTTCTCTTCCTTTTTAAAACTGGTATTGGGAATGAACAAAGGGCCTCTCATATGTCATATGCCATTTTCTTTCTTACTTACTTTCTTTTTATGTTTTTTTGAGACAGGATTTCTCTGTGTTGCCATGGTTATCCTGTAACTCCCTCTGTAGACCAGACTGGCCTTGAACTCACAGAGATCTACCTGCCTCAGCCTCCCAAGTGCTGGGATTAACGGTGTGCGCCCGCCACTGCCTGGCTCTAGGCCAACATTCTACAAATGAGCTATATGTTTCCCCTTTTATAATAAAATAAAGTTTTATTATAAAACTTTATTTTATTATAAAAGTAAGTTGCAAAAAAAAAAAAAAAATAGAAATCACACACCAGGGCTGGAGAGATGGCTCAGAGGTTAAGAGCACTGTCTGCTCTTCCAGAGGTCCTGAGTTCAATTCCCTGAGATCTGGTGTCCTTTTCTGGTGTGAAGTTGTTCGTGCAGAGAGAATATTGTATACATAATAAATAAATCTTTAAAAAAAAAATCACACACCAAAGTCTATAGCCTTTTTTTTTTTTTTTTTTTTTTCTTTTTAATGATTTAAAAACAGTGGGGCTAGCAAGATGGCTCACTGATAAGGCATTTGCTACCAAGGATGAGGATTTGAGTGATGTCCCGGAGATGCAAATAGTAGAAAGTGAGAACTCACTCCTGAAAGTTGTCATTTTCACCCCAAGCACTTGTGCCCATCCCCAAGATAAGTCAATAAAAATGTGCCAGACATGGTGGTTGGCACACACACACCTTTTAATTACAGCACTTGGGAGGCAGAGGCAGGCAGATCCCTACGAGTTTGAGGTCACCCTGATTTACATAGAAAGTGCCAGGATATCCAGAGTTGCATGTGTGACCCTGTCTCAAACAGACAGACAGCGAGTGACAGAGTGACTGTGGAGCTCACTCCAGTCCTATGTGACCTGGTGTTTTCTTTTGCCCCCTCTGACATCAGACACACAAATGGGACAGAGACACACATGTAGGCCAAACACCTACACACATAAAACAAATACAATTAAAACAGTTTTGTTTTGTTTTTTTTTTCCCAGAGCTGAGGACCGAACCCAGGGCCTTGCGTTTAGCTAGGCAAGTGCTCTACCACTGAGCTAAATCCCCAATCCCAAAACAGTTTTTAAAACTGAATGTTTGAGCCAGGAGTGATGGCACTTGCCTGTAGTTCCATCACTCAGGGAAGCAGAGGCAGGTGGATCGCTGTGAGTTCTAGGCCAGCCTGGTCTACAGAGTTAGCCCAGGACAGCTAAGGCTAAACAGAGAAACCCTGTCTCAAACCAAAAACAAAGCAAAAAATAAAAATAAAATAAAATAAAATAAAATAAATAAAAAGCTGAATGTTTGGCTGAGGGCTCAATATTGAAGCATTTGCCTAGCATGTATGGGTCTCTGAGCTCATGCACACGCACACACACACTAATGTAGCAGAATTGTTCCTGAGACTGAGTGGGACGAAGGAGAATGACCTGGCCGTGACCAGCCCGGATATTCGCTTGCTTGCCTGGCAGAGCTCTTTTGGTGCCCTTCTCGCGTCACAGTTGTGCTGTCATCTCAGTTATCCACACGATTTACACGTGATTTATGGACTCAGATAGGTTTCTTTGGTGGGGGGGGACTCCTTCTAAAAGCCCCTTTGTCTTGTCTGTTTTTTAGAGAAAGTAGGGTTTGTGCCCAGGTTTGTGCACCAATTATTATACCCTCATTATCCCTAGAAAATAAATAACACCTTCAGCCTAAGCCATCTACCAGATCGGGGGAAATATTTATCTTTTCATGCAGCTTCCCCGAGGGTGGAATTCTCTTGCTCTTTGGCTCACTCAGTTAACAGTGGACAGCTGTTTCTAACAGGAAGCGTGGAATTGCATGGCTCCCTGAAAAGGCAGGAAGACAGAGGGAGGAGGGTTCCTAATTATCAAGCTTGGATTGGGGCCAAGACAATGGAACCCCTGTCTCCGCCCCTCAGTTCTTTCACAGGTCCTGTGAGACTCTTAATGCCCACAAGTGGTCAGGTGGGCTTGGATCTCATCTAGATAGCATCCTTGTGACTCACGTTCAATGTGACTCAGGAGGAGCGCATCAGCCACCCCAGCTGAGCATGCTGGCAAACAGACTGTAAAATAAAATTCAGCAGAGTGTTTGGTTGAACTGGGGCCCTTAAGCTGCTCTCCACACTCAGACACATGCAAACAAAGAAAGGGGTTTCTGATGCCTTTTTGAAAACAAAACAAAACAAAACAAAACCACTTTATTTTTTGTTTTGTACAAAGGTTCCCATGTAATCCCATACCGACCTTCCAATCACTGTGTTGGCTGAACTTCCAAGAGCTGGAATCACGGGTGCGCACCACCATGCCCAGCACATGTTTACTATGTGTGTGTGTTTGTCCATGTGCTATGGTGCCATGACTCATGTATGGAGGTCAAAGGGACCTGTGGAAGTAGGTCCTCTTTGTTTTTGTTTCTTTTTCTAGACCCGGTTTCTCTGTGTAGCCCTGGCTGTCCTGGACTTGCTTTTTGTAGAGGGACCTGGCTAGCCTCGAACTCTGACACCTAATTAGTAGGTTCTTTCTTTTCAGCGTCTGGATCCCAGGCTGGGTAGTGGCAGCTAGTGCTGAGCTCTGTTCCTTAGGCCTGGTAGTAAGGGCCTTGATCTAATGAGCTGTCTCACTGGACCACGTCTCTGTTTAGAAAAGCAATCACCTTTACTGAAGCTAGTACAAGGAACGCTCATTTCTCCCTTGCAGTGCAGGACAAGGTCAGAGAGGTCACTTGCCTGGCCTGTGGGCCAGAGGGACTAGAGAAGAAGAAAAGCTGACATACGGCAAATCAGGTGAAATTTCTCCGTGGTTACATAAACGCGTTGCAAGCGGGCAGGACTTGCTCTTGTTTCAACCTGAAAAAGTGCAACTGGAGGTAAAGAAAGCACGTTATTGGCTTAGATTTTCACTACATAAACTTGGAAGCCAATTCCATAGGAAATGCCTGGAAACAAGCTTCAGTCTGTTACAAGGCTTTCTGAATTACTTTAGTTTTGCTTAAGGCGTTTTAGGGGAAAATAATTTACATGTTCCAAAGCTTGAGTACTTCTGGAAGATTACGGAGGCTAGTTACCAGCCATATGTTCAAAGAACTTGCATTCTTTCTCTCTTTTTTAATTATAAAAATTATCCATGCTTGAGATGAAAAGAAAGAAAAAAAATGAACAGAACAGACTCTAATGAAGTCAAAAGTCACTCTGGGTTCTGTGTCCGCCATGAATTCATTCCATGCTCGGTGGGCTCGCTGGAAACATTGTGTGAGGACATTTTGAAGCACAGACAAACTTGTCCTTTTATATTTATTTTACCTGGGTAGTGTGTGTGCAGCAAGCCTATTACACAGTGAACATGTGGAGGTCAGAGGACAGTCGACTTCAGCTTCTCCATCCACCACATGGGCTCTGGTTGTAAGATTTGGAAGCGAGCACCTCAACACTGAACCATTTCACAGCTGGGAGTGAGCTGTGTTCTTACCCTTCCTATGGATGGACTCCAGACTTGTTAAGAAAGCAAATAGGAGCCAGGTGTGGGGGCTCATCCTTTAATCCCAGCACTCGGGGAGGCAGAGGCAGGCAGATCACTGTGAGTTCAAAGGCCAGCCTGGTCTACAAAGTGAGTCCTAGACAGCCAAGGCTACACAAAGAAACCCTGTCTTGAAAAAAAAAAAAAGTAAGTTTAAAAAAATCTCTCTTGGGGCTGGAGAGATGGCTCAGAGGTTAAGAGCACTGGCTTTTCTTCCAGAGGTTCTGAGTTCAATTCCCAGCAACCACATGGTGGTTCATAACCATCTCTAATGAGATCTGGTGCCCTCTTCTGGTGTGTAGGTACACATGCAGGCAGAATACTGTGCTAATAATAAATAAAAATCTTAAAAAATAAAAATAAAAAATCACTCTTGAAGAGATGGCTCAGCAGTTAAGAGCATCAACTGCTTTCCCAGAGGATCCAGGTTTGATTTCTAGCACCCATATGGTGGCTCACAACTGTCTATAACTCTAGACTCAGGCAAGTTGACAAATTCTGGCTTCTGCAGGCACCAGGCAGGCAAGTAGTGCCTAGACATATATGCAGACAAAATATCCATGCATATAAAAATAAAAACAAAAAAAAATCTTTAAAAATCACTTCTTAGGGATGTGTTATAGTCATCTTTAGCTACATGGGGTGTTCAAAGACAGCTTGTGCTACACGATTCCAACAACAGTGACAACAAGAAAACCTGCCTGTGTTTAAGGTTAGGAAACTAATGAAAAAGCTGGGCGTGGTGGTGCACTCCTGTTATCCCAGCACTCTGGGAGGCAGAGGCAGGCAGAGCTCTGTGTGTTCAAGGCCAGCCTGTTCTACAAAGCAAGTCCAGGACAGCCAGGGCTACACAGAGAAACCCTGTCTCCAAAAAAACAAACAAAACAAAACAAACTAAAGAAAAAAAGTCTTTGGTGTTTTTAGATCCAATAACAAAAATAATTCCCATTTCCTAAAGCTTGCTGAAAAGAGGATAAGGAAAAATGTTCTACTTTCATATGAAAAAAACCTCCCAGTAGATATTTGACCTCTTTAACCTTCCACAAATTATTTAACTTCCTTATATCCTAGCTCCTTGACCTTTAAAGTACAGGTGATAATAACACATTTCATGGCTGTTGTTAGGACTAAGTGAGCAAAAGAACGTAACATGCTAGGCATGGTGCTTGGGGCACAGTAAGCTTTCAATCATGGCTTAATAGCTGTTCCTATTAGGAAGATTGTTTCATTATCAGAGTCTGCCGTCCTAGGAAGGAAGTCTGCTCCATCTGGCTCTGTAGCTTGACTATACTTCTTGCATGGGCTTGCTAAATAGGCTTATTTTGCTTATTTTACGAACCTGAACTATGTTATGCTTTATGTGGAATTTAGAGACTACTACATGCACATTTGCATATATAAAAAGGCCCCAATTCCCAGCTCTTAGGAGATGGAGACAGCAAGGTCAGCCAGGCATGGTGGTCCAAGCACTCAGGCAGACAGAGGCAGGCAGATCTCTGTGAGGCCAACCTGGTCTACAAAGCCAGTCCAGGACAGCCAAGGCTACACAGTGAAACCCTGTCTCAAAAAACAAACAAAAAAAAAAAAATCAAGGTCTGTCCATGGAGATGGCTCATGGAGTAAAATTTACTTGCTATGCAAGTCTGAGTTCAGATCGCTATCTTAGGTACTTTTTTTTTTTTTTTTCATTGCTGTGACAACACATCTTATAGAAGTAAGAGTTCATTAGGTCTGTGGTGTCAGAGGTTTAGAGTCCATAATGGTGGATCAAAGGCATGAGGACAGGGATGGCTGAGAGGTCACATCTTGATCCACAAGTAGGAAGCAGAGAGGGAGCACACTGGGAATGGAGAGATTTGAAACCTCAAAGCCTACCCCCATTGACACACCTCCTCCAAGATGCCACACTTCCTAATCCTCCCCAAATAATTCAGAGAATCAAGTGTTCAAATAAATGTGCCCATGGGGCCCATTCTCATTCTAACCACCACATTCCCAGAACCTGTATAGGAGCTGGGTTTGTCCTCTGTCTTCCACATTGGCATGCCTATACCCTAACACACAAACACGTACACACATACACAAGAAGGAAATACTTATTAATTGGATTTTTATCGAGACAGGGTTTCACTGGATGTAGCTCTATTTGTGCTGGAACTCACTGGGCAGACCAGGCTGGCCTTGATTTACAGAGACCCACCCGCCTCTGTCTCTCTAGTGCTGTGAGTAAGAGCGTACACCACCACACCTGGCCAGTAAATTCATATTTAGAAAAGGAAGTTCAAGGCCTTCCTCCATGACATCAGCCCGGACCAGGACCACAAGAGATCTGACTCAAACAAACCAACAACAAACAACAAAACCAGAAGGAGCACAGCTATATACACAGATTTTGATGGAAACACCAGCCATCTAATTCACTTTATCACTTTTTTTATCCTTTATCCTTCTTTCCTTCTTCCTTCCTTCCTCCCTCCCTCCCTCCCTCCCTCCCTCCCTCCCTCCTTTCTTTCTTTCTTTCTTTCTTTCTTTCTTTCTTTCTTTCTTTCTTTCTTTCTTTTCTGAGACAGAATTTCTCTGTGTAGTCCTGTCTGTCCTGGACTCACTTTGTAGATCAGGCTGGCCTTGAATTCACAGAGATGTGCCTGCTTGCCTCCCTTATTACAGCATGAGCCACTGTGCCTGGCTTATCCTTCACTATGTCTATCTGATGCTAGTTAGCTCCATCCCTACCTGCCAAGTTGAACTCAGTTTTCTGAATTTGATGGGAAATTCAGTCAGCGATATAAAAAATCATTAACTACCTTCTCCACTTCTCTTTTTATTCCTTATTAATTTTTATATTTCATTTATGTGTATGTTGGTCTCCTAACGTGTGTGTATGCACATGTGTGTGCAGAGGCCAGAAGAGCGTGTCAGAGTTGGGAGCTGGAGTCACCCGCCCTGGTGAGCTGTTTTACATGAATGCTCTCTGGAAGAGCAGCAAATGGTTCTAAACACCAAGCCAGCCAACTCTCTAGCCCCGAGTTCCCATTTCATTTAAAAGCGAAGAGTTTTTTTCTTGCTGAAAGTGCTGCAGAAAGGTAGTGGTTAAGACTTATTTATGGGCCTTTGAGAGGGCGCAGCAGATAAAGGCACTCGCTGCCAAACCTGACCACCTGGACTGGACCCTGGAGCCCAGGAAGACTCCTGTCCTGTGGTCGCCACAGGGGCACTGGTGCAAGCACGTACCCCATGAAGAAATAAACGTTACATTTAAAAGAGGCCCCATTTCCTTTTGGATCTCTTGGGTCACACAGTTCAATGACATCTGTTAGTTGAAATTATTCTTAAAAGGAACTTCTGGATGTGGAAATTATAATCTGAATAGATATTCCAAAGAGAAAATTATCCCTTTATTTGAAATAGATGGGTGAATTATTTTAAGCTATGCTCTATCCCTTAATTATTCTATTATATACAGACCTTAACTCCTCTGAGAAGAGTGTATGGTTTAAGAACACCAATAAGCATTTATAGAATATTAACAAACTAACAATAGGTTGATGATTCATCCTGGATTCATGCCAGAGTCTGTGAAAGAACTCAATAAACATGATATGCATTTCAAAAACTGGTAATTATAATTAAAATTCCAAATGCCTCAATCCTATAAATTATATTAAGTAGAATAGGAGCATTTGGCTTGCCCTGACTCAGGCTGATAGTGTGTGGTACGCATGGCGATTGTGTGTTTGAGCATGGTAGGAACATAGTAATAGTTTTCAAAGGTGATATATGACTTTTTCCATTCCTTTTTTTGTTGGCATTTTTGAGACAGAATCTCCCTATGTAGCTGTGACTGGTTTGAAACTCACTTGTAGGCCAGGTGGGACCTTATCTTTGAGATCACCCTGCCTCTGGCTCTCCGGAGCTTAGAGGTGTGAGCTCCCCACATACCACAGATACTATTCTCTTTAAAAAAATCGTCTGTGATTATGGTCTGTTCCTTATTACTAAAGTACTGGGTCCCTCGGAGCTGTAGTTACAGGCGGCTGTAGCTGCTTGATGTGGGCGCTGGAGACCCAACTGGGATCCTCTGAAAAGAGCAGCCGTGCTCCTAACCACTGCGCCATCCCTCCGGTTTTTTATTACTCAATGACACTTTTCTTTATTCTCATCATATAAGCAGCACAATTTACCAATTCTGCCTTTTTTTTTTTTTTTTTCTTTTTTGCAATTCCGTTTTGGTCTCATATTGTTTTAAAAACATTGTGAACTGCCCATCAGAATTTAGCCTGTAAACAAATGCTTTGAACCCACTCTGTAGCAACCCTTGGACCCCAGGGGATAGGAATCGTGTGTCTTCAATGACTGAATAAAGCAAATTATGACTCTGGTAATAATAAGAGCAAGTGGGCACTCCGCAAGTCCACCCCTGAGACCTGCCCACTTGAGGCAGACCATCCCGGGAGGGTGAGTCCTGGGCTGACCCCCGGGAGCTCTGCCTGCGGCCGGGCAGGGCTGACCCGCCACAAAGCCGCGCCCGGGGCGGGGAGCCCAGCGCCCTGGGGCGGGCCGCCGCCCGGAGCGCGCACCAAAGCTTGGCCTCTCCCCTGGCCGTCCCTTCTGCTCATTTTATTAAAAAGGAAAAGAAAAAAAAAAAAAAAGAAATAAAAAAAAGAAAAGAAAAAGAGGAAAAAAGAGAAAATGGAAGAGGGCCCGAGCCAACGCTCCCGCCCCCGGCCCGCCTTCCGCTCCTCATTGGCCCGCCCCCCGCCCGCGTCACGCCCGGGCTCACCAATGGCGAGGCGCGATACTGCGAGGTGGGCCGGGCCCGGGCGCGGAGTGGGCGGCGGGTCGGCGCAGCAGCCCGCGGCGCCGCCACCATCGCGGAGGTGCCGCTGCTCCCACAGACGCTCGCGAGCCGCCCCCCGCGCTCCGCAGCCTCTTGCCCCGCCGGGCCTCGTCCCCGCCTCCTTCCCCGCGCCTCGTCCCTCACGCGCTCCCCACCTCGTCTCCGCCTGGTTTCCTCTGCTACCTGAGGGGAAGGAGAAAAAACCCACCATCCTCCCGTGGGAGCCCCTCGCCCTCCGGGGGAAAAAAAAACCCACGAAACCAGACATGGTCCTGGGCTCCCACTGCTGAAGGCTTGGCCCACCCGAGGAGGAGGAGGTCCAAGTCCCGGCAGGGAAGCCCCGCAGCCCCCGGCGTCGCGACCCCGCGGGCCGGCCCCCTCGGCCCCGCGCCCGCCGCCCTCGGTCCGCCGCCGGCCCCCGCGGCCTCCCGCCCCGTCCCTGCACTTTCCCCGGAGCCGGGCCGCCACCCCTCCCATTGATGGTGTAGCGCTCGAGGGGAAGGTAAGTGTCCGAGTTGTCCGCGCTGCGCCGCGGGCTGCCGTCCTCGTCCCCTCCTTCCAGGATCGCGCTGCTCTGGGCGGGCCGAGGGGCTCGGCCGTGGAAGCTGGGGCGGAAAGCAAGGGCCGCGAGTGGAGGCGAGCCCTCGGGGAAGCGTGCGTCGGACGCAGGCTTTGGCTCTGTGCGGGCCAGGTGACTGTCCTACGTGCCTCCTGACCCCTGCTCTCTCTTGGCTTCTCAGGCACGCTCTCGAACTAGTCTGAGGTTTAAACTATTGCAAGCCACGAGCCAAGCAGCTCAACTGTGGGAGGAAGGGCCTGAAACTGTACATTTCTTGGATGTTTGTGAATGTGGGGGTCTTGGAACTGACTCATTAAAGTCATTTTCACATTAGGAGGAAGATTTCCTCCTTTGTATTCTCTGCTCAGCTCTGTGATTCCAAAATTATGGAACCAAATACCACTTGCAGCAGCGTAGAATTCTGTCATGATTTAAGTTCGGCTGTCTGAAAGAGGGTGCCTTCTTTATTTTTTTAAGGTTATGGGAAGAAGGTAGTTTTATGTAGAATGGGGTGAGTGTGTTGTGTTGAGGGAGTATTGCAGGTTTCCTTTGAAACTGTTTGAGAAGTTGTTGAAAGGAAAAACAAAATGATTCATTGTTGAATTGTCATTATCCTCTGTCTCTTTTCCAAGGTTTGCTTACATTTTTATTTTATTTTTTTGATTACAGACTTCAGAGATTGATTTAAGCAGAATGTGCCCTTGAGAAACTGGTGCTTTAAATGTTTCAGTGTGTGCTGCTATTTTAAGGTGGATCTGAGAAAGTAGTTTTGTACGAATCTTGAAATAGCCTTCTCTAAAGCAATTTTTAAAACAAAACAAAACAAAACAAAAAGATTAACTAGTGAGTGTGAACTTAGTGGATTACAAAACTCAAACGAGTACATCCTTGGTTTAGATTTCAAACAGCATTTATAATTGCTTTCCATTTAAAGAGACCTTTTTGTCTGGTGTACACTGGTTTCTTTAGTCTCAGTCCTGATGGGGGAGGGGAGGGAGGATGGATCTCTACAATAATAAAATCATCTTTGGCTAGACATTTCCTTCCATGGATTTGCTTGCTGAGTTAATTCCACTCTAAATTACAAACCATTTTTGATTTTTTGATGGCCTAGCGTGGGTGAAAGCTGGCTTGCAGTTCTCTCTGTTGTTGAGGTCGAAGGAAACAGGCAGGCAGAAGCAGACAAACACACACACACACACACACACACACACACACACACACACACACACA
>NW_026592710.1:5585749-5613669 GCF_907164565.1 Psammomys obesus | reverse complement strand
CACACACACACACACACACACACACACACACACACACACACACACACCAGGCTGAGGGCTCATTGTTCTTCCATACACACATTCATTCTCTCTTCCATATTTGGGACTAGGATTTCACAGACAAACACAGCTCTTTTGGGGAGAGGAGAGAAGGTGGGGGAAGGGAAGGTGCTTTTCTTTTTTAGTTTTCTTTCACCCATCTCAAGTCTGGCCTTTTTTTGCAACCTTGCAAGGCAGATAAGTACATGGGAAACTAAAGGAAACTGAAGGACATGTTAAGACTCCTGTTTCCTTTACCCCTCTTTGCAGGCCTGCTTTCTCTTCTTTTTTTTTTTTTTTTTTGTCTGTATAGAGATAACTCTGTCATGGCCTTACATTCTCTGCTTTCACATTCTTCATCACCCCTGACTCTGTTAGAGATGGATTTGTACACTTGATTTTTATTTTACTGAGTGTGACAGAGTCCTTCTAAGTAGAAATAGGTTGCCTCTATTAAAATGATAAAAATTGTATTTGAGGTTAATATTTAGCAATATTGTGTGTGTGTGAGAGAGAGAGAGAGTAGGGAGGGAAGATAGCTAGATAGAGAGAGAGGTATTGATTGATGGTCCTTGACTTGTCAATGTAGTTGTTTTTTGTTCCAATAGTGTTTTAAGGAAAGATCTGGTTTTCTGGTTGGGGCTGAGGCAGAGGCCTTTGGGATGCTGGACAGGGCTGAGAGTCCACCTGGCTAAATCCAGCTCCGGCCGAGGATGGAGGTTAGCGTGAGTGCATGTGGGTTGCGGAATAGCACCTTCTACTGGGTAATTGCTTTGACGATCCCCTGAAGAGGATGGGGGAGGGGATTAACGGCTGAGGCTTAATGATTTTCTTTTAAACACAGCGGCTGTGCCTTTCTGCAAATGCCACTTCCCCAGGCTGCTAATACAGATGCCCTTTGACAGGCACACTTGCATTGCAGCCTTATTATGCTATTGGCTTTGTCTTGACAGTAATTTGTTCTGTTATCAGGGGTGTTTTCACATTGTGACTTCCAAGGGCTCTTTTGAATTGATGCTCTTTCTTTTTTGAGAAATGAAGTTTGTCTTAAACTAGTAAACAAAATAGGGTGTTTATTTGCATTCCAGGTTTTGGAAACTATACACACCAGCAGCCCTTTAAGAAAATTTTTAGTATCATTTAAAAAACAAAATAAACTATGGGACTGGAGAGATGGCTCAGCAGTAAAGAGTACTGGATTGCTCTTCTAGAGGACCTGGGTTCAAATCCCAGCACCCACATGGCAGCTCAAACCTGTCTAACTTGAAGATGTGACACCCTCACACAGACATAATACATGTAGACAAAACACCAATGCACATAAAAGAAAAAAACATTTTAAAAATTGAAAAAAAAAACAAACTTATAGAATGTAAAATCCTAACTTTAGAGATTTCCTCTAGGATTTAAACACCCACTTCATGCCAGAGAGGTTGAAGAGAATTTGGGGTGGGGAATCTCACTAAAATCAGTAGTTTTGTGTAAGTAATGGTACTGCGTTGCAACACTGTTTTAAATAATTACATCAATAATAAAAATAGGCCTGAAAGGTTGGCTTGTGGATTCAGTTTTTTTTATAAACTGAAGGTTACCAAAATTTTGAATGTGTGTACAGATTACCACAAGACAGTTGCTTCTTTAGTCTTCTGAGCTGATGCAGTTTCATAAATAATCTGCTTGACAAATGCCTTATAGGAGTTTATCATCATGAGCTCCAACCCATGACAGTTGTTTTAATGCAGTGACAAGTGGAGAGGTTTGTAGCTGTAAACACCTGTTCCAGTCTGATTATTCTTAAGAAAGTCCTTGCTGATTCACTTTAGTTCCAAAGCTTGAAGCATGGTTCCTAAGGTTGAGTGTCTTTTACAATGTGTCATGAATAGTTCAGATGTAGTATTTATTTAGTGGGAATATCAGTTAAGTTCAGTGTAGGCTGTATCAATGTTCTGTTGAAAACAAACTGGAGTACTAGAAGCCAGTATGGACTAGAAAGGCTAACTTAATCAAGAAATAAAGAATTCCAATACTTTTTCACTTATTGGGCAGTAAACCAGGTTTTAAAAAAGTGAGATAGTCTTCACCGCCAGGTCCTGCAGTAATGTACATAATACTGAGCTGGTACTGAGGGGCAGGGTCCGATGCCGGAAGAGCAGTCCTGCTAAATGTGATCTGCACCTCAGACCCTGTGTGTGGTCAACCTTGCCATCAATACCCTGAGCACCTACTACTGTGCAATTGGTTTTGAATTTTTCACATCTTGTTCGAATCTCAGTAATCAGTAAAACATTTAAGTAGTAAAATGAGTTGTATGTACTGAGTTCCTTTGGGAACTGTGTGCTTTCCTGCTAACTGCATTTGGCAGCTACTTTTACAATTGATTTAAAGGTTAAGATAGCAGGAAATTCATATTTTTAAGTTAATCGTTAGTGTAACCTAGCTGTGAACTTGATCTCTCCCTGTCCTCCCTTCCCCTTCTCCAAACACACACACACACACACACACACACACATACACACACACTACTATACTGTTGTTCTGTATAAGTGTTATGGTTAACACTGTACTCTAGACTCTAGTTGAACATAAGATTTTAACCTCCAGAAATTTTTCTTGAATCACATGTAATTATTAATTATTGGCACACTAGTAGTTATCCTACAGTTGTAGCTTTGCATATTCTGTTTAAGTGTGATGTTTGGCAAACATATTAGTTTGTGCTTAGCTAGTCTAACACTGTTCTTGTGTTTTTTAAGTGAGAAATGTGCATTTAAATATTTGTTACACTATTACTAAGATTGCTTATGCCATTTCAATGAACATTTGACTACAAATAAAACTCAAGTATGCCTAGATATTTACCAGCTTGGTGTTTTGATTGGATTTTAAAATTATATATATTAATTAATTAATCAATCAATTAATTAAAATTTGGAGGCATGGTCTGGCTATGTTGCCCACAATGACCTTAGACCCCTGGCAAGCCTGCGTCAGCTTCCCACATGGTGAGAGTATAGGTCTGCGTTTCCATGCTGGCCTGGAATTGTGATTTATATAAATAATTTGTTGGTGAGTAATTAAGATATAATTTATGACCTTATATTAGGTAACTAGGTCAGACTGCTAACATAATAAGTTCTTTTAAAAACTTGTTATTTTGGGCAGCAGAGATGGCTCAGTGGCTGAGAGCACTGGGTGCTCTTCCATTTTCAGCTTCCGTATGGCGGCTCACTCCTGTCTGTGTCCTCAGCTCTAGGGTCCGACCCTCTCTCTGACCTCTCAGAGCACTGCACGCACATGGTGCACAGGCACAGGCAGGCACCACACACAGGATAGAAAGCAAAGGTTAGGACAAAAACTAAAAATGACTTTACTCGATGGGCGGCGGTGGCACACGCCTTTAATTTCAGCACTTGGGAGGCAGAGGCAGGTGGGTCTCTGATTTTGAGGCCAGCCTGGTCTGCATAGTGAATTCCAGGACAGCCAGGGCTATACAGAGAAACCCTGTCTTGAACCCATCCTCTCAAATGTGTTCAGGCGTGGTGGCACCAGCTTTTAATCTCAGTGCTGTGGCAGAGGCAGTTAGATCTCTTTGAGCCTGGTCTACATAGTGAGTTCCAGGTCAGTTATGGCTACACAATGAGACTTTCAAAAAAAACAAAAAAAAAAAAAAAAAAACAAACCAACAACCTAAAAAAAGTTTTATTTATTAAACTGTGTGGGGGAGTATGGGGCTAAAACATACTCACTTGTGTGGGTGCCTGGTGTGTGCACATGGAGGTCAGGAACAACTTCTGCAAGTCAGTCCTTTCTGCCATGTATGTCCTGGGGAGCTAAGTTTGTCAGGGTTACCGGACAAGCTCCTTTACCAGTGAGCCATCTTGATGGTCTGGGAATGTTTTTTTCTATTTTTTTCTTTTTCTTTTTTTTTAATGTGTGCAAGTAAAATGAACTGTTTGTGCCAGTGTAAAAAGAAAAAAATTTTTTTTCTTTTGAAGCAGGGGGTCTTATGTAGCCCAGGCTAGTCTCAAACTCAGTATGTATCTCAAAATGCCTATCAACTCTTGCACTTTTTGTTTTTACCTCCCAGGTGCCGGGATAACAGGAACACATCACTATGCCAGCTTTAGAAATTTTTGTTGTTATTGTTTTGAGATAGGGTTTCTCTGTGTAGCTCAGGCTGTAGACCAGGCTGGCTTCAAACTCATAGATCCACCTGTCTCTTCATTCCAAGTGTGGGATTAAAGGTGTGTGCTACTACCTAGTTAGAGTTGTTTTTTTATTTTAAATGTATTTATTTATTTAATGTATAGGAGTGCTCTATCTGCATATACACCTGCATGCCTGAAGGGGGTGTAAAACCACATTTTAGATGATTATGAACTGCTCTGTGGTTTCTAGGAATTGAACTCAGGATCTCTGGAAGAGCAGTCAGTGCTCTTAACTGCTGAGCCGTCTCTCCAGCCCCTAGAATTGTTATTTAGTAAAATTTGCTAATATATTAGTAACCGTAAGCAATATATTTGCTGTGAAATCTTTCCTTATATGGTTACATTAAAAAATAGAATTTCTAATTCATAGAACACTTGCTTAAGGAATCAGACTGTCTTGACGTTGAAGGCATGGTTGTGTTTTAATTTTAAACTAGTTATGTGACTTTTAAGGGCTTTGGTTAGGATGTTGGGATTGCTAAGAACATAAAACATTCAAAGTCATTTCAAATATTGGGGAAAAGTGGAACAGAAGTTTAAGCTTTTTAAAGGTCAATCCTTCCAGAAGAATAGAAACCTAGGTTCAGCCGCGCCTCTCAGTGCCGGAATGCTGTCAAGGGCGTAGAACCTCTGAGCTTTAGCAACTTAATCTTTGTCTCCTCAGCAGTTTGTTGAGCCTGCTACAGTGGAGAAGCAGCGCCATTCTAGTGGGGCTTGTGCTCACTGTCGGCTTGTACGCACCTGAAAGAGAGTTTGTGTAGCGTCTCCAAGTAGATGGACTCCTAGCTGCAGAGAGCCTCTTCTGCCAAAACTCCATGCCAACGCACACTCACCACAGCATGCATGGGCACATTTCTTGGCACCTCTACATGTCCTCCAGTCTCCCAGGGGACTGATTCCTTACATCCTTTTCTGTGTCAAGAGTTCTCAGTGTGACACACACACACACACACACACACACACACACACACGAGTTCAGAGGCAGTGTGACTGGGCAGGAATGCAGGCTTGTGTCTGCATGTATAAACTGCCTTGGGGCTGCTTGGGAAGCCTCTTTTTGTGGCAGAACCTGGTAGTGCTGGGGAAGTGTCTACTCTAGAACAGATTTGATTAATGAGTGATGGGATGCATGAGCTCTGGCTGCAGGTTTAACTTTGTTTCATGTATGAAAACATCACTTAGGGGTGTGTGTGTGTGTGTGTGTGTGTGTGTGTGTATATATATAATTTATTCATTTCTATTTTATGTACATTGGTGTTTTGGCTGCATATGTCTGTATGAGAGTGTTAGATCCCCTTAAATAGGAGTTACAGACAGTTGTGTGTCACCATGTAGATTCTGGGAATTGAACCCAGGTCCTCCGGAAGCGCAGGCAGTGCTCTTAACCGCTGAGCCATCTCTCCAGCCCCCATTTAGGTATATTTTAACTGTTGCTCTTTAGTTCACATTTCAGCGATGCTGGTACTAGAAAATCCAGGGCTTTGCTTGTGTTTAGGCATGTGCTCCGCTACTGAACCATGCATCCCCTCAGTTCCTGGATACTTCTTAAATACAGACTCAGTGTCCCTCTGCTGTCTCCTCACTCTTCTCTTGATTTCTTTTCCATGTGGGTCACGGCAGGACTGAAATCATACTGACCTGCCTTCCTGCTCTCTCTGACAGGCTCACTGTGGAAAGCTGACTGACTGGTCAGGTTAGACAGTAATGACAATTAGTGAAGGAAGACATTTTGCTCAGAGCCTTGGACAGCCAAGGCTCTCCTCCTAATTCTTTGCCCTTACCTCAGGTGTTTATCTCTGCTTCCTTTGTGTGATTGTGCTTTGTTTCCATTTCTACTAAGGTTTCTATCTGTAATTGAAATTTCCCAAGAGACACCTGATAGGCCCCTTAGTTATTGCAAATGTTGGCTAAGGGCGTAGGGTCAGGCTGCCTCGTAAGCTGTCTTCAACCCTCCAGGTGGGCTACTCTTAGGCTAGATTCTCATGTGCGCAGACAGGTAGTGAAAGACATTCTGTGCCATGTCATCTAGGGGAGGGGATTTCTTTGGTTTTTGTTAGAGCCTATTGAGTTTTTCTGTCTTCATTTCTGTCATCTTCATTTCCATTGACATCTAGCATGGTTGGTGTTGGCTTTTCTAGTTTATTCTGTTAATAGTTACTTTAAGAAATTACATAGTCATAACTAATCACACAGGATCTCCTCATTAGGCAAGATTAATTTGTTGGATTTGTCCTACTTTCTCTGTATTTATTTACTGTAAATCTGTTCCCCAGCATGCCTGTCTACCTACTTGCCTTTCTAGTCAGTGTTTCCCAAACTGGACTAATGGCCTACTATTAAGCTGCAAGCTTGTAAGGGTACTGGGCTGAGATAGATTTATAATGTACATTAGCTTTTTAAAACCTAGAAATGGTATGGTATACAGTTGGTATTTTGAGAAGCTGTCTCATTGTATAGATGAGGACGGCCTCCAAACTCATCCTCTGGCTGTAGCCTCTGGAGTGATGGGATTTTCTGCTCATTAAGAACGTCTGTGACCTCATTGGACACTGATGTAGGACACGGTGAGATACACATGGAAAATGTAACGCTGCCCTGACCTGACAGCAGTTCTTGTTCTCCTTAACAAAAAGAAGTAAGCTGTGTGTCAGCACAGTGAAAGTGCTTGCAAGACTTTAGCTCATGTTAAGTCCCAGGAGTCACATGCCGGAAGGAGAGATCAGACTCCTGACAGTTCTCTGACTTCTGCACATGCTTTATGGCATATGCTCCTCAATGGGAAATAATTTTCCTTTTCTGAGACCGAGTTTCTCTGTGTAGCTGTGGCTGTCCTGGAACTTTGTAGATGAAGCTGACCTTGAAGTCATAGAAATCCACCTGCCTCTGCCTCCCAAGTGCTGGGATTAAAGGCGTGTGCAACTATGTCTGACTTGAAATAAAAAAATTTAAATCTTTAAAAATATAGAGACTATGATTATTACTACTTTAGCTCTTTGTTGTTCTGTACTATTTTTCTTCAAGCAACATATGCAGTCCAGGATGTCCAAGGCTGAAAATGGCCGTGCTCTCCCAGTCTGCATGTTGTTCTGTGGTCGCATTTGGCAGTACCTGTTACCTTTCATTTCATTTCTCAGTCCAGGCAGTAGTTTCCTTCTACCCCACTTTCTTATCTAAAGTTAGGTTTCTTATCTTAATGCAGAGTTTAATCACTTCAGTTTCCACAACTGCAGTCAGTCTATAGTCACTGGCAAGACTCTTTCAACCAATACAATGCTTTACTTTGCCATTGATTGACTTAAGCCTAAAGATAAGTAGAGATGAAGCCAGTCTTCTAGAAACTAATGTTTACGTTGACCGTTGGTGTGCACTAACTGTGAGGAGATGCAGTGTCTTCGGGCTGTATTGCTCTTTTTATTGTGTATAGAGGGCCTCAAAACATGGTGACAGCACAGGAAGCATCTTGCATGCAGGGCTTGAAAGTGGCTTAGCTCAGCTATTCTGGCGCAAGGATTTCTTGAGTTGCAGTTAAGAGGTTAGCTAGGACTGGAGGATCTGCTTCCAGTGTGTCTCCTTAAGTGTGCTTGGGAGGGAACCTGCAGTGCTGAGCACACGGGCTTCTCTGCAGTGTTACTGGAGTGACCTCATGATGTAGTATTTGACTTTGAGCTCGGGAGAACAGGCCTGCCTCTCCCTTTTTCTAACTTAGTCTTAGAAGCCATCCCACTCCTTTTCACATTTCTTTGAGTCAGGGTCTCACTGTGTAGCCTTGACTGGCCTGCAGCTTGCTATGTATACCAGGCTGGCTTCTAGGTCACAGAGATCCACCTGCTTCTGCTTGCTGAGATTAAATGGGTATGTCACTATGCCTGGCAAATATCTTCTCTTCTGCTATCTTGTACTAGTTGGAATCAAGTCATTAAGTAGAGCCTACACTCAAGGGAGTGAAGGGCCAGCTCTTGGAAAGAGCAGCTCTCCAGGGGCCCAAGGTCCGATTCTCAGTGTCCGCACGGTGGCTAGCAACTGTCTGTAACTCCAGTTCCAGATGTCCCAGTGCCCTGTGTTGGCCTCTGCAGCCACTGCGTGCACATGGTGTACAGATGAACATGTGGCCAAACTCACATAAAGTAAAATAAAAATCTCAAAAGTTTTACAAGTTGTGAATTTGATTCTAAGCTACCGTAGAATTCAAAGGGGAGAGGCATGGCAGGTTAGGTCTTTATTCTCCTTGCATGGCTATTGTGAAGCGCTGCCCGTGGTGACTGAAACGAGTTATTCTGTTCTCAGGAGAGTGACCTGACTAAAACCTCTCACAAGTCATCATTTTTCTCTGTCTTTGCCTTGTTGAAACATCATTTATTTTCTGCTTTATTCTTGGATTTTGCTTTTGTGTATCTGTGGTGTGTATTTCCATGTGTTGTGGGCTTGTGTACATTTGCTGTATATGTGCCTGGAGGCCAGAGGTGCAGCTCTCAATTACTCTCCACCTATATTACCAGGGTCTAGCCTCTACCTGAACCCAAAGCTAGTTAGCTAGTCAGTCATCTTGGTCCACCGGCTTTTTTACAGGAGTGCTGGAGGGTCAAGATGCTTTTGCTGTGCAAGCAGAGATCTAACTCCTGTTGTCCTGATATCCACATGTATACACATGTGTTCTCTCTCTCTCCCCTATACTCTAACAAAACAAACACCAATTAGTAAAGGAAAATCCCTGCTGAGGACATGTTGCATCAAATTGTTTTGCTTTCATTGTTTTTACTTCCTAGTACCTGTTCTTTTTATCTTTATAAAATTTGTTGTGGTTTTCTTTTTTTTGTTTTTGTTTTTTGTTTCTTCTTCTTTCTTCTCTTCCTCCTCCTCCTGTTCTTTCTTTTTTTTCTCCTCCTCCAGGACAGGGTTTCTCTGTGTAGCCCTGGCTCTCCTGGAACTTGCTCTGCAGACCAGGGTAGCTTTGAACTCGGAGATCCACCTGCCTCTGCTGCCCCAGCACTGAATTAAAGGTGTGTGCCACCACACCAGTCTCCTAGTATCAATTCTTAAGTCTTTAACTGTATTCATTTTATCACTTTATATCTTATGTTAATGCTTATTTTTATATTAACCTTTATATCTTAGCTCAGTAGAGTTGTGTCTACTTGGAATCCTAGTATGTAGTAGAGAAAGCAGGAGAATTGATGACAGTTTGAGGTCAGCCTGTTCTACATAATGAATTCTAGGCCACCAAGGCCACCATAGCAAGAGATTGCCTCAAAAAACAAACAGAACCAAATCAAACCAAATCAAACCTCAAACCAGGAGCAAAACATTGTATTTTGGTGTTGAGCATTCCCCCCCACTACATTATAAACCCTTAAAGAGTTTTCTTCGAGTTAAGTCAGTCAGCAAACTCATATTTGAGATTAGATGTATTTTGGAGTTGCTTGAATCAAAGATGCCATCCTTTGTATGTATATTATTTTTATTCTAAGAATGGGAAAAATGCTGCCAATTGAGCTGTAGACCTGTCTCTAATCTACAGGTGTGCACAGAGAGAGTTCTGTGTGCCTTAGCTTTATGCAAAATGTTTGTGTATGGAGGCTAGAGGTTAAACTAGAGGTTACCCTAGGCTTTCTTTACTTCATTTTTTTAAAAGATATTTTCTTTCATTCATTCATTCATTCATTCATCATTCATCATTCATTCTTTCTTTCATTGTATGTTGTGTGTAGATGAGTGCATGGCATAGTGTTTGTGTGTAAGTTACAGTTGGTTTTTCCTTCCTGCATGTGGGATCCATGGCTCTAATTCAGTTTGTCAGCCTCGGTGGCTCTTAACAAGCTGAGCTATCTCCCTGATCCCCACATTGTTTTCTTTGTTGTTTTCCTCTTGAGGCAAGGTCTTACTGTGTAACCCGGGTGGCCTAGAATTTGCTACATAGACCAGGCTGGCTTTGAATTCACAGATATCCACATGCTCTTGTCTCCCAAGTGCTGGTGTTAAAGCCATGGGCCACTGCACTCAGCATTTCTTTTTTCTTTTTTCTTTTTTGAGACTGAGTCTCACAATATGGCCTTGGCTGGCCTGGAACTCATTATGTAGACCAGGATAGCCTCGAGCTCACAACTCACAGAGACCCTCCTGTTGCTGCCTTTGTCTCCTGAGTGCTGGCCTCGAGCTCACAGCTCACAACTCACAGAGACCCTCGTGTTGCTGCCTTTGTCTCCTGAGTGCTGGCCTCGAGCTCACAACTCACAGAGACCCTCTGTTGCTGCCTTTGTCTTCTGAGTGCTGGATTTGAAGTTATTTGCTACCACACTTGGCTTTTTATTTTAATTTCATTTTTTCTGTGAGCTATCCAAACTTTATCTTTTTTGTAAATGCGTGATTTTGTTATATGTGTATGGCTGTTTTGCCTACATGTATGGATGTGGACTGCATCTGTGCCTGGTGCCTGAAGAGGTCAGAGAGGGCATTGGACCCTGGAACTAGTTATAGACAGTTGTGAAGCACCTGATGTAGGTGCTAGGAAGGGACCTTGAGGCCTCTAAGAGAACAGCAAGTGCCCTGCTGTGTCGTCTCTCTAGCCCTGTGAGAATGTTGAGGCCTTTATGGGCCCCTTAAAAGTTTTGCTGTACCGTAAACAACTTTGGGAACACGTCTGTTTAGAATATATGTGCTGTGAGTTTTCTTTCTTTTCTTTGCTTTTTTTTTTTTTTTTTTGGTTGTTTGAGACAGGGTTTCTCTTTGTAGCCCTGGCTCTCCTGGAACTCACTCTGTATTCCAGGCTGGCCTTGAACTCTGCCTGCTTCTACCTCCCAAGTGCTGGGATTATAGGTGTTCTACCATCGCGTAGGTATTGTGCCACCATCGCCTGGCTATGCTGTAAATTTTCTGATAACAAATAAGTTTTCTTTCCATAGCTCATGTAACTTTAGTTTTGCAAGACATAAGATATTTAGCTTTTTATATACTTTACCCTAGCATACAAATAAACTTTGTACAGTTATAGAGTTGTCATAAATTTTACTTTTTACTTGTTTGTAAATTGTCAGCTTTAATCCAAGAATCTGAATGTTCTATGAGGTTCTAATTTCTGAAGACATTTGTTTGTTTATTTAGTCCTTTATAGTCCAAGCTGGCCTGGAATTTAGGTAGCTCAGGTTTGCTTTGAACTTTCAATCCCAGTCCTCCTGCTTATCTGTGGATGACTTCAAGGCCTTCTTAAAATAATGTATTAAGGGTTTAGTCGTCAGCACATACTCCTCTTTCAGAGGACCTGAGTTTTGTTCCCAGCACCCACTAGGAAGCTCCCTGTAACTCCAGCTATAGGGAATTCAGTGCCCTCTTCTGGAGTCCATAGGTACTTTCACCCATGCTCCTGTATGTGTGTTCTTGTGTGCGAGGCTAGTGCATTACCTCTTAGTCCCAGCTCTTGGAGGTAGAAGCAGACTGATATCTGTGAGCTTGAGGCCAGCCTGGTCTACAGAGTGAGTTCTAGGACAGCCAGGGCTATGTAGGCTAAGTAGAGAGATCCTGTCACTAAAGAAAAAAAACAAACAACTTCAAGATTCTTTAATGTACATTGGTATTTTGTCTGCATGCGTAAGACGGTCGGGTCCCCAGGAACAGGAGTTATAGACAGTGATGAGCTGCCATGTGGGTGCTGGGAATTGAACTGGGTCCTTTGGAAGAGTAGACAGTACTTTTAACCGCTGAGCCATCTCTTCAGCCCCAAGAATCTTTAAATAAATGAAAAATATTGAAAAAAAAATTCTTGTATTAAGAAACTGGTCATAAACTGGTTGAAGTAGTAAAATACCTTTAATCTCAGAATTTGGGAGGCAGAGACAGGTGAATTCAAGGCCAGTAGCCTTCTCTACATAGCAAGTTCCAGGCAAATAGTAGTTACACAGTGAGACAGACCCTCTTAAAAAAAAAAACAAGAAACAAACTGGGTCTGGAGAGATGACTCAATGATTAAGAGCACTAGCTGTAACTCTTGTTCCAGGGGATTTGATGCCCTCTTCTGGCCTTCCTGGGCACAAGGCACAAATATGGTACACAGACATATATGCAGGCAAAAACATTCATATACATAACATAAAAAAATCTTAAAAAGGTAAAAAATAAGAAACTAGTCATAGCGATTGCCTTTGCAGCAGAGAGGGAGGGTCCCTAACCTTTCATATTTATGTATTATTATGTCATATAACCACGAGCTAATTAAATACATGATAAATACCTGTCCTTTAATTTTTTTAGATTTTTATATGCTTTAGTGACATTAATTTTATTTGATATATGAAATGGTGCCTATGAAATAACCAAGACACAAATTGTGCCCTTTACAGTTGTTCCTATGATGAATTTTCTCAATAATGAAAAAGATAAGAGTTACGTAGAACTGACTCTAGATGAGGAAATTACCTAGAGAAGTGGTGATGCTGTGGTTTAGGGAAGAGAATGCTCTCTGGCTAGAGGAATCGGGGAGGATTTGGTGTAGGAGGTGGTGTTTAACCTGTTCTGAAGGATTGGCAGTATTTGGACATGTGGTAAGTAGCTAAGAGGATTTCAGGCAGGAAATTGCATGGAGCAAAGGCTCAGAGGCCAGAATGCAGGGGTGTGCTGAATACTTTGACTGCTTCTATGATGAGGATTATCAAATTGTGGTCTGATCTTTTTTCTTTTTTCCCTTTCCATCTCTTGTCTTAAGTTCTTAAAAAATATCCTGTAGTAGATTCAGGCAGGCATTGTTTTTTCAACCCTGATAATTTATATTTGAAACTGTGGCTGGTAGCTGTTCAAACCAAGTTGAAAGCATCTGTGTTGGTATAATGTGCTTTTGGAATGTATACAATTTACCCTTGTTCATTCAAAATGCGGATTTCTCCCCCCCCATCTGATTTCAATCAGGACATTGTTATGCTTATTCTAAGAATTACCTATCTCAAGTTTGTGTAAACACGCCACCATTTGTTCTCTATGTTGTCAAAAAACAACCAGCTCCAATGTTGTGCAATGGAGAGGATAGGATGGGATGTCCTGGTCAGGAGGGGAGAGGAAGCAGGAAGAGTAGGAGCGGAGATCCCCAGGAGAGGTCTTGGAACCATGTGGAGAGACAGACCGGACCTAAAACATAACGACCTGAAATGTAACTAAAAGCAAGTATAATGGATGAAATCTGAATGGTAGGAAACTGTGTGGGATTCGCGGTTTAGGATGAAATGACTTGCCCAGCAATGTGCTCTAGGTTAATTAAATAAATCCCAGTCTCTGTGTGGGGATTTGGGTATACAGCTTGTTTAGGACTAACTGCTGCTTAACTAAAAATATTATTATGCCATAACCCATCTGGGAAAAGAAATGCTTGGGCTGATTTCTCAAAGAAAGTATAAACTGGTCTGGCTAGGATTTAGAGCACTGGAAGGAACAGGTTAGAATCATAGTTTGTATCACTTTATTTAATAACTTCACATATTCAAATCATGTACAAATTATCATTACAATATAAGTGTAATATTGATGCAATTTAGAATAGGTGTGTTAATTTCTACAAAACTGTCCCAGATGTTTTTTGTGCATATTTAATCATACTAGCTTTGATATTGCCTTTTATTTCATGTGTTATTGCTTAGGTTGGTGTTTTGATTTTTGCTTGGTACTGGGTGTGGAACACAATGTCTTATGAACATTAGGCAAGTACTTTACCAATGGTGCTACATTCCTAGTCCCATTTAATATTTCAAGCACATTTTTTCCAATTTTTAAAAAATATTTATTTATTTACTATATATACTGTGTTTTGTCTGCATGTAGGCCAGAAGAGGGCAACAGATCTCATTATAGATGGTTGTGAGCTGGGCCTTGAACTCAGGATCTTTGGAAGAACAGCCATTGCTCTTACCCTTTGGGCTGTCTCTTCAGTCCTCATCCAATTTAGTTCTTATAATTACACTTCGTATATGTTTTGATCTTTAAATAACTTCATTGTGTATTTGAAAACATTGCTTTTCCTGTTGATGGATATACAAAATGCTTTTGATATTTTTTCTTTTACTATCCTCTTGTATGTATCACTATATACTAGTACAGATTTATAGGAAAAATTTTCAGGTATATTTCTTGAATTAATGGATGTGCATTTTTGTTTCAAAAGTTGCTAGTAAGATGAGCATGTTGGCATGTTTCTATAATCCTAGCATCTAAGAGGCAGAGGATCATTGCTAATTTGAGGTTAGTCTAGGTTATATAAGTGAGTTCCAGATCAGGCAAGGCTGCATAGAGAGACCTTGTCAACTTTTGGTTTTCTGAGACAGGGTTTCTCTGTGTAGCCCTGGCTGTCCAGGAACTCATTCTGTAGATCAGCGTGGTCTTGAACTTAGAGATCTGGCTGCCTCTGCCTCTCAAATACAAGGATTTAAAAGGTGTGCCCCACCATCTCCCTGTTTGTTTATTTATTTATTTATTTTTAAAGATTTATTTATCATATATATGGGTGTTTTGCCTACCTCTGTGTATGTATACCACATATATGCCTGGTACTCATGGAGTTTAGAATAGGGCTTTGGATCTCTTGGAGTTATGGATGGGTGTGAACATCATATGGGTACCCCATGTCCTCTGCATGAACAAGTGTTCATAGTTAATGAATCTCTCCAGAACCCAAGAGGCATCATCTTAAGCAAAAACAAGCAGTGCTTTGTGGAACATGCCTTTAATTCCAGCATTTGAGAGTCAGAGGCCAACTGCTCTGTGAGTTTGAGGCCAGCTTGGTCTACATAGCAAGATCCAGAACAGCCAGGGCTATATAGCGAGACTCTGTCTCAAAACAAAGAAACAAACCAACCCCCAAATGACAACAAATAAACAAAACACCAGAAACCCACTAAAACAAAAATACTGTTAATATATGATCCTATAAGATTTCTTTACCTTCTCATCAACCTCAGATATTATGAGACCGCTTAATTGTGAATCTGGTAGGTGAGGAATATGCAGTGTTTTATCTTAATTTATATTCCTTTGACCACAAGTGAAGTTGATAATCTTTCATACATAAGGATTTAAAGGCAAGCACTTCACCAGTAGAGCTACGTCCATAGCTCAGTAATATAATAGAGGCTTATATAGAGTACTTAATTTTGAGTACTGTTTATCTATTACACTGGTTCTCCACCTTCCTAATGCTGTGACCCTTTAATATAGTTCTTCACGTCCTGATGATCCCCAAACAAATTACTTTTGTTAATGTATGAATTTTAATGTTATGTTGACCTCTGTGAAAGTGTCATTTGACCTCCAAAGGGGTTGAGACCTACAGTTTGAGAATCGCTGATCTCTTTATGTATTTGTGGGTCTCATGTGGGCCAGACTAACACTGGACTTGCTTTATAGCCAAACTTGGTCTTGATTTTTGTCTTACCGCTCCACCTTTTGAGTGCTGAGGCTACAGGGATATGCCACCACACTTGCCTACTTTTTAATAATTTAAAAAACCCAACAAAAACCCTTAAGTGCCTAGGGATGTGGCTCAGTATGTGGACATGTACTTAGCACGTACAAGGTTCTAGGTCCAATTCTCAACAGCAAAAATAAGTTAATAAATATGCCCAATACCAAAACTCAGTATTTAGAGAAACATAACATTGAATGACAACTTAAGCCCTGAATGTGAACCCTCTTCTGTAAGCGCTTTGGTTTGGACTTTCAGTCCCTAGTTGATGGCACATTTTGGAAGACTGTAGATCCTTTAGGAGGTGGGGCACTGAAGGAAGTTACAGGGTGAGCCTTGCTGGTTAAGGCTCTAGCACTTTCTGCCTGAGCGCTCTACTTCCCACCCTCTGAGGTTAGAGCACACACACATGTACCTCCATCGCTTGGACCCAGGATGACTGCACCTTCTCAGACTGTGAGCCCAGACACACCCGTCCTCTTGTTAGGTTTCTGTGGCAGGGCTGTGAGAGGCTTAACCAGCACAGCAGCCATTGTTTGATTATACTACACACAACGATCCACCAAGCCTGTGCTCCTCTCTTTCCAAACTCATTCAGCATAAAAGCCCCAGATGGGAACTGAAACACTACAGCCTTTTCTGGTTTTCCAGTCGAAGGCTTTTCTTGATGGAGAGGGCAGCCGGCCTGGCTGGGTTCTGAAATGGAGTTATGTATGACAACTGCTTTGGAATCTTAGAGGTGCTTTGGTACTGGATAGGGAGTGGGTAGGGAGAGATTTTTTTAAAAAAAGAATTTATAGTTGAAACTGATTTTCAACTACTAGAGGTGATAGAAACTCTTGGACTTTTTCTGAAAGTGAAAAAGGTTTCTGAAAACATTTTTTAAAAGTAGGGTAAGTGTTTAAAATTAGCTTAAAAAAAGGCATAGTGATTAAGCCCCTCATTACTCTGGTCTGTTTATTTATGTATTTATTTACTTATATTAAAATTTTGAGATTTCTTAGTTCCTAGTAAAATACATGTGTTTCTAGTAAGTTAACTAAACTGTCCCAATTTTAACAGTCATTGTCTGGCCCATGTGTATTTCCAATTTGAGCCATATACATCTTTTGTGTGGAAAAAAGTTTGTAAGTAATTTGTCTGGTTTTTGGAGTCAACTGTTTCTGTGCTCTAGCATTGGCTTACATCTCGTGGAGTCCCAGCACCTCTTGTCAATTGCTCACGATTTTGTACAGAAGAGGAACTCTTCTCACTGTGTCTGGGCTCGAATTAATATTGTTCTTTTGGAAAAAGATGTGAGTGCCAGGTTTAGTGGTGCAGACCTTTTATCCCACCACTTAGGACACATAGGTGGGTGGATCTCTGAGTGCCAGGCTAGCCTGGTCTGCATCATGCAGCCAGAGCTGCATAGTGAGATCCTGTCTCCAGGAAAGAAAAGAAAAAGATGTCTGCAGAATTTTGTCAGAAATGGTTTCCTATCGACTTTGGTGTGCAAAGTCTAATATCCTTTTGTTGTTGTTGTTGTTGTTAATGTATAGATGTAAATAATCAGATACCAAATGTTTTTTAAGAGACAAGGTTTCTCTCTGTAGTCCTGGCTTCCCTGGACTCCCTTCGTAGACCAGGTTAGCCTTGAACTCACAGTGATCTGGATATCTGCCAGCTTCTGTCTCCTGGTGTGCTGGGATTACAGGTGTGCATCACCAATCCTGGCTCAGAACAGTTCTTTTTTTGGTTTTGGTTTTGGTTTTCCAAGACAGAGTTTTTTTGTGTAGCCCTGGCTGTCCTGGAAATCACTATGTAGACCAGGCTGACTTCGAACTCAGAGATCTACCTGTCTCTACCTCTCACGTGCTGATATTAAAGGTGTGCGCTACAGGGCTGGAGAGATAACTCAGAGGTTAAGAGCACTGACTGCTCTTCCAGAGGGTTCAGGTTCAATTCCCAGCATGGCAGGCAGCACACACACAACCATCTGTAACTCAAATCTGACAACCTCACCAGACATACATGCAAGTAAAACACCAAAATCCATTAAAAAAAAAATAAAGGCATGCGCTGCCACTCCTCAGCCAGTTCTTTTTTTTTTTTTAGTAAAATATCCTTAAAATTGTGGGTCTTGACTTTTTTTTTCTCGTTTTTATGACTTTCTGTTTGGATTATTTATTTTTAAAAAAGAGTTTATTATTTTAAAATTATGTGTGTGTATGTGGGAGCCTGCGTGTGTGTGTGTGCATATGATGCAGGTGCCTGTGGAGGCCAGAGACATAGGATCTTCTGGAGCTGGAGATTTGAGCCTGGAATCTTATGCCAGGCAATTTCTCTACCGTTGAACGAGCTCCAGAACCTCCTCCTTATTATATTTTAGTTTTTGGCATTTTGCAGCAGGGTTTTTCTATATAGTCCTAGCTGTACTGACTCTCTTTGTAGACTAGGCTGACCTTGAACTCATAGTAATTTGCTTGCCTCTGCTTTCCAAGTGCTGGAATTAAAGGAGAGTACCACCATGCCTCGCCAGAAATGTATTTTTTAAATAAAAATTACTGAAGGGAATCACAGAACACTTCATGATTTTGCATCTTATCCTTGTGTAGGTACGATGCCAGTGTCCTCTGAATTATTTCTGCTTTACTTTATATGCTGCCGAACTGTTTTAGTGTTTGTTTTGGTGTTTGTGTGTGTGTTATTTGTGAGTTCCTGTGGGAGTGTGCACCTTTGCATGTAGATGCTTGTGTACGTGTGCAGACCAGAGACCAAGCTTAGTGTCTTCTTCATTGTTTATTTAATTTGTGTGAGTGTCTTGCTGTCATGTAGATCTGTGTACTATGTGTGTGCCTGGTGCCTGGATGTCATAAGAAGGTGTCAGATCCCTTGGAGTGGAGTTACAAATGGTTATGAGCTACGATGTTGCTGCTGGGAATTGACCCCAGGTCCTCTGGAAGAGCAGCCAGTGCTCTTAACCACCGAGCTGTCTCTTCAGCCCCTATTTTATTGTTTTTTGACGCAGAGCTTATTAGGAGACTTTATTCATTCATTCATTCATTCACTCATTCTTTTTTTTTTTTTTTTTTTTCTTGAGACAGAGTTTCTTTTGTAGTCCTGGACTTTGTAGACCAGGCTGGCCTCGAACTGTGAGTCTGCCTGCCTCTGCCTCTCCAGTGCATATATTTAGTTTGTGTGTGTGTATGTGTGTGTGTATGTGTGTCGTGTGTTTGTGTGTGCACACAATTTTGCATGTTTAAATGTATTTATGTGTACTATTTGCATGCAGTGCCCATAGAGGCCAGAAGTGTGTGGATCCTCTAGAAGTGGAGTTATGGTCAAAATTGTGAGCCAGCTGGTGTGGGTGCTGGGAATTGAACCTTGATCTTATGGAAGAGCAACAAAAGTGCTCTTAACTACCAAGCCTATTAATAGATCCCTCTAGCTCCTATTAATGTAATGTAATTAATGTAATTTACATGATTTTAATATAAATCATCTTGCTTGTGAGATGGCAGTTTATTGACTGAGCCATCTCCCTAGCCCATTTATTTATTTATTTTAGATACAGGGTCTTAATATGTAGAACAGGCTGGCTCTGAACTCAGAGTCACTTGTTTCTGCCTGCTGAATGCTGGGATTAAAGGTTTGCCCCACTCCACTCTGTCCAGTTTGCTCTTTTTTGAGACAGTCTCCTAGTATGGCTATGTCTACCCTGGAACTTACTGTGTAGCCCTGGTTTGTCAAGAATCCACGTGAGTCTTTCTGCTCTAGTCTCCAGAGTGCTGGAAGTACAGATGTGAGCCTTGGAAATAATAATATGAATCAATAATAATCATAACAAATAGTATTAATATATTGTTTTTGTTATTATTATTGTGTGTTTTAAGACTAAAACAGATTCACATAATCCAGGCTGAACTTGAACAAACTTGCTGTATAGCTGGGGTTAACCTTGACTATCTGATCCTTCAGTCTTTACTCTTTATTTATTTATTTTTTTTTAATTTTTCATTTTTATTTTGGTTTTTCGAGACAGGGTTTCTCTGTGTGGCCTTGGCTGTCCTGGACTCACTTTGTAGATCAGGATAATCTTGAACTCACAGAGATCCATCTGCTTCTGCCTCCCAGAGTGCTGGGATTACAGGCGTCCACCACCACAGTCAGCTCAGCCTTCACCTCTTAAGGTCTAGTGTGTGCCTGGCTCTTGGAAGTCATTGTTGATTGGTTGGTTGTCCTTTATTGACATCCATTATCTTGTTACTATTTTTTTTTCATGTTAAGACTTTTTTCTATCAGAGTCCTTTGGCCTTTAGTTGTGGTTTTGATTAAATTGGATTATTGGTATTTTCTTTTTCCTCCTCCCTTTTATCTTTTTCCCTCCCCCCTTTTCCTCTCTTTCTTTAAAGCTAAATGTTTTACTTGTTAATTTTTTGCATTTGAAGTACTTTTCAGTGACATCCTTGATCTAAGATTTTTAATTCTTTTTAAAAAATTATTTTATTATTTTACGTACATTGGTGTTTCAACTATATATATCTGAACGAGGGTGTCAGGTCCCCTGGAACAGAAATTATGGACAGTTGTGAGCTGCCATGTGGGTGCTGGGAATTGAACCTGGTCTTCTAGAAGAGCAGCCAGTGCTTTTAACCTCTGAGCCATCTCTGCAGCCCCAGATTCTTTTTTCTAAACCGTTGCGCAACTGCAACCAAAGTACATTGCAGAGTTGTCCTTCTTGATCTGTTTTGCAGAGACGTACTCATTCCCCTAGGTTTTTGCTGTCCTCAACGTTAATTAGGCTGATTTGGTTCTTTGCAAGCCAACTTGAAACATAGGCTCGCCGTCGGATGCAAGCACATACAGATGGCTTTGGTGCGTGTCTGCTGCTCTGGCAGCTGTGCCATTGAGAATGAGAGGGTCTTCAGCACTTTCTGTAAAGCAGGTTAACACTTGTTAGACTTCTGCCAGCAGTGTCTTCTTGGACATGGTGGTGGGTACGTTTGAAGCCATGTCTTGAATATACCTCAAAGGTTTGGTGGGGCAGGAAAAGGCTGTGGTATTTACTCATACTCTCTTCCCCCTTAGCCCTTCATAGGGAGATTGAAAATGATTCTGATTTACACTTGAGTCATTGACATAATTACATAGATTAACTTGTGCAGTTGAGTTGCTTCAGAGTAGCATTGAACTAAATTTGTACATTCTCTGTTTGCATTTGGAGGCTGTTCAGTGGCTCAGAGGTATATCCAGAAAACAAAAATAGTTGGCCAAAATGAAAGGAAACTTCCTCTATAATATGCCTGTTTGAGGTTGACTCTCAGAGATAGCGTTTTGGTATATGTGTTGTTGATTAGAGATGAGAAAAATCACTTTTAAAAAACGTGTTTATTTTATGTCTATGAGTGTTTTGCCTGGATGTGCAGCTGTGAATCACATATATAAAGTGACTGTGGAGGCCAGAAGAGTGTTCGGTTCCCTGTAACTGGAGTTCAGGTGGTTGCGAGCTGCCATGTGGGTGCTGAGAATCAAACCCTGGTCTTCTGCAAGAGTAGCAAGTGTTCTTAAGCACTGATCATTTCTCCAGCCACAAATTGCTTAAAATTAAAAAACAAAACACTGTATGTGTGTTTATTACTGAAGATTCACTGTCCTGAAGCATGATAGCCCCTGTGCTTTACAAAGAGAAGCCTGGTAGGTCGCGTAGCAGGCACTCGAGGGTCTAGAGTGCACTTCTTCCTGGATAGGCTTGCTGTGTGACTGTGTGCTCTGCTTTCCTAGTGCTGTGTGAGGGCATAGTACATAAGTGGAGGTGGCAAGTAGCTGTGGAGGTTTGGAAAGAGGCTCAGAGACTAGGTGTCATCTGTTACTGCTCTGTAGTACATTTTTAAGAAAGATCTTACTGATCATGATGCTTACTGATTGGGCTAGACTACCTGACCCGCAAGTCCAGGGCTCTTCTCCTGTCTGTTTGGTCATGCTGGGATGAAAGATGTGTGTCTGGCACTTGGAGATTCAGAATCATCCTTGTGTGACAATCGATTGCATTACCAACTGACCCATCTTACCAGACTTAATTGTAAAAAAAAATTACATACACACACACACACACACACACACACACACACACACAATTTGGATTTTTGAATAGGGTTTCTCTGTGTAACAGAGCCCTGGCTGTCCTGGACTTGCTTTGTAGACCAGGCTGTCCTCACAGAGATCTGCCTGCCTCTTGCTCCTATGTGCTGGGACTAAAGGTGTGCATCACTAAGCCTGACCTACATGTTTATTTATTTAGTTATTTTTATTTCTCGCATAAAGGTGCTCGGAACTGAGTCTAGGTCCTCTTCAAGAGCACGATGAGCACTTAATTTCCTAGCTGTCTCTCCAGCTTCCGTACCGTTGAGCATCTATGTATTGGTGCACATGTGGAGGCTAGAGGACAACTTTGTGAAGTTGATTCTGTCCTCCCGCTGTTATGTGCGTTCTGGGAATTAAATTCTGCTTGCCAGGCTTGCTTCCGTGGAATTGACCCCCTGGGTCATCTCACTGGCCCCTCCTCAGACTTTCTGGTTTTCATTTTGTGACCAGAGATATCAAAAGAGGCTGGGGGCGGGGGGGTCATGTATTTCATTCTGGCCTTGAGCTTGCTAATGTAGTTGAGGATGGCCTTGAACTTTTGCTTCCATTTCCTGAGTGCTAGGAGTATATATTTATACCCTCCCTCACACATTCAGATTATGTCGTGCTTGGGATTGGATTCCGGGTTTTCTTCATGCTTAGCCAACCACTCTATTCCAGCTGAGCTACTTTCTAGCCCCCTCTTTTTTTTGAGACAGTGTTTTATATACTCCATGCTGACTTTGAACTAGTGATTCTTTTGGCTTTAGCCCTCATTCTGGCTTTCTGAAAGGTATCTTATTCCCAGCATGCATATGGCTCTGGGTTCAATTTCCAGTACTGGCTGTCTCTTCTAACAACTTCAGCTATATTTTAGTCCTAGAACTCTGTAAATATATTGTTCATGGAGAATATGGTGAGAGATAGTATCAATAGATTAGGCTAGAAATGGGAATAAGTATAAATTCTTCCTGTTGCCTCAGTCCCTTAAAAATACATAGAGAGCTAGAGTTAATTTGTAGCTGCAAGATTTCAGGTGTGGGATTCAGTGGGGACACTGAGGTAGATTGTTATTTAGATAAAGATTTACTAATGTTGTTAATAATGCCATGGATTGGAACTCACTCTGTAGACCAGGCTGACCTTGAACTCAGAGATCTGCTTGCCTCGGACTCCCAAGTGCTGGGGTTAAAGGCATGTGCCATTATTGCCTGGCAACGCCATGGATCTTTAGATGGCAGCGTGGTGTGGTTCTGAGGAGAGATCATGTCTGCAGGACAGTGAGGAGGGAAGGGAAGGTTCTGTGTTCATGACACATGAACAGTCCATACACTTGTAGTCAGGTTGTCTCTGATTTCAGTCTGTCAGCCTGGGGTCTGTATGTAGACTTATCTACGAGGGTGAGGAGAGGAAGGATCTGGAAAACAAGGTAATAGAAGAGCTTTAGCATGATGCAGCCTTGAAACAGCCCTTGAAGAGGTTGCAGAGGCTTCCCATCCTCCAAGGAGGAAGCCTTTAAGAAGGAAGTACCAAGGGCTCCCCTTACCCCCTTTTGCATTTTTGGAGTTAAGAGTCAAGATTAATTTGTAATTTGAATACCCAGTGGGTCTTTAACTTTAAGAATTTAAAAAAAATTATATTAGTTTACTTTACATCCCGAGGATGCTCCCTCCTTTCCCTCTTCCAGTCCCTCCGACTTCCCCAAGGAAAAAAAATTATGTTTTCGTTTTTCGAGAGGGGGTTTCTCTTTGTGGCCCTTACTGTCCTGGACTCGCTCTGTAGACCAGGCTAGCCTGGAACTCAGAGATCTGCCTGCCTCTGTCTCCGAGTGCTAGGTCTAAAGGTGTGTGACACCTCTTCTTCGCTTAAATAAGCATATAAATAAATAAATTAATTTTGCTACTTTGAACTTACCTGATTTATGGAGGAGAGTTGTGTGATTAATTGCTTGTTCTCATGAGGTGTTCACATCAGTTTTCTCACTTTTGTTTTGGAGATTTGGGGTAGTTTGTCCGCCTCCTGACTTAAGTGTCCATATTTTTATTGTTCTTTAGAAGAGTGAGTTTAAGTTCTGATAAATTACTCACACCTGCAAGTGCAGGTTTTTTTTTCAGTCTTTAAAAAAAAAGAGATTTATTTATTTATGTAATTGAGTGCTTTATCTGCATGTACACCTGCATGCCAGAAGAGGGTAACAGATCCCAGTATAGATGGTTGTGAGCCACCATGTGGTTGCTGGGAATTGAACTCAGGACCTCTGGAAGGCTAATCAGTGCTTTTAACCTTGGAGCCATTTCTTCAGCATTTTTGCTTGCATCTTGTTCCTGAAAGTTTCTGATTGGCAGCCTTGCTGATGTGGGAGTGACTTTGAAATTCAAGGCATCGTTTGAAGTGATCAGGTGACTGTAGAGGATGGGAATTTGCAGAGCACCACATGCTATTGATAGACTAGCTGCAGTGCTCTTTGAGCTTCGGGATTCCCCAGCCTTTGATGTCGCTGTCGTGAGTGTGGGCCTTGGCCCTGTCTGCATTACTCACCACAGCGGTTCCCTTTAAGCTCCTGTAGAAAAATAAGTCCTTGCTTCTTTATGTTCTCACCCTTTACAGCTTCCTTGGACCCTCTTAATTTGAGGAAAATGCTTGGTGTAAGACACTGCTAGAAAGCAGCTGACGTTTGGCCTATTTACACTTAGCATCTAAAGGATGAGTCTGCTTCCCTTAAACTGCAGTGACTCCATAGTTGCTTTCTGAGGGCTTTGATTTGTATAGTGACCGTTGTCTTCTGGTAGGTGACTGTGTAAGGTAATCATGGATGTACTACTTAACTGTATCACAGTCATCTCACAGTCATGGGATCTTTAGAGTGGATTGTGGAGGGCTTCAGTCTCCTGCCCATGGTGTTACTGAAAAAGTTTAGCCATTTGATATAATCGTTCACAGAAGATCCTGCTGTGTGCGTTCTGTTGAATTAGAGGTCAGGGCTTGGAATATTTTGGTTTGAGTGGTCATTATAAGAAGTGTCTGTAAGCTGGGTGGTGGTCTACAGAGGAACTTCCAGGACAGCCAGAGCCACACAGAGAAACCCTGTCTCAAAAAGCCAAGTTAAAAAAAAGGAGGGACCAGTAAGGGTAATGCTGAGTATGATTAGCCAAACACACAGTATGTTTCACAGAGAAAGTTATGCACTTGACCTTATGAACTGATGAGAAGTCATTGAGAAGGCATTGGTCTTTCTGTGTGAGGCTCCCTGTTTTGTTGAGGTTGTTCTAGGGTAGAATGGTTCAAATTTTTAATTATGACATGCTTTATATATCCTTTTAATTTTGGGCAGGTTTACTTCCTCTTTTTGGTTTGTTTTGCTTGGCTTTTAAAGAGTGGCAGATTGAAACATGAGATTTTTTTTCCCCCTCTTCTGTGGTTCCTACTGATACTCAGGAATTGTATGTTTAACTTAAAAAGATTCAGGGGAGGGCTGGAAAAATAGCTCAGAGGTTAAGAACACTGGTTGTTCTTCCAAAGGTCCCGAGTTCAATTCCCAGCAACCACATGGTGGCTCACGACTGACTGTCTATCATGAGATCTGGTGCCCTCTTCTGGCATGCTAAGGTGTACATGCAGGCAGAACATTTTATATATATAATAAATAAAGCTTTAAAAAAAGATTCAGGGGAACCATCTTTGTATGTATTTATTACAGCAATTATGAGAAGGTGCTTATCTTTCAAGGGTAGGTCAGTGATGAGTATGAAATAGTGTTGTTATCACAGCAGTCTTTAATTTCAGTCTCATCTTCAGGGAGGCTTCCAAGTACTCTCTCTTCTGAGGCTGAACATGGTGGAGCACATCTGTAGTCCTAGCCCTTGGAGGTCGAGGCAGGAGGATCAGGAATTTAAGATTATCCTTAGCTACAAAGCAAGTTCAAGGACAGTCTGGACAACGTGTGACCCTGTCTCCAAAGCTAAACAAAAACATTTTTCTTCTTAATTTTTTTACTTCAATGATGTTTTCTTTATGGCATTGCACTATTGGTGATTATGCTTTGCTCCCTGTGTCCTTGTTTTGGTATTTAGTTCTGTATTTCCAGAGAAAAAGAGCTAGACACTGATTGATGTCTGGTTTAGCCTTCTATCCAGGACCAGCCAGCTAATAGGTATTGGATATGTATCTTTCAAATTTAATGCTGATGTTAGCAGATTATTAAAAAAATGAAAGTTCTACCTTTGGCTTCACAAAAAAAAGGCAAAGGCTGCAGCATTTAAGGCTGCCCTGGACAAAAATAACTGTCTAGCATATAGCTGCTTAGCATAACATATGAATAGATATAGCTTAGTTTTATACTAACTTTATATATGTAGTATAATTTCATTTATTATTTATCGGTTGGTTTTTCAAGGGTCTTGCTGTGTAGTCCCTGCTGTCCTGAAACTTACTCTGTAGACCAGGCTGTCTTTGAACTCAGAGATCTGCCTGTCTCTGCCTCCCAAGTACTGGGATTAAAGATGTGTGCCACCATACCTCCCTGATAATTTTTTCATTAAGGATTTGTTTATGTTTTTTTATATATATGGGTATTTTTCCTTCTTGTATGTTTTATACAACAGAAGAGGGCATCATGAAACTATAGTTTTATAGATGGTTGTGAGCCACCATCTGGGTGTTTGGAATAGAGTTTAGGACCTCAGGAAGTGCTTTTAACTGCTGAGTCATCTTTCCAGTCGTGAGATTATTGTTGATTAATGAAAGGTGTTACTTTCATTAGTGATTCTTTAAGAAGCTAAGAATGGGTGAATTCTATTTGAACAGGAGACTGGAAGAACAGGTTAGGACAGTGCAAGCATGGGTCAGCCTAAGGCAGGAAGAGAACAGAGCTGAGCAGAAAGCCTAGAACCAGGAAGAGAGATGTGAATTAGTAAGATTAAGATCAGAGGGACTGGACTGCTAGGCACAGTCTCTGTTGGCATCTTAGTGAATGGGAGAGAAGTAATAGAGTAAGGGCTCAGCCAGAGCTTGGGGACGGACAGGCAGCCTTTGAATTTGCGGCTGAGTTTATAACGGGCCAGTCCTGAGGAGCAGTGTCCCAGTGCTGGTGTGGCGTGTTAAAACTGTCCTCTGCCCCACTCATGTTGCTCAGATAGGAGGATTTGGCTTAGAGAGGTATCACTGATGCCCCCTTTAAAATGTCATTTTATACAAAGCAAAAAGTAGAATTTTATTTTGTCTTAGATATTTAATGTATGATTCTGTTTTCTCCTGTTTCTTATTCCAAAGACCCATTACATCAATGCCTGTTTCTCTTTCTTCTGCTTCCAGCTGTTTCTTTTTGACTGCTATTTATTCTTCAGGTCTCAGTGTAGGTACTTTCTTTTGACACCTCCCCTAATTCTCTCTCTCTCTTTCATGAGTGCCCTTTCTGCATGTAGACCTGCATGCCAGAAGAGAGTATCAGATCTCATTATAGATGGTTGTGAGCCACCATTTGGTTCCTGGGAATTGAATTCAGAACCTCTGGAAGAACAGACTGTGTTCTCAACCACTGAGCCATCTCTCCAGCCCTCTTGTCATGCTGCTGGTAAGTAGCTACTGTGCCTGTGAACTTTGAGAGCACTGGAAGTAGTCTTGTTTTATGATGACCTCCTGTGGTGTCTTGTCTAGCTTGTATTATCCCTTTAAAAGCATACATACATACATATAGTATTTTACTGTTACCGGATATTTGCAGTTTTTTTAATTTTTATTTCCTATTATGTCCAGTACTACCAACTTTCTTGGGTACGCAGTAGCACCTTTTTTATTATATAATTTAATTTAATTTCATTTTATGTGCATTATTGTGAAGGTATCAGATCCATTAGAATTGGCATTACAGACAGTTGTGAGCTGTTATGGGGGTGCTGGGAATTGAACCTAGGTCCTTTGGAAGACCAGACAGTGCTCTTAACCACTGAGCCATCTCTCCAGCCCCGCAGTAGCACCTTTTAAGATAGATACTTTAAGTTGTGAACAAGCATGAGTACTTGCATTAAGATTCCCAGCACTCGTGTACAAGCTGGACATGGTGGCACCTGTCTATTACTCCAGCCTTTGGGGCAGAGGGTGGTAGTGTGTGTGTGTGTGTGTGTGTGTGTGTGTGTGTGTGTGTGTGTGTG